>NC_085048.1:683461-1025192 GCF_963662255.1 Cinclus cinclus
CAAACTGGCTGCTCCCTGGGCCAGGCTGCTGGCAAACCTCCTCCTGTGGGGGAGAGCACCCTCACAGGCTGTGATTTAGTGGGAAGTGGTTTGAAACTGGAATTCTGAAATTAGGAGTTGCCTGCAGTCTGTGACTATAAATTGACTGGTAGCCTTGCTTTGTGTCAGCAAGAAAATGCAATCCAGGGCTGCACTTGGGCTGGAATTTTCCATGTTCAGCTGGCTGGAGCACAGCTGCTCTGTGGGAATGTCTGACAAGAGGCAAAGCCTCAGCTCCTTCTTGTGAGCTTCTGTGTGCTTTTAACCAGAGCCTTTCCACCAGCTCAGGTCAGCAGAGCCTGTGGCTTTTCCTGGCCCTTGGGCTCCCTGCTCACATCTCCAGAGCTCTGAGCTGGGATTTGTCCCTTTTGTCCCACTCACAACAATCCCATGGTTTATAACTTTGGTGTCTGTAGATGCAGGAGGGTGGGTTCCAGCTTGGAGGGGCACTGGTCTTTCCAGTCATACCAGGAGAATTATGAGGGATTATCCTTCCTGACCAGGGCATCTGGAATCCTCTTGTCACCAGCACCCTGAGGAAGTGTTAGAACTGGCAGAGAGCAGGTTTGGATGGGGTATTGGGCAGGAATTGTTCCCTGGCAGGGTGGGGAGATCCAGCTGTGGCTGCCCCTGGATCCTGGCAGTGCCCAAGGCCAGGCTGGATGAGGCTTGGAGCAGCCTGGGTCAGTGGAAGGTGTCCCTGCCATGGTACTGGATGAGCTTTAAGGTCATTTCCCAAACCATTCCAGTATTTTATGATTAAAATTAAAATGAAAATCATCATGAAATGTAAAAAAACCCAGAAAAGGTGGAAAAATGAGGATATTTAATGCATGTATAAAGAGCAGGATGTAATGAAGCTGTACAGGGTTTAGTGCCTTAGGGAAGTGGAGTTGAGTGAGCTGAGATTTATACAGTGGCAACTTTTAAATGTCACAAAATTGGGAAGCTGTGGCCTGAGTCTACTGCTTGTTTCTACCAGGTTCAGATTGCATATTTGAAATGAAACTTGGAAAGCAGAAAATGAAGCTCCTACAGAAAAAAAAAAATCTAATAAGTTTCCAACCTTTTCTGTAGCAGAAGTTTTGCCCAGCAGTGGCTCAGTGTCTTGTGGAGGTGTTTTGTGCATCTCCATTTCCCCACTGCTTCCTGCCTTTGAACTCACTCCTCACTTGTAGGAGCTGTGCAACATTCCCAGAACAATCCAAGGCAGCAGCTGAGCGAGCAGTGGATGGATTTAGGGGAACATTTCCTGTGTAAACCTGAGGCTGCTCTGGGAGCTTTCCCTGCTCCAATCTGCAGTTTTTCTTATTAAAGCTCATGAGATTGCCATGGAGCACTTCTGGAGCTCTGGATGGCCCTGTCCTTGAGGTGTGCCAGCCACACCACAGCACACAGCAGCACAGCTCCTTTCCTTTCCTCTTCCTGAATATGGAGAAAAGGCCCTCGTGACAGTCTCACAGCCATGCCCTGACCTCTGAAATGTATATTTAGGACTGGAGCAGAAGCACAAAGGTCAGGCTGAATTAAACCTGCCTGGGGTGAGAAGCAACTCGATACTCAGCAGCTATTAGAGTTGGGGTGCTGCCCTGCAAGGAGCAGGCTGGGTTAGAGCCTTCTCCTGCTGCTCCAAGTGTCAGTGTGCCTGCCAGGAGCAGGATGGGACACAGCCCTGGACTGGCCTTCCAAAGGAAGGAGCTGATCCTGGGCACATCCATCAGGAGAACCACTGTGTGTCACATTCTGGGTGCAGTCACATCCAGGAACTCAGGATCTCCTCGGCTGGGTTATTGTCCAACCTCTCTTTGGAACTGGACAAATTCTTGGGAAGAGAATCCCAAGAATTCTCTCCTTTGGGAGAATTGCTGCTGGGACAGTCCTTAATGATGGGCCTGGTGCAGCATCTGGCAGAAAGGAATTGAAACACATTTGGGAGTGGAAACACAAAGGGGGGGACCTGAATGTCTGGAAGAATATTAACACTGTCATTGTGCAGAAAAAGAATGAAGGACCAGAGTGAGAGATCCAGGAAAAGATGGAGCTGGCTTTGGGAAAACACTGAAGCACTTCAAAGGGACAGGGCAGTAGAGCTAAAAATTCAGTGTGATATCACACATTCAGGAACTCAGGTAGAGCTGCACTGAAATGGAAACCAAGAGGCTTTGGCATTTCCCAGAACTCTTTAACATAATGCAGCATTGAGAAATGGAATGGGATTTTCCTGGTGGTGTGGGCAGTCCCACAGGACACAGGTTTGATCAGCACTTCCTCAGCTGGAAAGAGGAGGGTTCTCCAGGGTGTCAGAGCACATCTTGAAAATCCTGGATATCCTGAACAAGTGGGGAGGGTCTCACAGATCATGCTGCCTCTTTCCAACACCAGAACATCAGTTCTGCCCTTAGGCCTGAAAGTGGCACGTGGGAAACAGCAGGAAGTGAAGTTTTTCTGGGAAACTCCTCATGGGATGTAGTGGCAGCTGCAGGTGTCCATGGATGGGTTCACAAGGGATTTCACAAGAGCTCGGTCAGGTTTGGACTCTTCAATCTACAAAGGGGATCCCTGGTTCCAGAATTCCTCAACCACAGGGAAATGGATGCTGGAAAACCTCTGAGGTGCTTGTCAAAAAGGAGAACTGGGTTTGTGATCCAGGCAAAGCACAGGCTCAAAGGAATGTAACTGTCAACTAAAAATCTATTTTTTTCTTTTTTTTTCCTACTTAGCTGCTCCTCCAGCTCTCCTATCTTTAATGACATTTGTATGTCAGCCTGTTTTCCTACATTGTAAATTTTAGGAACAGCTTTATGTTTTTAGTGTGCAGCTCCTAGCTGTGTGGAGGACTATAAAATAACATTTTTCTCTCATTGCATCTCTGCTGGCAACACACTTCTCCTGACTGAGAAGTGTCCTCAGGATCTTGGTTAATTCAGCAATGAGCTCATGTCAGAAATAATCCCCTGGAGTGTCCTGGGATGACTGTGCAGGTGCAGCAGTGTGCTGTGGCCATCCTGGGCCATTCCAGGTGTGGAAATTCCCTGTGATGTGCAGGTTCTGGTGTGTAGTGAGCAGCCAGAGCTGCACACAGCTCCACTCCCCTGCAGCCTCATTAGTTTCTGCAATTACCCCAAGGATGTCTGCAAGTTAATTCTGTTTGCTGAGGGATTTTGAGACTCGAGGTGGAGGATGTTCCTCTGGCATGGTGGTTTGATGAAACAATTGGATAATTCTCTCATTACGGATTTTTTTTTTTTTCCTGGATGAGTATTATTCAGAAAATCTGAAATGTTCCAGTCATGACGTACCTGAGAGAGCACAGAATCCCAGAATCACTGAGGTTGGAAAATCCCTCCCAGCCCATCCAGTCCCAGCTGTGGCTGATCCCCTCCTTGTCCCCAGCCCAGAGCACTCAGTGCCACATGCAGGAATTCCTGGGACACCACCAGGGGTGGGCACTGCAAAGCTCCCTGGGCAGCCCCTGCCAAGGCCTGAGCACCCTTTCCATGGATCCAGCCTGTCCAGATGCCTCTGCAGAGCCATGCTGCCCTCCAGCACATCCTCACAAGCCGTGGGCTGACTGAGGATACCCTGAATGCCCAGAGCATCCCTGAAGGTGTTGGACAGGACCGAGCCAGCCCTGAGCCCACTGGAAGTGCCTCCATGCCTAGGTTTATCCCAGCCAGGAGTCCATGGGCTGGACAGGGACACTTTTCCCCTGGGGAAGTCCTCAGCTGCAGCTCCTGGTGTTCCCCAGTCTCTGCAGTACCACGTTGTTCTACAAATGTAACAACAGAAATAAAATTATTGGGATTATTTTGCTAGGAATTGCTTGGTTTAATATGTTGAAGACCTTCATTTTGAGCTGTGTGGGCTGGGAGGATGCTCACAAATCATCACATCTAATCTCTCCTTGCTGCAGCCATGTAAATATTTCATCAATAAATCATAATACATTTTAGTCTCTGCCAGGTCAGCTGGAAAGCTGTCCCAGAAATTCCTTTCTCTCCAGGTTAAACCTCTAATGTGATACAGCTTATGCATATTTTAATGTTGGCATGAGAATAATTCAAATAGATTTTTCACTTTCGTTGAGCATCTCCTTTCCCCAGTCCCACAGGACAACCTTCATTGTCTTCACAAAGCTGAACATCCAAGCTCCCTCCCTCTCCTCCTGTGTTTCATTTTCCGTGCCTGTTCCAATAATCCTTGCCCACATTCGTGTGAGCTGGGGTGTAATGGGTTAGTTCTACTATTTAATTAGTGGTTTGCTTTTATTTTTCTTTTTTTTTGTTTTTACCTAGAGTTAGGATTAAAACATGAAGGAGACGAATTTCTTGTTCTGACTTGGTTGTTTATTAAATTTTATTTTAGTACAGAGAGTTCTGCAGCACTTGTAGCTACTAGCTAAAGGGAGCAAAATGGAGGTGAATTTAGTTAGTTACAAAGTCTTTTAAAGCTAAACAGTCCAATAAAGAACTAATATTATTTATACTTTTGACCCAATAACCTAACTCCTGTGACCTGTAGTGCAGCACTAACCCTGCAACCAGAAATTGCTACCTGAAAGCATGAAGAAGAGGCAAGAAGAAAGAGGAAAGAGGAAACACCCAAGAACCTGCATTACTATATTCTAAAACCTCAAATTCCAAACCCTTCACCATGTGAAATCGCACATTTCTATTTAACTACACACCAGTGATTTTAACTCCATCATTCAAATTTAGAAGCCTTCTCCTCAGGTCAAAAGCAGTGTTCTCCTGGGGGTCAGTGTCAGAAAGCTCAGAAATCCCAGGTTTCAGGGTTCCAGCACTGGGAAGGTGAATTCCCAGCTTGCCCAGGTTTGTGCCCACACCCAGAGCTTTTGGAGCTGCTGCCATATCCCAGAGGTTTGAACAAAAGGCATGGGGAGGCAGGGCAGCAAACAGGAGCTGTCTCCTGCCGTTTGCCCAGGGTGGATCCAGCACTCCTGGGCAGAGCCATAACTCATTTCCTCTGTTTGCCTCAGCCACCTCTAATCTCCCATCCATTAGGAGTTATCTCTGAATAATGAATGGAGAATCCATTAACCAGGGGAAAGGGCAGCTATAGTATTTATTAAAAAAAAAAAAGGAAAACACTCCAGGTTCTTTGCTTCTATGCTTCTTCCCTCCCTAGCTTTCTTCTCTTCCATTAGCTGAGCTCCAGTTGCCAGAAAAAGCAGTGGAGGAGTTAACCAGGCAAGTTCAGCTGTAGGATGTGACAAGCAGTGAGTAGCAGCTCTGTGCTGCCAACACCAAGTTGTGTAAAACCACTCAGAATTGTTCCTGTGACAGCTGCTGGCCGTGGCAGGAGGGAGGAATCCCAGATCCCAAATGTCTGCTGGGGTTGGGAAGGCTTTTCCAGCACTGTCCTGCTTGGTAGGAGCCATTGTGGGGGAGTAACCTGGGGGAAGGTGCTGGCAAGTGGGTTCAGAACGTGGGGAGAGAGAAAATAATGAGATGTGAGTGGAGATCTGTGGAGATATTTTGCAGGAGTTTGTCCTGAGTGAAGGAAAGGATCCCTCTCTCTCTGGGATATTCTAGGGAAACAATCAATTAAAGGATAGAACTCCCACAAATCACATCATAGAATCCCAGAACGGTTTGGGTTGGGAAGGGACCTTAAATCCCACCCAGAGCCAGCCCTGCCATGGCAGGGACACCTCCCACTGTCCCAGGCTGCTCCAGCCCCAATGTCCAGCCTGGCCTTGGGCACTGCCAGGGATGCAGGGGCAGCCACAGCTGCTCTGGGAATTCCACCCTGTGGAATTCCAGGGCCTGCCCACCCTGCCAGGGAAGAGTTAACAGCTGGAATAAGGGGACAGACTGTGGCTCTTGTCTGGAAGATAAGCCAGAAAAGGTGAAGTTATAAAGTTTAAATCCAGTTGAGGAATGAGTTATAATTCCAGCTGCTCTTGGCCAGCTGGAGAAATGTCACTGGAAAAAAGTCCTGTGAATTTCAGTGCAGCCAAATGCCAAGTCCTGGAGTTCAGTGTGGGATGTCAGAGCAGTCTGCTCAGTGAGGCCAGGGAGTGGGATGAGTAACCCAGGAGTGCCTGGAAATATCCCAGTGTGGGGCTGCTGAGGCTGCAGCTGGAGTGCCCTGGGTTTTCTGAGCCATGGGCAACTGGGAGGAATCCATGGGCAGTGGGAGCTGAGGCTGTATCTGAGCCCTTTGGGCAGTCAGTGCAGGCTGGGGAAGGTTTCCAGCAGCACATCAGACATTTTCAGGAATTGTGTGGGGATCCCTGGGTGGTTTGTAGAGCTGGGAATGGAGTCGGGTGCATCCCAAGGCAGTCCAGCAGTCCAGGCCTGTCAGGTCCCCTTGGTGAGGGTGATGGGGTTTGGGACCTGCCTGCTTCCTCCTCTGCTCCTTGCCTTCATCCTGCTGTGTGTGCTGGATTGTGAGCCAGGAGCTGTGTGTCAGGGAGACACCAGGCCTTTCTGGGGGGGGTTGTGGAGAGTGGAACCTTGATTTAGACCAGGTTAAATTTGGAGACAACTTTGGTTCCATCTTGTCATAGAATCACTGAATCCCAGAAAGGTTTGGGTTGGAAGGGACCTTCAATCCCACCCAGAGCCACCCCTGCCACGGCAGGGACACCTCCCACTGTCCCAGGCTGCTCCAGCCCCAATGTCCAGCCTGGCCTTGGGCACTGCCAGGGATGCAGGGGCAGCCACAGCTGCTCTGGGAATTCCACCCTGTGGAATTCCAGGGCCTGCCCACCCTGCCAGGGAACAATTCCTAATTCCCAGTATCCCATCCAGCCCTGCCCTGTGGCAGTGGGAGCCATTCCCTGTGTCCTGTCCCTCCATGCCTTGTCCCCAGTCCCTCTCCAGCTCTCCTGGAGCCCCTTCAGGCCCTGCCAGGGGCTCGGAGCTCTCCCTGAATCCTTCTCCTCTCCAGGTGAGCACCCCCAGCTCTCCCAGCCTGGCTCCAGAGCTCCCAGAGCAGCTCCATGGTCTCCAATACCTCAATGTCCTCCTTACACAAACAGTGTCACTGAAAACTCTCTAACACAACAACCTCTGGGGTTGTGGCATCTGAAAGACACTGCAGAATGTGCATTTAATTCTTCATTTATGATTTTCAAATTAATTCTCAGTTAATTCACAATATACAGCTAATTCCCACCTTACTGCCATGCAGGTTTGTTTAAGCACATCTCACCTATCCCACCAAGGATCCCAGAAGGAGATGGGAGCATCCAGGCTGTCATTGAAGTTTTGTGATCAGTTCTCAGCATATTGCTTATAGACAGCAGCATTGATCAGAGCCCTGGAGGGGCTGGAGCGTGTCCAGGGAAGGGAACGGAGCTGGGGAAGGGGCTGGAGCCCCAGGAGAGGCTGAGGGAGCTGGGAAAGGGGCTGAGCCTGGGGAAAAGGAGGCTCAGGGGGGACCTTGTGGCTCTGCACAACTCCCTGACAGGAGGGGACAGCCAGGGGGGATTTGGGATCTGCTCCAGGGAACAGGGACAGGACAAGGGGAAATGGCCTCAGGCTGGGCCAGGAGGATTTAGATTGGATATAGGGAACAGTTCCTTCCTGGAAATGTTGTCCAGCTCTGGACATCTGATTGATGTCCCATAGACTTTAGATAAGAAATGTCAGGCATACACATTTACAGGATTAAGTTAAAGCTTTATAAGACCGATCTGAGAACAGAATCCCTCTTAGTATTTAGTGTGACATCCAGAGAACATGGAGTTACTGTCTGTGTGGCTGCTGGCACGGGAAGGGCCATCCATGGTAGTGGTTCCAGGCTCCTGGAGAAGCCAGGAGGGGTCAGGGAGCACAGGCAGGTCCTGCTGGGAGCTATGAGTGACGGGGCTGTGGTGTCTCCCCAGGGACACGGCGGGGCAGGAGCGCTTCCACACCATCACCACCTCCTACTACCGAGGGGCCATGGGCATCATGCTGGTGTACGACATCACCAACGCCAAGAGCTTCGAGAACATCAGCAAGTGGCTCAGGAACATCGACGAGGTGAGTGACACATCCAACCCCAGAGCGTCCCCAGAGCTCAGCTGTGCCAGGTGACACATCCCAAACCTGATCCAGAGCTCAGCTGTGCCAGGTAACACATCCCAAACCTGACCCAGAGCATCCCCAGAGCTCAGCTGTGCCAGGTGACACATCCCAAACCTGACCCAGAGCTCAGCTGTGCCAGGTAACGCATCCCAGACCTGACCCAGAGCATCCCCAGAGCTCAGCTGTGCCAGGTGACACATCCCAAACCTGACCCAGAGCTCAGCTGTGCCAGGTAACACATCCCAGACCTGACCCAGAGCATCCCCGGAGCTCAGCTGTGCCAGGTGACACATCCCAAACCTGATCCAGAGCTCAGCTGTGCCAGGTAACACATCCCAGACCTGACCCAGAGCATCCCTGGAGCTCAGCTGTGCCAGGTAACACATCCCAGACCTGACCCAGAGCATCCCTGGAGCTCAGCTGTGCCAGGTAACACATCCCAGACCTGACCCAGAGCTCAGCTGTGCCAGGTGACACATCCCAAACCTGACCCAGAGCATCCCCAGAGCTCAGCTGTGCCAGGTAACACATCCCAAACCTGACCCAGAGCTCAGCTGTGCCAGGTAACACATCCCAAACCTGATCCAGAGCTCAGCTGTGCCAGGTGACACATCCCAAACCTGACCCAGAGCTCAGCTGTGCCAGGTAACACATCCCAAACCTGATCCAGAGCTCAGCTGTGCCAGGTAACACATCCCAGACCTGACCCAGAGCTCAGCTGTGCCAGGTGACACATCCCAAACCTGACCCAGAGCATCCCCAGAGCTCAGCTGTGCCAGGTAACACATCCCAAACCTGACCCAGAGCTCAGCTGTGCCAGGTAACACATCCCAAACCTGATCCAGAGCTCAGCTGTGCCAGGTGACACATCCCAAACCTGACCCAGAGCTCAGCTGTGCCAGGTAACACATCCCAAACCTGATCCAGAGCTCAGCTGTGCCAGGTAACACATCCCAAACCTGATCCAGAGCATCCCCAGAGCTCAGCTGTGCCAGGTGACACATCCCAAACCTGACCCAGAGCTCAGCTGTGCCAGGTAACACATCCCAAACCTGACCCAGAGCATCCCTGGAGCTCAGCTGTGCCAGGTGACACATCCCAAACCTGACCCAGAGCTCAGCTGTGCCAGGTAACACATCCCAAACCTGACCCAGAGTTCAGCTGTGCCAGGTAACACATCCCAGACCTGACCCAGAGCATCCCTGGAGCTCAGCTGTGCCAGGTAACACATCCCAAACCTGATCCAGAGCATCCCCAGAGCTCAGCTGTGCCAGGTAACACATCCCAGACCTGACCCAGAGTTCAGCTGTGCCAGGTGACACGTCCCAAACCTGATCCAGAACATCCCCAGAGCTCAGCTGTGCCAGGTGACACGTCCCAAACACAAAGGATCCCCAGAACTCAGCTCTCCCTGGAGAGAGCTGCCAGGAGGGCTGGGATATGAAAGAGGAGCCTGTGAAATACCCACTGTGTACCTTGTGCCACTGCTGGAGGAGGATGGGAAGTGAGGAGCACACTGGGGACTGAGAAGGGCAGGTTTGGGGACAGCTCACACCACACAGTGAGGGCACAGGGAGCTGCAGAGTAGCTACACTGTGTGTTACTGCTCACAGCAGCTGTTTCCTCAGTGTGAGCATGGAAATCCTCAAAGGTCATTACACATCACCACCTCCACTCCCCAGCAGTCATGTCATGAAATATTTGGCGGTTTCTCGTGGCTGGTGCAGGTAGCATGGCTGCTGCTGCTGGGAGTGTTTGGGTAGCTGATCCTTCCCTTGGCAGAGGACAGCCAGGACAGGGAGGCTGGAAAATTTCAGGCAAGGTCAAGTGAAGCAGAAGAAAGTGATGTGGAAGCATTAAGTGCCTGGATCCCCACGAGTTCATCCTCCAGGAGTTTTGAGATGGCAGGAGAGCAGCACAACTGGTAGTTCTTGGTTTTGTTACGCTGTTGCCAACTGGAATAAATTTTTGGATTTTCCTAGAAAGTGCAGAGAAACTACAGAAACACTAGAGCTGAGCACAGGTGAGGGCTGTCAGGCACTGCTCAGTGGAGTCCTGAGGCTGGAGAAAGCAGCACAGCACGAATGGGATGTTGGGATTTGAATTTCCCAGCATGAGGAGTGGGACACGCTGGTGTTTGTGGAGAAGTTCCCTGTGTGGTGAGAACAGGACAGGGGATAAGGCAGCACAGGAAAAGACTCAGCACTGAGTTGGACTAAACTTGGAACTGAGGCCTTTGGATTCTGCAGCTGCTTTGTTAAAAAACTGAGGCGTCCCCAGGTGAGTGATGGATGTCATTGGTACCATCAGGGCTTTTGGTGCCCTCATGTTCTCAGTCTGGGCCACACAAACTGATTTCAGGTGCACTGTGGAGGCTGCTCAGGGGCTGTGGCTGTAAAAGGGACATTTGACACCTTAGGGAGCTGTTGTTATTGTGGGAGAAGTTCAGAAGTGGAGTGTCTTTGTAGAAATCACAGTCACTGAGGTTAGAAAATCCTTTGGAGCTCTTGGAGTCCAACAATCCCCAGCACTGCCAAGGCCACCACTGTCCCATGTCCCCAGGTGCCACATCCACAGGGCTTTGAAATCCCTCCAGGGATGGGAACTGCCCCCCTGTTGGGCAGCCTGTGGGGAATTAATTTTTCCCAGATCCTTTCCTGCCTGTCAGCATTCCAGCCCCTCTGGAATGGTCCATGGGGTTGATGTGACCCCAGTGCAGGACCCAGCTCTTGGCCTTTGTTGGTTCTCACCCAGTGGCCCCAGTCCACGGATCCATCCTCTCCCAGCACATCCCAGTCCACGGATCCATCCTGTCCCAGCACATCCCAGTCATGGATCCATCCTGCCCCAGCACATGCCAGTCATGGATCCATTCTGTCCCAGCACATGCCAGTCCACAGATCCATCCTGCCCCAGCACATCCCAGTCATGGATCCATCCTGTCCCAGCACATCCCAGTCATGGATCCATCCTGTCCCAGCACATCCCAGTCCACGGATCCATCCTGTCCCAGCACATGCCAGTCCCTGGATCCATCCTGTCCCAGCACATCCCAGTCATGGATCCATCCTGCCCCAGCACATCCCAGTCATGGATCCATCCTGCCCCAGCACATGCCAGTCCACGGATCCATCCTGTCCCAGCACATCCCAGTCCCTGGATCCATCCTGTCCCAGCACATCCCAGTCATGGATCCATCCTCTCCCAGCACATCCCAGTCCACGGATCCATCCTGTCCCAGCACATCCCAGTCCCTGGATCCATCCTGTCCCAGCACATCCCAGTCATGGATCCATCCTCTCCCAGCACATCCCAGTCCCTGGGGCTGCCCAGGAGCTCACCCAGGGTGGTGCCCTCGATGCCCAGAGCATCCCTGAAGGTGTTGGACAGGACTGAGCCAGCCCTGAGCCCACTGGTGCCTGTTCCCAGCTGGGTGTGCCTCCATCCCCAGCTCTCCCAGGTTTATCCCAGCAGGGTGCACCTATCCAAGCCAGGATCAGCCAGATCCTCCAGGAGAGTGCCGTGCCAAAGGTTTCATCAAAGCCCAGGCAGATGCATCCACAGCCTTTCCCTCACCCATTAAGGTCACGCTGTCATAGAAGCAGATCAGGTTGGTCCAGCAGGACCTGTCACAAACCTGTCACAGACTGGCTGGGCCTGACCTCCTGCTTGTCCTGTGTGATCACACCCCAGGTGATCTGCTCCAGCACCTTCTCCAGCTCTGAGGTCAGGCTGACAGGCCTGCAGTTCCTGGATCCTCCTTCAGTACTTCTTGGAGCCTGGCATCACACTGGCCAAGCTCCAGTGAGACAAGACCTTCCCAGTCAGCAGGGCTGATGAGAAATGATCCATATTGCCCCTCCGGAGAGGCCTGTGCTGCAGGGAATGGGCTGGATCTGGGATTCCTCATCCCTGGCCAGGCTGACACTGTGCAGGAAACTCTGACCCCTCCCCTCCCTGCTCCACCCTCTGGTTTCTGTTTCCCTTCTCTCCCTCATTTCTTTATTTTCCTCCCCATTTTTCTCCCCAGTCCCTCTTTGTCTCCTGGCTCATCTCTCACATTGTCAATGGCAAACTTAGGAGGAGAAAACCATTAACCAGTGTTAGGAAGTCATTAGGAGGCTGGGGTTAATTAACAGCTTGTTGCTGTGCCACTGCAGTGCATGGAGCTCCGTTGTGGGCAGCTGTAAATGTCCCCAGATTGCAGCTGTAGATGGTGGCCTGGCCACAAAGAAGTGAAGCAGATATTTTAGGTGTGCTGGGGGAGATGTGTGACCCTGTTCCTGTGTCCCTGTGTCCTTCCAGCACGCCAACGAGGATGTGGAGAGGATGCTGTTAGGAAACAAGTGTGACATGGAAGATAAAAGAGTTGTCCCTAAAGCAAAAGGTGAACAGGTGAGTATCAAACAAAAACTTCTTTATCCAAATCAGCAAATCACTGCCAAGGCTTCTGCCTGCTCCAGGGGGTTGGGATGGCCCAGTGGGATGTGCCAGGGAATGAATGCAGGAGCTGATGGGTGGGAATCTTGGGAATGTTTTCTCAGAAACTGCTGTGAACGGGATAAGTTCAGCTGCAGTTTCTGCTTCTTTTGATAACTCAAAATTCCCAGACATCCCTGACATTCCTCAATGTGTGACAGTGTGTGGTGCCTATCCTCTTAGGCCCAGACTCAGACTTGGGATCATTTAGTAGATTCTAATTGTTCTGGATTGTGAAGTTCTGAATTTTCTGAGCCACCTCACATGGCTGGTGCTGCTGGTACTGAGGGAGTCACAGAATCCCAGTATCCCTGAGGCTGGAGAAGCCCTCCCAGCCCATCCAGTCCCAGCTGTGCCTGATCCCCTCCTTGTCCCCAGCCCAGAGCACTCAGTGCCACATGCAGGAATTCCTGGGACACCTCCAGGGATGGGCACTGCAAAGCTCCCTGGGCAGCCCCTGCCAAGGCCTGAGCACCCTTTCCATGGAGAAATTCCTGCTGCTGTCCAAGCTGAGCCTGCCCTGGCCCAGCCTGAGGCCATTTCCCCTTGTCCTGTCCCTGTTCCCTGGAGCAGAGCCCGACCCCCCCTGGCTGTCCCCTCCTGTCAGGGAGTTGTGCAGAGCCACAAGGTCCCCCCTGAGCCTCCTTTTCCCCAGGCTCAGCCCCTTTCCCAGCTCCCTCAGCCTCTCCTGGGGCTCCAGCCCCTTCCCCAGCTCCGTTCCCTTCCCTGGACACGCTCCAGCCCCTCCAGGGCTCTCCTGTCAGGAGGGGCCCAGAGCTGCCCCCAGCACTGGAGGTGTCCCAGCAGTGCCAGCACAGGGGACAGGCACTGCCCTGGCCCTGCTGCCACCCCAGAGCTGGCACAGCCCAGGGGTCACTGGCCTCTTGCCCACCTGGGCACACCTGGGCTTGAGTCCAGCCAGTATTCCCTGCTTTATACGTGCTGCTGATCCCAAAGTGGTGGTGGCACCACTGCAATATCCCCAGGATCTCTAATCTCACTCTCTCTGTTTGCTGCAGATTGCCAGGGAGCACGGTATTAGGTTTTTTGAAACTAGTGCAAAAGCAAATATAAACATTGAGAAGGCATTCCTCACATTAGCAGAAGACATTCTTCGAAAGGTAGGTGCTCCCAGCATTCCTTTGGAACAAACATCCTGAAATCTCACCTCTCACTGTTGTGATGTTCTCCTGAGTTGTTGCAGTGTCTGACTTCGCTGTGCTAAGGCAAAGGAGTCCCTGAAGGAGCAGGGCTGAACTTGTGAAGCTTGTTTGGTGTTTTGTTGTTGTAGGGGGCCTGCCTGCTGGGAGTAACATCCCTCAGAGCCAAGGAACTGAAATCCTTGTTTGTTTGTCTCTTATACTCATGGCTCTTGTGCCTGTGCTGGAGTTAAACCATTCCCATTGGCATGGGGAGAATCCTCCTTTCCTGCCACCATCTCTCGATGCACTGGCAGCTCCTGAGGGGCTTTGGGAAGAGTTCAGGTGTGGAGGTGGGGCAGGAACCAGCCCTACCCCTCCCAGCACTGTCAGAGCCACCACTGTCCCATGTCCCCAAGTGCCACATCCAGAGGGCTTTGAAATGCCTCCAGGGATGGGCATCTGTGCCAGAGCTGGACATTTCCAGGAAGGAATTGTTCCCTATATCCAATCTAAACCCTCCTGGCCCAGCCTGAGGCCATTTCCCCTTGTCCTGTCCCTGTTCCCTGGAGCAGAGCCCGACCCCCCCTGGCTGTCCCCTCCTGTCAGGGAGTTGTGCAGAGCCACAAGGTCCCCCCTGAGCCTCCTTTTCCCCAGGCTCAGCCCCTTTCCCAGCTCCCTCAGCCTCTCCTGGGGCTCCAGCCCCTTCCCCAGCTCCGTTCCCTTCCCTGGACACGCTCCAGCCCCTCCAGGGCTCTCCTGTCAGGAGGGGCCCAGAGCTGCCCCCAGCACTGGAGGTGTCCCAGCAGTGCCAGCACAGGGGACAGGCACTGCCCTGGCTCTGCTGCCATCCCCCCTGGGTTGTCTCCATGACCTGTGGCAGATCCCTGTGTACCCAGAGCTGCTGTGCTGCTCTGTCTGTGGCCATGGCCTGTGTCCTGAGTAAAAAATACATCAGCAGGTGCCACTGAGGTTCCAGGACTGAGCTGGGCTGGATCTCTGCGTGGCTCTGGGGCTGTTCCTGTGGGATGTACTCCCAAGGCCAAGGGCTCAGTGTGCACAGATAGCCCTGTGCTGGATCATTCCTGCCTGGGAGCAGGTCATGGAAACTCCTTGGAGCTCCAGATACATGGGCTGTGTTCCTGTTCCTGTTCCTGCCCCAAGGAGCCCATCCCGAGCCTGTCTCATCCCTTCCATCCCGTGTGAATGCTGTGGGTAGTGTCACCCAGTTGTCACTGCAGTCCTCAGTCATTTCTTAATCAGTTTTTGACAAGCTTTGTGTGATAAACAGGGTTAAACCCCCTGGCCTTTGGTGAACAAGAGGTCAGGCTACAAACCATACCAACCTCTGGGCCTTAAATTTTCTTTTTTGGCCTCTGTCATTACCCCAGGGGTTCTTTTGCAAGGCTGTAACAGAGAGCTAAAAAAGGAATGTAGAGACTGAAGTGTGGTGAGGGTTTAGGTTCCTTTCCAAGCAGCTGGAAGTAGATGTTGGTGTTGGATCACACCCACTGGAGTGGGGTTTTGGCTTTAGTGTCACCAACTTCTGTCCTGTGTGTTCTCTTCCTGGGGAGCAGGGAGCAGAGGCTGGGAGCCAAGCCCAGCTTATCCATAAAAACTGGGTTTTGGAGGTCATGAGTTCACATAATGAGTTCAGCTTGTGTTGTTTGTAGGCTGGGATTTCCTTACTCCACCAAACCCAGCGCTGGCTCTGTGTGCAGCGCCTAAAATAATTCCAGTTGACTGTGGGGTGGTCCCAGTTCAAGCTTGGGGTTTTTTCCCAGCTTTCCAGTTGTTCATTTAAACCAAACCAAACAACAGCAACAAAAGAACCCCTTAAATTGGTTTTGCACATTGGTGCTGCAGTGGGGGGAGGATTCCCTGTGTTTCTGAGGAGCTCTTTGTGCAGTTGATTCCCAGTTTCAGTGGTGGTGTCAGTCCTTGCTGTGTCCCCAGCTCTGGGCGTTCTCCTGGGGATTTCCAGATCCATCTAACTGTGTTCACTTGTTTCCTTGCAGACCCCTGTAAAAGAGCCCAACAGTGAAAATGTAGATATCAGCAGTGGTGGTGGGGTGACGGGCTGGAAGAGCAAGTGCTGCTGAACCTTCTCCTGTCTCACCAATCGCCATCCACCCCTTTTTTTCTCGCTGCAAAACAAACCACTCTGCTCGTTTTTTAACCTGAAACCAATGTTTTTGTTCCTCATTTTAACGAGCTCCTGCCTCCCCTTGGTTTTCTGGCTAGGACAGCTTTGCCTACTCCAGTTTTCTCAACACATGTATAGGAAATTCATCTCTGTGACTTCATTTCCATGTCCCTGCTCAACTCACCACTACGTTTGGGTTGTATTATAGTCCCGTCCCTCCTGCCATTAAACCCCAGAGCAATCATACTCAACTCTCTTCTGCAAATTGTACAAGAATAAAGGTTAGAATTAACAATTGATTTTGTACAACAGTGGAATTTTCTGTCATGGATCATGTGCTTGAGTCGCCATATTTCTCTAGAAGCATCAGGCAAGAGCCAGGAAAAACTCATTTCGCCTTGAGTCCGTGAGTGGGGTTTCTTTGTCCTGTGCCTTATGTGGAAAAAGGAACTTTTATTTTCACTTTCTTTTCTCTTTTCTGGTGGAAGCATGTGCAGGAGACATCCCATCCCCCCGTGCCATTGAGTCCTGACCTCTGTAGTGGTTGCTTTTCTGTAACGTTGGTGTCATGCATCGAGGACAAAGGGTGGTGCAAAACAAAAGCAAACTCCCTGTAACCTGCTGTGTCTCCTCTTGGCAATTCCCGTTCCCAACTCTTCCTGCTGCCATTTTTTTTTTCTCACTTTGCTGCTCTTTCCTTTTTTTTTTCCTCTTTTTCTTCTTTTTTTCTTTCTTTTTTTTTTTTTTTTTGCCTGCATGCTGCTTTGATTTGCATTTCTCCATGGTGTGATGTGTTAATGGAAAGGATGGCAACGCGGTGTGTTTGCCAAAAAATTTAATACAAAGCACTGATTTAGCTTCCGAGGTAAAAAATGTTGAGATTCCTACTAACCCCCCTAGGCCTGTCCGTCACTAGTGATCCCCTCCTCCCTCCCTTTCCCATATGGAAGAGTTATTTGCATGCACTAGTTTCTATGGAGGGTGATGTGGTTGTCTTCTTTCTGTGTATGAATATAACCTGGATCCCCAAACTGACAGTTCAGCACTTCATTAACACAGAGCTCATTAAGAGAGCTCCCAGCTCCTGTCCCCGCCCGCCGCCCCCGGGGCTGCGGGGCTGAGCGAAACCGGATGGAAAGGGAAGGAAAGGAAACAAAAAAAAACCAACCAGGAGGCAGTTTAATTTATTACCTCCCTGGAAACCTTCCACTTTTGCAATGTCCACAGCCAGATCCCGGCGGGCAATGCCAGCCCGGGATAGATGGGTGGATGGATGGATGGATGGATGGATGATGGATGGATGGATGGATGGATGGATCATGGATGGATGATGGATGATGGATGATGGATGGATGGATGGATGGATGGATGATGGATGATGGATGGATGGATGATGGATGATGGATGATGGATGGATGGATGGATGGATGGATGGATGGATGGATGATGGATGGATGGATGGATGATGGATGGATGGATGATGGATGGATGATGGATGATGGATGGATGGATGATGGATGGATGATGGATGGATGGATGATGGATGGATGGATGGATGATGGATGGATGATGGATGGATGATGGATGGATGGATGGATGGATGGATGATGGATGATGGATGATGGATGGATGATGGATGGATGATGGATGGATGGATGGATGGATGGATGGATGGATGGATGGATGGATGATGGATGGATGATGGATGGATGATGGATGATGGATGATGGATGATGGATGGATGGATGGATGATGGATGGATGGATGGATGATGGATGGATGGATGGATGATGGATGGATGATGGATGATGGATGATGGATGGATGGATGATGGATGGATGATGGATGGATGGATGATGGATGGATGGATGGATGATGGATGGATGATGGATGGATGATGGATGGATGATGGATGGATGGATGGATGATGGATGGATGGATGGATGGATGGATGATGGATGATGGATGGATGGATGGATGGATGGATGGATGGATGATGGATGGATGTATGGATGATGGATGGATGATGGATGGATGGATGATGGATGATGGATGGATGATGGATGGATGGATGGATGGATGGATGGATGGATGGATGGATGATGGATGGATGGATGGATGATGGATGGATGGATGATGGATGGATGGATGGATGGATGGATGGATGGATGGATGATGGATGGATGGATGATGGATGATGGATGGATGGATGGATGGATGGATGATGGATGGATGGATGATGGATGGATGGATGGATGGATGATGGATGGATGGATGGATGGATGGATGGATGGATGATGGATGATGGATGGATGGGGATGGATGGATGGATGATGGATGGATGATGGATGGATGGATGGATGATGGATGGATGATGGATGGATGATGGATGGATGGATGATGGATGGATGGATGGATGATGGATGGATGGATGGATGGATGGATGATGGATGGATGATGGATGGATGGATGGATGATGGATGGATGATGGATGGATGATGGATGGATGGATGATGGATGGATGGATGGATGATGGATGGATGGATGGATGATGGATGGATGGATGGATGGATGGATGGATGATGGATGGATGGATGGATGGATGGATGGATGGATGGATGGATGATGGATGGATGATGGATGGATGGATGGATGGATGGATGATGGATGGATGGATGGATGGATGATGGATGGATGGATGGATGATGGATGGATGGATGGATGGAGCCATTGCTCCATCCCCGGTTCCAGCGCTCGCTGCCGCTCCTGCCGCTCTTCCCGGCCCTGTCCTGCCGCTGTCCCCGCCCTGCTGGCCCTGTCCCAGCCCCGGCGGTGAATCCCAGCCTGTGCCCCGCTCCAGCCCCGGGCTTGGCTCTGGCTCCGGCTCCGCTCCGCCCTCGCCGCGGTCGCTAACGCTGAGTGAATTTTAATGAAATGACGGTGTTTGTTTTAACATGGAACTCCTGCTCCGGAGCGGCTCCTTCCCGTTCGGGGACTCCCCGCGGTGTCTCCCTGTCCTTCTGTATTTGGCATTTTTGTCCCCTGTGTGTGTTAACCCTTCCCAGGCGAGTGGCTGGTGGGGTCGAGCTCAGCGTTCTACAGAGTCCGGCTGCTTTTGGCTAAAATCTGCACTTTCTAACGTGATCAAAAAGGGAAAAAAATGGCGAAATCTACATCAAGGGTGGTTTTTTTTTTGTTTTTTTTTTTTTTCTTGTTTGTTTGTTTTGGTTTTTTGTGTTTGTGGTTTTTTTTAATAACCTTGTTTTAAACGTGAGCTTTTTATTTTCTTGCAGGGGCTCGGCTCCCTGGGCGTGCCCCCTTTGTAGACGCCGTGCCCGTTTGCAGGCACAGGTAGAGCCCAGGCCACTCGCTGGTGCCACTCGCTGGTGCCACTCGCTGGTGCCACTCGCTGGTGCCACTCGTGCCCCTCGTCCCTCCCCGGTCAATAAAACTGAGCTGTTTCTCTCGGGTTTATTCCTGTTCCTGTCCAAACTCGAGCTGCACCCGCGGGCTCAGGCGGGGCAGGGAGGAAGGAGCAGCACGAGTCGGTGCCGGTGCTGAAACAGATAAAACCCCCCCTAAAAATAATAATGATAATTAATAATAATAATAATAACGATCATGTCGGAGGAGTTTGCAGTAACTTGATGTCTGCTGGTCTCTCAACTCCCTGCTTGTGGAACCTGTGCTTGGTCCCCCAGCCCAGCCCTGTGGAGTAGAGAAGGGCACTGGGAGGTGTCACAGCCCCTCCGTGCCCCGCGGGGGGAGCTCAGCGCTGCCCTTTTGCCACCAAAAACAAACCCAAACAAAACAAAAAAAGTGTTAAACGATGAAATTGGTCCTGCTAAGCCGAACCTGAGCTTGGCTCTGTGCCACGGCCGTGTCACTCGCCGGGGTCACTTCGTGCCCTCGGACTCGGACGGTGGAATAAAACAGCATCAAGGTCTTGGATTAATTCCCATGCCGACAATTTTTTACTTAATCTTTTAATATTTTTGCTACTCCACTCTGGCTTTTTATTTAAAACACATTCTTTTGTACCACTTACTGTATCAAATTGTATAAAAGATCACTGTCCCATTCTTGGTCGTACCAAGAGCGAATAAAAGCTTTTATAAACTTGCAGTGGTGACTTCCTGGGCCCCTTGAATTCCCTCTGGCTCCTGTAGGAGTGAGCCCAGCCCTGGAGGAGGTGGGATGAGTCCCCCCAAACCTTCAGGTCACCAGGATTGGTTTTTTGGGGGTGGAGCTGCTCCTGCCTTTTCCAAAGCTTTTTCCGAGGGCAAGATGGTGGGAAGAGCAGCGGAGGCTCCGAGGCTGCCCCATCCCCACGTGGAGCCCCTGTGGGCTCAGGTGGGATTTCAGGGCTGGTTTGGGGGTGCGAGATCTCCTTTGGGGGAGAGGGCCTTTGCCAGCGTTTTTTGGGAAGCAGCTGCTCCATGTTCTGCACCCCCAGGCCCTGCCTGGGGTGGGAAGCAGGGGAGGCTGTTCCAGCTGTCCCCACTGCTGTGCCTGCGTCCTTCCCCAGCCGTCCTGGCCAGTCCCCTCTGCCCCTCGGGTGTTCCCGGCTCTCCCGCAGCCTCTGGAGGGCGGGGACGTCCCCTCCAAGAAACCCAGTGAGGGACCGGTCACAGCAGAGGACACGTGGCTGCTGCTGCCCTCCCACTGCCACGGTGTCCCTGTTCCCTGAGTGTCCCTGATCCCACAGTGTCCCCACTGCCACGGTGTCCCTGTTCCCAGTGTCCCTGTTCCCATGGCACCAGTATTTGGGAGAGGCTGGTTTTTATGGTTTTTTCTGGGGTTTTTGTGCTCCTGGGAATGTGTTATGGCCGCAGTGCTTGGCAGTCCCTGGGAGGGAGCGATCCCAAATCCTCCTCATCCCGGGAGCTCCCGGTGTGGGAACCCCGCACTGCCATCCATGGGTGGGGGATTTTGGGGGGAACTCTCGGGGTCTCAGGGAGGGGGAGCCTGGCAGGGACCTTCCCCACATGGACACCATCCAGCAGCTCCCAGTGTCCTGCTGGTCCGTGCCACCCCTGGCAGCGAGGCTTGGGTTTTCTCCATCCTCCTGCTGCTGCTGCATCCCCCTTGCTGTCCCCATCCCGGCTCTTTTCCCATCCCAGCTCCGTCCCCAACCCACCTCCATCTCCATCTCCATCTCCATCCCAGCTCTATCCTATCTTATCCCTTCTCTGTTCCGTACGTGCTCCTTCCTTGTCCCTTCTCCTTTTCTACAGCTGTTTCCTCCCTTTTCCTGCTCCTTTTCCATCCCTGCTCCTTCCCTTCTCCTGCTCCATCCCTTTCCCTGTTCTACCTCTGCTCCATCCAATCCCCGCTCCGCCCTGCCCAGCAGCCTCCGCTTCTGCTTGTGGGGGACAGTGACGGGTGACGCGGGTGACAGCACGCGGTGACACGTCCCCAGGGCCGGGCACTGGCACTGCTGGCACTTGCTGCTTCCTCCACTCCTTCATCCTCCTCAGCCCAGTCTCCAGCGGGCCAGCGGCGGGGGATGCAGCACCGGGGAGGGGGGTCCGGACGAGACGCTGCAGAGCTGGGCCGGGGCTTCTCCACCGCGGGCTCTGAATGACCGAGGGGTGCGGGGACCCACCGGGACCCCAGCTCGGGGTGGCCGGGAGTCCCCAGGGTGCGGAGTCCCCGCTCGGGGTGAAGGTGATGTCCCTGCCGAGGGTCCCCCCCGGCTGTGGTGTCCCTGACCCCCTCTCCCGGCGCCGGTGCCATTTGTGCTCCGTGTCTGTGCGGCAGCGCCGGGCCGGGGGGTCCCGGCCGGGACATCGGGGTGTGGGGCGGCATCGGGGTCCCCCCCGTCCCCCACTGCTCCCTTGTGCCCCCGCTGCCCTCGCCTGGAAGCCCCCGGCAGCTCCCGGCTCTTCCAGCAGCGGGACGGGATGTGGGGAGGGTCCCCGGAGCGCCCCCGGCCCGTTCCCCCGGCGGCCGGAGAGAGCCGAGCCCCCGGAACCCCGGAGCGAGCCTGCCCTGAGCGACCCCGATCCCGAGGGCGCGGCCGGAGCCGCCCCCGCCCGGGGCAGCCCCGGAGCGGCCCCGCCGGGGAATGTCCGGTCCCGGGGGGGCGATGCCCGGTCCGGGGGGGGAATGCCCGGTCCCGGGGGGGCGATGCCCGGTCCGGGGGGGGAATGCCCGGTCCCGGGGGGGCGATGCCCGGTCCCGGGGGGGCGATGCCCGGACCCGGGGGGGATGCCCGGTCCCGGGGGGGAGTCCCGCACGGGGGTCCCCGCCCGCCGCCGCCTCCCCCGCCCCCGCCGGGGGGGGTTCCGCCTGCCGGGGCGGGCGGGCAGGAGGGGCCGGGGGCGGGCGGGGGGCGGCTCCTCCTGCCCCGCTCCCGCCGCCCCCCGGCCCCGGCCCCGGCCCGGCGGCGGCGGCGATGGAGCCCGGCCCGGGGCCGGCCTGAGCCGCGATGCGATGGAGAAGCTGGCGGCGGGGCTGGCCCGGCTCCGCTGGAGCCCCGCGGCGCTGCCCCTCGACGCCATCGTCAGCCAGTGCCGCCTGCCCACCCTCGTCTGCCTTGGGCAGGGTGAGCCCGGCGGGGGAGGACACGAGCGGGGGGTGAAGACTGGAGGGACGAGAAGGAGAAGGAGGAGGAGGAGGAGGAGGAGGAGGAGGGAGGGAGGTTGGAGTTATGGGGAGGAGGAGGAGGGTGGGAGGAAGGCCGGAGGGACCAGGGGAGGGAGGGAGGATGGAGGGACAGAGAGTGAGGCTGGAGTGATGAGGAGGAGGGAGAAAGGATGGAGTGATGAGGAGGAGGGAGGGGTGGAAGGCGGAGGGATGGGGAGGGAGGGAGGAAGGCTGGAGAGTGAGGACGAGGAAGGAGGGAGGTTGGAGCGCTGTGGGAAAGGGAGAGACGAAGGACGAAGGGATCAGAAAGAGGGAGGGAGGAAGTCTGGGGGGACGAAGAGGAGAGAGGGAGATTGGAGTGATGAGGAGCAGAAAGCGGTGGAGGGATGGGGAAGTGAGGAAGGCTTGAGAGTGAGGAGGAGGAAGAGGGGAAGGCTTGGAGGGAGGGATGGAGAGTGAAGGGATGAGGAGGAAGATGGAGAGGTGAGGGGAAGGAATGGTGACTGGAGAAGCGAGGAGGAGGAGGGAGAGAGAGAGGAAGGCTGGAGGGGTGAATAGGCTGGAAGAGGCTGAAGGGATGAGGGGAAGGAAGGAGTCTGGAGTGCTGAGGAGGAGGAGGGAGGGAAGGAGGCTGGGGCAGGTGAGACCAAGCTGCTGTCCCGACTCCAGGGCTGCTCTGGCCGGACCCTTCAGGGTGGGGGGTCTGGGGAGGGGGTGCCGGGGTTGCCCCTCAGGGGGGTCCCTGAGCTCCCGCCCTGTGGGGATGCGAGGGGGGAAGTTCTGGGGCGCAGGCTGCTCCCACTGCCCCCAGCACTTCTCCCCACTGTCACCCAGGGCCCATCCCGGCTGCAGGGGGGTGCCGGGGGGGGTCGGGGGGAGTCTAGGGGGGAGTCTCGGGGTGCCGCGGTTCTGGAGCGCTCCCGGGGGGAGCCTGCGCCGGCCCCGACTCAATAAACTTGTTGTTTGCGGCGGCTGCAGCTTTTCAGGGGGGACAAAGAAATTGTTTCCTGGGCAACTGGCGGCTCTTGGCAGCGGCACCTGCTCATCCCTCGCTCCGTCCGTCCGTCCGCCCAGCGGCGCCGGGGGGGCGGGGGGTGGCGGTGGTGACAGCCCTGTCCCCCCGCAGGTGAGCGCGTGGAGGGGGTGACAGCCCAGGACGTGCTCCTGGTCCACTCGTGCCGCCAGTGGACGACGGTGACAGCCCACAGCCTGGAGGAGGGACACTACGTCATCGGGCCCAAAATCGACATCCCGCTCCAGTACCCAGGTGGGGGGCTGGGCACAACGGGGACAACGGGGACAATGGGAATGGTGTCCCCGGGCCAGCAGAGCCGGGACCTGCCCAGTAAGGTCCAGTCTGGGGGGAAAAATGCTCTGGTTTGGGGGCTGCCCCCACCCCTGGAAGAGCTGCAGGGGCTGCAGAGGGAGCTGGAAAGGATGGGGATAGGGATGGGATGGGATGGGATGGGATGGGATGGGATGGGATGGGATGGGATGGGATGGGATGGGATGGGATGGGATAATGGGATGGGATAATGGGATGGGATAATGGGATGCAGACAAGGACAGGGATGAGGATGGGATAGAGCTGAGAATGGGAGAGAGATGAGGATGGGATGGGAAAAAGGAACAGGGATTATCAAGGAGAGTGATGAGGATGGGATGTGCTGGGGAGGAGCTGGGGCTGGGATGAGGATGAGGATGGTTGGGGCCGGCAGCGCAGACGAAGGTGCTGAGCTGCCTCTGCCGGCAGCCGCCAGAGCCTTAATGACCCCTCTAAGTGCTCCATGGCAGTAATGAGTCCTGCTAATAAATAAATAATGGGAAAGGGAGCGGGGGAGGGGTTAATCACCCGTCCCACGGGGATGCAGCGGGGCTGGGCAGTGTGTTAACAGCGTTCGGGGGCTCGGCCGTGCCCGGCGGTGCCTCGGCATGCGGGGCTGAGCCGGCTCCAGCCTCGGCTGCCCCCAGGGCCAAGCGAGCAGCTCTGCTGCCCCAGCTCTGCTGTCCCAGCTCTGCTGTCCCAGCTCTGCCGCCCGGGATTAATATTCCCCTCAGGTCCGGCCCCGGCTGCCGATGCCGGAGGAGGCGGCTTCGCTGCGGCTGCAGCTCCCCCGTTCCCATTCCTGCCTTTCCCCGTTCCCATTCCTGCCTTTCCCCGTTCCCATTCCTGCCTTTCCCCTCTCCTGTCCCTGCCTTTCCCCATCCCTGCATTTCCCCGCTTCCTGCCCGGTGTCTCTCCCACCCGAGCTGTGGGGTCACCGTGCCCTGGCAGGGCTAGGACGAGATTCTGGGGGATAATGGGCACCCCTTGCAATTTGGGCTGCTCTGGGCATGTTCTTCCATTCACATTACAGCTTTTGGGGGGTCCTGGCAGCTCTGGGGGTGCCGAGCGGCCTTGCTGAGACACCACCGTGTATCCTGTGCCTTGTCCCACCCAGAAACCCCCCAGTGCTGCTGTGGGGGGTGCCGGCCCGGGGATGCTCTCTGGGGTCCCCTTGCAGCACCTGGACACTGACAAAGCCCACAGGGGTGTCCCCAGAGATGCGGTGGGGACCCCAGGCTGCCTCAGGGGTGGCTGCCCCCGGGAAGGCGTCCCCATCAGGATTCTCTCACCTCGGTGGGCTCGGGGGTCCCCGCAGGGAAGTTCAAGCTGCTGGACCAGGACCGGGACCTCCGTGAGCCCGTGCAGTATTTCAACAGCGTGGAGGAGGTGGCCAGCATCTTCCCAGACCGCATCTTCGTCATGGAGGCCATCACCTTCAGCGTGAAGGTCCTGGGAGCAGCAGGGGACGGGTCTGGGGGACACTGCTGGGACAGCAGGGAGTGCTGGTGGGATGGCAGGGGACACCGAGGACAGGGGTGGGGCAGGAGGGGAATATTGGGGGAATACTCGGGAGTAGGGGTGAGGAAACAGAGACTTGGGGGGTGGTGGGACAGCAGGAGAGGACGGTGGGACAGCAAAGGTTGACGGTGGGACAGCAGGGCTGAGTGAGGGGATACTGGGGGGATTGGCAGGACACCACTGCAGGATGCTGGGAATGAAGGGGGGAATGTGGGAAAGCACGGGGTGGTGCTGGGACAGCAGGAGAGGACAGTGGGACAGCAGGGAGTGGTGGTGGAGCATCAGGGCAGGTGATGGGATGTCAGGGACAGTGGTGGGATGTCAGGAACGGTGATGGGATGTCAGGGATGGTGATGGGATGTCGGGGACGGTGGTGGGATGTCAGGGGATGATGATGGGATGTCAGGGATGGTGATGGGATGTCAGGAACGGTGATGGGATGTCAGGGATGGCGATGGGATGTCGGGGATGATGGTGGGATGTCAGGGATGGTGATGGGATGTCAGGGACGGTGGTGGGATGTCAGGGGATGATGATGGGATGTCAGGGATGGTGGTGGGATGTCAGGGACGGTGGTGGGATGTCAGGGATAGTGCTGGGATGTCAGGGATGGTGATGGGATGTCGGGGATGATGGTGGGATGTCAGGAACGGTGATGGGATATCAGGGATGGTGATGGGATGTCGGGGATGATGGTGGGATGTCAGGAACGGTGATGGGATGTCAGGGATGGTGGTGGGATGTCAGGGACGGTGGTGGGATGTCAGGGATGGTGATGGGATGTCGGGGATGATGGTGGGATGTCAGGAATGGTGATGGGATGTCAGGGATGGTGGTGGGATGTCAGGGACGGTGGTGGGATGTCAGGGGATGATGATGGGATGTCAGGGATGGTGATGGGATGTCAGGGATGGTGGTGGGATGTCAGGGATAGTGCTGGGGTGCCGGGTGCCTGGGGCAGGGCAGCGGGTGCCACGCTGGGGCTGTCACGGGCAGGTTGTGTCGGGGGAGTTCAGCGAGGACAGCGAGGTTTACAACTTCACGCTGAACGCGGGGGACGAGCTGACGCTGATGGGGCAAGCGGAGATCCTGTGCGCCAAGACGGTGAAGGAGAAGTCGCGCTTCAACACCCTCCTGCGCAAGCTGGGCAAGGCGGCTCCGGCGGCGGGGGCGAGGCAGGTGAAGGGCAAGATGCCGTGCCTGATCTGCATGAACCACCGCACCAACGAGAGCCTGAGCCTGCCCTTCCAGTGCAAGGGCCGCTTCAGCACTCGCAGCCCGCTGGAGCTGCGGCTGCAGGAGGGCGAGCACACCATCCGCAGCATCATCGAGAAGGTTCGGCTGCCCGTGAACGTGGCCGTGCCCAGCCGGCCCGCCCGCAACCCCTACGACCTGCACGCCATCCGCGAGGGCCACTGCTACAAGCTGGTCAGCATCATCTCCAAGACGGTGGTGCTGTGCTGCATCCTGCGCCGGGAGGAGCTGGTGCCTTTCCATTTCCTGCTGCTCACCGACATGCCGCGCTTCCAGCTGCCCGAGGGGCTGCTGGCCGGGGACCCGCAGCTGGAGAAGCTGCTGCGGGACAGCGCCGCGTATTGCCACGACCGCTTCAACCCCGACGAGTACTCGCGGGCCGTGCGCGAAGCCAAGCCGGACTTGCTGGAGGAATGCGCGAGCCCGCGGCGCTTGCGGCTCTGCCTGCCCGCCTGCGGCCGCGACGAGCTCAGCCGGCCCCTGCGGCGCCTCTCGCTCTGTGCCTGCGGCTCCGGGGGTCCCCGGGAGCCCCCCGCCCGCTGCCAGGCACCGCGGGGTCTCGGCGGGGGCACCCCCCGCCCGCCGCTGCCCGACTTCCCCGACCCCGACCGAGAGTACGTGACGCCCGACTGGGCCGAGCCCGAGTTCAGGACTCAGGAGCCGCTGGAGATTCCCTACGAGGAGCTGTGGAGCAATCCCAGCCCGGAGAGCTGCTGCGAGCTGGGCAGCAGCGGCGGCCGGCCGGACCTCGTCTCCTTCGGGGCTGTCACCCCGCTGGGCTCCCCGCACCGCCCCGGGGACGAGCCCCGAGGGGACACCCCGCCCCCGGTGCCACCCAAATCGGAGGCGGTAAGAGCCCGGTCCTGGCCCCAGGGATGGGGAAAGGCGTGGCTGGGATCCTGTCAGCCGCTCCGGCAGCCCCACGGCAGGACAGCCCTGTGCCCTGGCCTTGGGGTCCCTCCCCGGCTCTGCTTGGTCACCCGAGTCTTCAGACCGCAGCTCCCCAGGGCTGCCCATCACCAGATGCTCAGAGAAATCCTGAGGTACCCCCGGTTCTCCAGGGCTCTCTGCACCATCGAGTACCCGAAGCTCTTGGGCTGCCCAGAACCGTGGGGTACCCAGATCCTCTGGGCTTCCCTACACAACGGGGTATCCAACATTTCAGGCTCCCCTTCACCACGGGGTACCCCGATATTTCGGTCTTCTCTCACCATGGCGTAGGACAACCCCAAATCTCCCCACCTGCACGGGCTCGGCAGGACCGGCTGTCCCCGAGCCCCCATCACCCCTCCAGCCGCGGGGATCCCCAGCTCTCCCCGGGGCTCTGACAGCGCTTCCCCCGTTCCAGGTGAAGGAGGAGTGCCGGCTGCTGAACGCGCCCCCGGTGCCGCCCCGGGGCGGCCGCCCCCCGGCTCCCTGCAGCCCCCCGGCCCCTCTGCGCTGCCCGAAGCCGGCACCGGCGCCCTCGCCCAGCCCCAGCCTCTCCTACTACTCCTCGGGGCTCCACGACGGGTGAGTGGCTCCGGGGACACGGGGGTGGATGGGTGGGGGGGGTTATCTGGAGCCCGGGCACGGGGACACCGCGCCCGGGGGCGATGGTGACGCTGCTCTCGCCCCGGCAGGTCGGCCCCGCGGAGCGGCAGCGGCTCGCCCTCGCCCGACGCCTACTCGCTGTACTGCTACCCCTGCACCTGGGCCGACTGCAAGGCTGCCGAGCCCCCCGGGCGGGCGCTGCCCCCCGCCCAGCCCGCGCCCGGCTCCTGGTCCGACCCCTGGGCGTTCTCCGAGCCGGGCGCCGGGGCGGGCAGCGGCTGCTCCACGCCGCTTCTGGGGGCCGACCCCACCTTGAAACCCTTCCGCAGCTGCCCCCGCCTCAAACCCCCGCACCCCCAAAAGCGCTTTGCCCCTTTCGGGGCGCTCAACCCCTTCGCCGGCTCGGCCGAGTGGCCCGAGAGTCCCGAGTGGTCCAAAGCGCCTTCGGCCCCCGCCGCCCCTTCCTCCTCCTCCTCACCGGAGCCGTTCGCCCCCTCCGAGGAGCCGGCGGCTCCCCCTCGCCCCCCCAAGGGCTTGGACGGGGATGGCATCGTCTTCAGGGGGGCGGCCCCGCTGTCCCCCGCGGTCCTGCGCGGGGCCGAGGGCGTCACCCGGCTCTACCTGGCCCAGGGGGTCATCGAGGTGCCGCCTGCAGCACGGGGCGATGGGGGAGCCCCTCCGGCCTCGGGGCGGCCCGGAGGGGACAGCTCGGCCTGGCTGCCCCCCGCTGACCTGTCGGCCCTGTCGCTGGAGGAGGTGTCCAAGTGCCTGCGCTTCATCGGCCTCTCCGAGGACGTCGTGAGCTTCTTCGCCCGCGAGCGCATCGACGGCAGCATCTTCGTGCAGCTCAGCGAGGAGATCCTGGCCGACGATTTCCGCCTCACCAAGCTCCAGGTGAAGAAGATCATGCAGTTCATCAAGGGCTGGCGCCCCAAGATCTAGTGCCACGCCACCGGGGTCCCCAAGTCACCAGGATCACGGCTCTGGGTGGCCCCGCTCCCGTCCCTCTCTGATGCTGCAGGTTCTCCCTCATTGCCCAGCCCTCCCCTCCTTCCCCGTTTTAACACTGGACAGTAATTTTGGCCCCAACGGGCTGGAAAACACTGGATTTTGCGTCGACTGGTTTAACTTAATCCTTGTGGATTAGCGTAATAAACGTACGGGAGAGTAATGAGCCCCCAGAGAAGGCCCTTGATCAGGGAGGAGGGGAAGGGGGGAGGTTGGATGCTCCGAGGGGATCTCTGCCCTCCACCTCTCGAAGGGAAGGGATTCACGTCCCCCTCCAGGACTAGACGCTGCTGTCAGAGCTGGTCCTGAAGGATCCCCAGGCACATCTCTGCGTGCAGCAACACCCCAGGCCCTGCTCCCAGAGCAGGGGCAGGTCCTGGGAATGCTGAACTCCCTGGGAGGGCTGAAGGCTGGTTACCAGCCCTGTGCTTCCCCCAGCACTCAGCAGAGGCAGATGAGATGATGTCTTGGCCCAAGTTCGGTCTGGGAGTTTTGAAAGACAGGGAGAGGTGACAGCAGAGTTCAGCTCCTGGCCCAAGGCCTGCCAGGGAGCAGGAAAACGGCTGGAGGCTGGAAAGGAAGCCGGGGGTGGGGCGGGGGAAGCCAGTGACAGGTGCCCAGAGATTTAAAGCCTTTTAGTTTAACTTGATCTCTCCCCACGGGGAGCCCTTCTGGCCTTTGGCTCCTCCATCTGCAATTACAGGCGGGTCCATCTGCCAGGATCACCCTGCAGCAGAGGGAGCTGCAGGCTCCTCCCAGCCCCCGAGTGACGGCAGAGGTGACAGCGCTCTGTCCCGCACTGCTGCCATCCTGCCCCTCCATGGGCCCCAGCACATCATGGGCAGGACCCCAGGGCACTGACACAACCACTCAATCCCTACTTGAGCCGCTCCCTCAGGGAGATGGGAGGAGAAGCAGGAGCCCAAACCCAGGAGATGGGGCTTTATTTTGGTGAATGTTCACGGAAAGGCAAGGCCTCGGTTCCAGCCACAAGCTGGATGCTACTGGCCAGACTGGGAGCTCTGGAGGCCACAGCATGGAGGTGAAGGCAGCAGGAATTCCCTCCCTCAGCACGGAACCACCAGGCCCAGGCTGGCACAGGACGGATGTGCCCAACACGCAGTGGCTGATAAGGCACTTGAAATGACTACAAGCCATGAGGCAACCTGCTGCCCCTCTCCTTTCCTTCCTTTCTTCTTCCCTTCCTCCCCCGGGAGCTTTGGAGATTAACCTATGGAGAATGGGGTGTTGTGGGGAGCCGGGGCCCGGCTGGAGGAGCTGTTGGGGTGTCACCAGGCCACCTCACTGGTGGAACTTCTTGCTGGGGCTGTTGGCGTGGTCCAGCAGGAGCTGGCAGGGTGTGAACTGGCTGCCATACACGGCCTCGTACTTGCGCAGTTTGTCCACGAGCTGCCGGGCGCCGTAGGAGTCTGCAAACCTGAAAGGACCTGTGGGGACAGGGACACGGTGGTGACAGGGACATGGCAGGGACACAGACACAGCAGCACCAAGGTGCCTGGAAGGGTCCCAGCATCCAGACACAATGGCTTTGTCCCATTCATCCTTCTCCACAGGAGACCCTCCCCCAGTCTCTCAGGGTAATGCAAGACTCTGCCTGAGCTGGGTCTGCCCGAGTGCTGGGGACAAGCTGGGACATGGATAATCATGGAATCGTGAATGGTTTCAGTGGGAAGGGACCTCAAAGCCCACCCAGTCTCACCCCTGCCATGGGCCGGGACACCTCCCACTATCCCAGACTGCTCCAAGCCCCAATGTCCAACCTGGCCCTGGACACTTCCAGGGATCCAGAGGCAACCACAGCTTCTCTGGGGAACCTGTGCCACCCTGCCAGGGAACAATTCCTTCCCAATATCCTGTCTAACCGTGGGAAGCCATTCCCCATTGTCCTGTCCCTCCAGGCCTTTGTAAGGAGTCCCTTGGGGCTGCTCCTTCAGTCTGAACTTGGCTCAAAGAGGGAAAGCACCAGGTACGTGGCAGAAGCATCACCTTGGGTCCCATAGCCCTTGGTGAACTCCAGCAGCAGTGGCAAGAGACAGCACCAGAATCACAGAATTATTTAGGGTGGAAAAGCCCTTTGAGACTCTTGAGTCCAAACATCCCCCAGCAGTGCCAAGACTACTGCTAACCCATGTGCCCAGCGCGCACAGGGCTTTTAAATCCTCCAGGCACGGGGAGTCCAGCACTGCTCTGCACAGCTGTGCCACAGCTGGACAGCCCTTTCCACACAGGAATTATTCCCAATATCCAACACCCTCTCCCTGACTGGGAATCCATTTCCTGAGGCTGCAGCTCCAACCTGGCCTTCCCTCCTGCCTCGCCACACGGCTGCAGCCCATGGGGAGCCCTGGAGGCCAAAGCTCAGCTCAGAGCACTCACCTCCCAGGCAGGGTGGGAAGCCCAGGCCGAAGACAGCCCCGATGTCCCCCTCCAGGGGGTTGCTGAGGATCCCCTCCTGCAGGCACATGGCTGCCTCGTTGACAAACCTCGTCACCAGGCGCATCTGGATGTCCTCGTCCGAGCAGCTGCGGGACACAGGCTGTGAGGGCTGGGCAGGGACAGCACAGCTGGGACACAGAGCCAGGCCAGGGGTGGGAACGGCCTCCCTGGGAGTGTCCCAATGCCCATCAGAATCAGGGCTAAGCTCTGTGACCTGTCCTGAGGCAGGCATTCAGAACCAGGGAATGGCTGAGTTTGGAAGGGACCGCTGGGGCTCCTCTGGTCCAGCCTCCGTGCCCAAGCAGGGTTTCCTGGAGCATGGTACTCAGGATTGTGTCCAGATGGATTCGGAACAAAAGGAAGGGCTTGATCAGCCTCTGTGTTCAGCAATGTCATGGAATCCCAGAGTGGTTTGGGCTGGAAGGGACCTCAAAGCTCATCCAGTACCACCTCCTGCCATGGCAGGGACACCTCCCACTGTCCCAGGTGCTCCAACCCCAGTGTTCAGCCTGGCCTTGGGCACTGCCAGGGATGCAGGGGCAGCCACAGCTGCTCTGGGAATTCCACCCTGTGGAATTCCAGGGCCTGCCCACCCTGCCAGGGAACAATTCCTAATTCCCAGTATCCCATCCAGCCCTGCCCTGTGGCAGTGGAAGCCATTCCCTGTGTCCTGTTCCTCCATGCCTTGTCCTCAGTCCCTCTCCAGCTCTCCTGGAGCCCCTTCAGGCCCTGCCAGGGGCTCAGAGCTCTCCCTGGATCCTTCTCCTCTCCAGGTGAGCATCCCCAGCTCTTCCAGCCTGGCTCCAGCCCTTTGAAGCACCATGTCCCTCAATGCCACCTGATGTACCTCATGCTGCTGCTCAGAGCTCAAGGAGCTGGGCAGGACCCAGCCCCAGCCTTCCCTCACACACAGGTACTCACACATCAGGATTTGCTGGCACCCTGAACTTTTCCAAGATCTCATCCATGCCAGAATTCACGCTCCTGTTCTTCACTCCCTCCTGGTACACATAGAAGCCTTTCCCTGCCTTGCGACCTGCAGGGATCAAAGCAGACAAGTCAGCTCCTGCCACCTTGGATCTTTTTTTGTGACTGGTGTTCCTGCTCCTGGAGCACATCCTCCAGGCACTCTGCACCTCAGAGCATAGATTTGCTCTGCCTCATCAGGGCCAGAGGGAAGGGACCCAGCTTCACCTGACCCCTTGGCAAGATGCTGCCACACTGTGCCAACAGCACCACTGCTTTTGGGGGAGGGATTCCTGCCCCATGCTATTCTCCCACTGATGGATGCTGGTGCTTTCCCTGGAGCAGAGGGGACACCCTTTAGCTGAAACCACCTTGGCAGCTCACCTAAGAAGCCCTTCTGCACCATGAGCTTGAAGAGGTCAATGCTGCCCCCTCCGAAGCGCTGGCCAAAGGCTTTGCCCAGGTCCTCGGCCACGTGGGTGGCCACGTCCACGCCCACCTCGTCAATCAGCGTGGCCGCTCCCACCGGGAAGCCGAAGGCCGTGGAGATGGCATCCACTTTCTTTGGGTCAATGCCCTCCTGCAGGATAGGAGGGGAAGCAGTAGGATCTCGGCATGAGGTCCTGAAAAGCCAGTGTGGGGCAGAGAGCCCAGCTCCACTGACTGACTGCAAACACGAGCCAAGAGCAGGCTGGGGACAACCACAAGACCCAGGGTTGGTGACCAACATCCTCTCCTGTCCACGGCCAGCCTTGGCCAAAGCAGAAGCAATTTCCATGGCTGTTTGGGGGATGCTCAGCAGCTGACAGGACACTCACCTGGAGAACTCGGACCACCTCGGATAGCATCGGCCCCAGGCACCTGGTGGTGTAGAATCCAGGTCCATCCTGGGGAAAAGCAGTGCAGCAGGGAGGCAGGTGAGCTCTTGGCAGCACCAGACCTGTGCTTCACAGCCCAGGCTGCACTTCACACACCCCAAACCCCATTCTCCTACATTATGGTACTGCTAGAATAGGTTTGGGGGTTTTTTTTTAACCCTGTAGAGCTCAGCAGTGTCTGCAAGTTTCCATGAACTTACTCCCTGGAAGTTCCCATCCCAGTGTTTTTATTTGAACTAGTTATACTAGTTTTATTGAACCTGCAGGTCCAGAGCAGGCTGCTGCTCCACCAAGCCCCATCAGGCTGGTAAGGGAAAAGGTGCTCAGCATAAGCCAGTTGTTCCACCTCTGCTGCTCCCCACAGAGTCAGGAAACAACAGATGAGCTGCAAACTGCCCTTCAGGGAGGCAGCTGAGGTGGGGATGAGGCTCAGGGAAGCAGCACTGTGTCCCCACTGGTGTTTGGAGATGACCAGAGCACTTCCTGACAAGCCAGTTTTCCCAGCACTACAGGAGATATGTGCTCGGCATCACTGGCAACCTCAGGAATCAGGAAAAAGATAGGGACACCTTCCTCTGTCCCAGGCTGCTCCAAGCCCTGGCCAACCTGGCCTTGGACAATTCCAGGGATGGGGCAGCCACAGCTTCTCTGGGCAACCTGTGCCAGGGCCTGCCCACCCTCACAGGGAAGAATTTCACCCCAATATCCAATGTAGATCCACTTTTCCATGTATTCCTGCCCCTGTCCCTCAAGATTTAACCCAGCAGAGGAGGGTTCCTGCTCACTGACCCTCTGTCCTTGCAGCCTGCCAGGCAGCTGAGGTGGTGACAGTGCTGTGCAGAGTGCTGTGTCTGGGATGGAAGCTGTGTGGGGCAGGAGTGCCAGCTCCTCGTGCTGGCCCTGCACGTGTGCCTGCTGCCTTTCCATGGCTGCTCCGAGGGACATGTGAGGATCATCTGGGCACTTGGCCCTTCCTGATCTCCCTTTTCACTTCTCAGAGGAGTAGCCAATGCTACCAGTGTGTCCACAGACACGTTTCACCCTCCCCTCAGTGCACAAAAACCCCCTTTATTCATTACCCAGCCCCTGCTGTGTGCAGTGTTCCCTCACCTTCACCACGATGACCACTTTGCCCTGTTTGAGACCAACAGCAACAGCAGAGGCTGCCGTGTCCTGGGAGGTTTTGTCTGTGGTGATGATTTCCAGCAGCTGCATCTTGTCAACAGGGGAGAAGTAATGCATCCCAATCACCTGGCAGAGGGAAGAGCTGGGATCAGAGGGATTCTGGCTCCCAGAGCAATCAGCTGAGCAAGCCGAGTGCAGAGGGAAGGCCAGCACGGGCTGCAGGGCTCTGAGCACACTGTATCCCTCTGTGACAGGAGTGCTCTCCAGTTCCCTTCTCTCTTTGGTTTTCCCAAGGACACAGTATATGCCCAGGAGATCCTGCCTTTGAGGAATAAAGTACAATTTTTTACAGGATCACTTCATAGTCTGGCAGCTCCATCTGCCTGGGAATCCCTGAGCTCATCCCCAGGGAAATGATGGGCATGGTGTGACCTGGAGGGGCACCTGAGCTGGCAGGGCAGCCCCATGCAGCTGCTGGGCTCAGACTGGAACAGCACTCAGGGAGTCCCTGGATGCTGCCTGTGAATGTCTTTGGTGAGGAAGTGAATTTAAGGATGAGATTTAAGGCTTCTATCCAGAAACTCATTAGAGAGGGAAGTGCTGCCTTCAGGGAACAGCGCTGAAGTGGAGATTATCCTGCTGTGTGCCTCACTGTCTGAATGTGACCATGCCACCATTGTGTCACCTTCATCCCTCCTGGCAGCCACACTTGGCACCAAGCCCTGTGGAAGTCAGAGGCACCTTGCTGAGCTGCAGGCTGCAAAACTAATTAAGGAAAACGCACTAATTAGTTAACTGACTTCCTATGAGTTTCCCCTCTAAGAGCCACTGCACAGGCAATTTAAACAGCAAGAGGATGTTAATTGTAAGGATGAACAAATGAGGCTCAGTTGGCAATCTGGATGCAACAGAGGTCCCACAGCAAATGAGGAAGAGGCTCAGCAGGGTGACAGGAACCTCTAGCAGGTCACCTCGCACTCACAGGCACCACAGGTACCCTGGAAGGGCAGCCCACTGTAGGAATCAGTGCTCCTGCTCAGATGGACTGAGGCTGGAAAAGCCCTCCCAGCCCATCCAGTCCCAGCTGTGCTTGATCCCCTCCTTGTCCCCAGCCCAGAGCACTCAGTGCCACATCCAGGAATTCCTTGCACACCTCCAGGGATGGGCACTGCAAAGCTCCCTGGGCAATCCCTTCCAATGCCTCACTACTCTTCCCAGGAAGAAATTCCTGCTGATGTCAAACCTGAGCCTGCCCTGGAAGAGCCTGAGGCCATTTCTTCTCATCCTGTCCCTTTTCCCTGGGAGCAGGGCTTGAGCTCCACTTGGCTCCAAGCTTCCCCAGCTTTTCTGCCCCCACCAACACTTTCTGATGTGTGCTGACCTGCCCCCCCAACATCAATCACCCTTGGCGTGAATCCACCTTCCCCTCCTTCCCCCAGATCACAAGCTCTTTGCTCAAAGCTTGCCCTGGAAGCAGAGGTTGAGCTATGCCATGTCCTGAGGAGGGAGCAGAAGGTCTCTAAAGCAAAGCCACCTCACCAAGGACAGCTCTGTGGCTGTGGGGACTCACCTTCTCAGGCCTCTTGCTGGCAGCAGCAATCTGGCTGATAGGGAGGGCAGAGGTGTTACTGGCGAAGACACAGTGAGCAGGGATCACCTGGATAGAGGGGACAAGGGACATGACACAGTGAGCAGGGATCACCTGGATAGAGGGGACAAGGGACATGACACAGTGAGCAGGGATCACCTGGGAGGGGGACAAGGGACATGGGACAAAGAACAGTGTGCCCTTGAACAGAACAGAGGGACAGAACAGAGCAGGTGAAGGCCTGCAAGGTGTGGAGATACCAGAGGACATCACTGTCACATCAATCACACTGTCACTGTCACATCAGACAGATGGAAGCTTCTTTTGGAGCACTCCCAGGAATCAGGGAATGCCAGAACTGTCCCATTCAGCTACCAATTCCTAATTGAGCAGGGAATGTCCCCAGTGAACAGAAAGGCTGCCCTTGATGCTCACCCACGTCCTGTGTAAATGATTTGTACCAAGAACCCAGCTGCAGCACAAAGGGGAGGGGATAAACCCTGGGGACAGCCCAGGAGCCTCCAGCACCCAGGGGCTGCTCAGGACTGATACTCACAGCCTCCACCTCCTTCAGCACTTTGTGTTTGACATTGATGTCCTCGAACACGGCCTCGATGACCATGTCTGCCTTCTCAAAGCCCTTGTAGTCCACCTGGCCCATCAGGTTGCTGAGGATGGAGTCCCTCTCAAACGATGTCAGGCTCTTCTTCTTCACCTTGCTGTTCAGCCTAGGGAGGGACAGCTCTGTCACAGCTCCTGAGTGGAGCAGCCAGGCTGCTGGAGGTGCACCACAGGAACCCTTCCTGTCTCCCTCCCAGAGCTGGCACCCTAAACTCCATATCCAACCCTGCAGGATTGTCACTCTGTTCTGACCCCTCATTCCATGTGGAAGAAGGAGAGTCCCGCTCCCACAGCTCAGCTGAAGGTCAGTCACTGACATTCCTGACAACATACGGCTGAGAACTGTGACTGCAGAGCCAGGAGAACATCAGAAGAAACCCAGGAAGAAAACTCTGGAATGCTTCCCTTGACATGGCCCTTTAGGCAGCCAGAATCACTCTATCCTCAGCTCTAGAAGTTACTGCTGAATCTCAGGTCTCTGCCTATCTAATGCTGAGCCACTGGGCCTATCCCACAGCAGTATATCCCAGCACACTGCAGGGGACAAGGGACATGACACAGTGAGCAGGGATCACCTGGGAGGGGGACAAGGGACATGACACAGTGAGCAGGGATCACCTGGGAGGGGACCATGGACGTCACAGTGTCCTTGACACATGGGACACATTCAAATAAAGCTTTTCTGTGACATCCAGCAGAACAGCAGTGTCAGGAGCTCCTGATGTTGACAGCAGAGGAGAGCTGTGACTAAAGACACCAGTGCCCCCAGAGCAGATCCCCCTGAAGTCACATACCCCTTGTAGACCTGCTGCTGGCCTCTGTCCAGACCCTTCTGTGCTGTGTCCTTCAGGATGGTCTTGATGCCTTTATCCACAGAAACCTGGGCAATCCCAGCTCCCATGAGCCCTGCTCCCAGCACAGCCAGGGTCCTGCAGGGAAGGAAGGACCAAGGGGACACATTCAAAGCTGGACGTGGCTGAACTCCCCACGCTGCTGGCAGACTCACACAGCTCCTGGCAGACTCACACAGCTCCTGGCATCCACCCAGCCACCACCTGAGTGAGGTCTCCAAACTGCACTGGGTCAGCCAAAAGCAGCGTTTTGAATAAAAAAAATGTACTTCACAATATTCAGCTGAAAAAATATAGTAGATAGTTTTTGTTCCATTGGCCTTCAAAAAGTTAATCTGGCATGAACAAAAGTAAAGCAGTATAAATCCTAAGATACTGAAGAATGGAGCTTTTGTGGGCTTGTTATTAGTTTTTTTTTTAATAAACAAATGGTAAATATACATGATGCCAGCTGCCACAAGTAACAGTAAAGTTGAGGGGTTTTTGTGGATTTTTAAAAAGTACCAAATTTGGACCAAAGCAGTTTGTGTGGTATTAATTACTGCTTGATATACAGAGTAATTAATGCAAGACTAGTCCCTTCTTTTTCCTTACACAGTTTTGCTGTTTTCACGTATCTGTGAACTTCTTAAAAATTATTTTTAAGCAATGATTTATAGACTGCAAGCTAGAGGAGACAAATAACGTTATGAACTAGATTCTCTTCCTAGGCATAGAAAATCAGTTCCCAATTGTCCCAAATAAAGAACTGGAAACCTCTGCTCTGATGCACAGCTCAGTCAGTCCCAGGAGCCTTTCAGAGCTCCTCCAACTGCTCCTTCAGGCATCCCACACTGGCACTTACTTGACCTCTTTCTGAGGTGTCCCAAACTTGTTCTTCTTGCAGTGCACCTGCCCGTGGTAGAGCCCCATCAGTGCCTTGGATTCCTTGGTCACTGCAAGCTGGCCAAAGCTCTGGAAGGAAGGGAAAAGGGAAGTAGAGGTTTTCCCACTGTTTGTTGGCATTAAACAGCTGTGCCAGCACACCAAAAACATGGCAAGGGGGGAGACAGGCACTGTGTGACTGCACAGGTGAGAAAGCTGCATAGAAAAGGGACAAGGGACCAGGTGAACTCTGAGGAGAGGCACCTTCTGGGCTCAGCACCACCTCCTCCTCCTTCTCCCCAACAGCAGCAGGAGCTGGAGCTGCTGGAGAGAGCCCAGAGGAGGCTCTGGAGCCAGGCTGGGAAAGCTGGGGGTGCTCACCTGGAGAGGAGAAGGATCCAGGGAGAGCTCCGAGCCCCTGGCAGGGCCTGAAGGGGCTCCAGGAGAGCTGGAGAGGGACTGGGGACAAGGCATGGAGGGACAGGACACAGGGAATGGCTCCCACTGCCACAGGGCAGGGCTGGATGGGATACTGGGAATTAGGAATTGTTCCCTGGCAGGGTGGGCAGGCCCTGGAATTCCACAGGGTGGAATTCCCAGAGCAGCTGTGGCTGCCCCTGCATCCCTGGCAGTGCCCAAGGCCAGGCTGGACATTGGGGTTGGAGCAGCCTGGGACAGTGGGAGGTGTCCCTGCTGTGGAAGGGGTGGCACTGGGTAGGATTTGAGGTCCCTTCCCACTCAAACCACTCAGGGATTTGGTGATTCCAGTTCCTCAGTGACAGGACTGGACCTCCCTGACATGACAGCCTTCCTCCCCCACATGCATCCCACATTAACTAGGGCCAATGTTCCCACAGATCCAGGTGGAAGTACCCTGTCCTCAGGCTTTGACAAAAATCCTTACAAACAGTTCAGTTCTCTCTGACAGCAGCAGCCTGATCCTATTTTCAGAAGATCAGAGGCAACAAAATCTAAGGCCTGCATAACCTCCCAGCACTCAGCACAAATGTTCTGAGGAACACAAAGCAGAAGCACACACAGAACAAAGGCTGGCTGAGCCAAGTCTGCCAAGGAAAAGCAGGGAATGTATTTTGGAGCAGGCTGTACCTTCCTTCACCACTGCCCTGTGAGTTAAAATACCCAGAACAAAGCCTAGAAGAGATTCTGCAAACTCCTGTCCTGGGGGGAGAGAGGGAAGCAGTAAAAAAACCACAACACTGACACTTATTATTCTTCAGGGCTTCTGGGGGGAGAAAACCCATTCATTCTTTGCTGTAAGGAACAGAATATCCCAAGGCTTTTATTCAGCACCAGAGCAAACGTGGGTGAAATGCACAAGCAGCAGGGATGGGGCACAGCCAGGAGGGCACTGGTGAGGTGACAGCTTCAGCTCAGACCAGCCGTGGCACAGAAGGCAACAAAAGGAGTTACAAAACACACCAGGGAAGTGGGAAATGGATAGATTTCACCAGCATTTAAAGGGCTACAACACTGGGGATGACCCAAATACAGAGATCATCAGATGGAAATGTGGGGCTGCTGGAGACTCAGTCTTGCAGAGCTGGCAGTGCCCAGGTAACCTGTGACTCTGGCACCAGAAATAACAAATCTGAGCACAGCTGTGGCTGGTGAGGAAAAAAGAATTAGGGATAGGTCGTTTATTATGGCAGGGAAATGGAGGGATGAGGATGGTTGAGGAAAACAGACTGTGTGTGGAATAAAAGGGTCACACACAAGCTCCTGGGGAGGACACTTGCCTGCTCCAGCCCTGGATCTTCCCACCACAGTCTGTCCTACACCCTCAGTTAAAGTCTACTCCATTTTCCCATGTGTCCCTGTGAAGCTCAAGCAGGACTGGATGGTGTTTAGGACACGAGCCCATGTGCCAGCATGGTCAGATGAGCGAAGAGATGAAAAACCTACAGCCAGCTCCTAGAGGGGGACATGGAACCTCAAAATTCCAACATGGAACCTGAGCTCTGCTCCCTCATCCAGGAGGAGCAGCATCAATCACCCACAAACCTGGGAGTGTTTGTGTTGGGGCTCCCCATCCCTGCAAGTGCCCAAGGCCAAGCTGGATGGGGCTTGGAGCACCCTGGGGTAGGGGAAGGTTGGAACATTCCAACCTGCATGTTGGAACCCTGAAACCTGGGAGTTTTAAACTTTCTGTGCTCTCTGGCACTGACCACCAGGAGAACACTGCTTCTGACTTGAGGCCTTGGAGAAGGCTTCCAAAATTAAGTGATGGAGTTAGAATCACTGGTGTGTAGTTAGAATAAAAGTGTGTAATAACACACGACAAAGGGTTTGGAATTTGGAGGTTTTAGAATATAGTAATAGGTTTAGGACAAGAGGGAGGATTTTGGGTGTTGTCTTTTTTCTGTCTTCTTGTTCCTTCTTCTTCTTAAAGTAGTAGTTTTGAATTAGATAGAAAGTACCATACTGCGAGTCCCAGGTGTTTGGTCATCAGGTCAGAAGTGTAAATAATATAAATGTTATTTTTTAATTGAATAGTTAAGCTTTAAAAAGCTTTGTAACAAGCAAAATACGGCTTCATTTTGTAATTTTTAGTTTGTTATCTACCAGTGCTGTAGCACTCACTGTACTGTAGATAAAAATTAATAAATAACTAAGTCCAAACATGAAACTCAGTCTCTCGTACTTCAATCCCAATTCTGACTAAAGGCAAAGGAAAAAAGAAAATTAGGCACTAATAAATGGTGCCTCTTGTGAGGATCAAACTCAGGACCTTCAGATTATGAGAAAATGAAGCACTAATTTTGTGTTTAATCCCACCATGGCAGGGGTGGGCTGGGATAAGCAGCAGGCTGTGATGAACCCTTGGTGTGGGTAAACACAGATCCCCTGACCCCTGCCAGGATCTCCTCTCCTTACCTGGGCTTCAATGAGGTATCCAGCATCATTCCCCTGATCCAGACCAGTTTTTACAACCTAAAAAGCAGTAAAGACACACCACAGCTCACTCATGCTGCAAACACACACTTGAACAGGTTTTCCTGCTGTCTCCCCAACATTCAAGGCACATTTCAGACTCCCCGAGTCCTGTCCCTGCTGCTCCTAGCAGAGCTGTGTCACCCCTGTCCTTCTAGCACAGAAAGGTGAGGAGTTCCCACCAGGCTCATTTTTAGCCATTCCTTGTGGTTTTAGGAATTGTGCTCCTGTATTGTCACTGCTCTCTGAATCCTTCACAGGTTTTAGAGAAGTCTTGGCAACTTCAGTAGTGAAAAGTCATTTTACAATAAGGATTCATTCACAGAGTGTGTAACAGGATGTCTGTGTAACAGAGGGGACTTATGAAGTATTATGTATTTAGTGATATGAAAGTTATAGCAATTTCTATATTTATAGTGTCCAACAGGTCTCCTGAACTCTTCAGAGACTGTACAGACAACCTGGGAAAGCTGCAGCTGCAAGTCTCATGGACAAAACATTCCAGCTAAGCCTTCCCTCAGCTGGAATTCCTGCTCTCCCCCTCACTGGTACCAGTACCCACAAACTGGTGATCATATTTTGGGCAGTGGTTCTGAATTCTACCCCACAGCCAGCACTCCTCAGGACTGATCTCTGTGAGGATGAGGATGCTGGCTTGACTCAGAGGAAGGATCACCTTCCCCCTGCCTGTCCCACATCACCCCATAGCTCCACCTGCCCTGCAGGGGGGTTACCTCGATGATCTTCAGAGGAGCAGGGTACAGCCCTTTGGTTTGCTTTTGAACTTTGCTCTCCACTGTCTTGTAAATTTGCTGCCTCACGAAGGGAAGAGCCATGGCATAGTCTGTTAGCCCTGCAAGGTGGGACAGAAACAGAACAGGGGTGAGCACAGTGTGGAGCACAGCCAGCCTGCCAGGAGGCACTGCAGAGGTAGTGGAACACAAACGTGAATATCTGCACGTGAAACCCAGGCACAGGCTGCTCAGAGGGCTTCCATGGATTATTCCAAGTCTCACTGAGGGCTGAAGTGTCCTCCTAACACAACTGGTGACAGACTGAGCCCTGGGAAGCTGAATTCCCAGAGATGTCCCCATTTCTGGGCTGTGCTATCGAGGATCAGCATGGAGCACTTGAGTTCACCAGCTTGGTACAGAAGTTGCCACTAAAACTTAGCAGCTGGACAGTCCTGGAGGTACCTCTGCTCCCTGTCACTCCTTCAGGCCTGGCTCCCTGCCAGCAATCTCAGGAGCCACCACATCTAGATCTGCAGGGTAATGTTTTCCCTGCCACCTCACAATTCTCAAGAGACGATTTCCACATGAAATAACTTGGTTTTGAAATGGAATTAAGCAGGAGCACGAACGCATCCAGGAGAAGCCAAGCTGGATTACACTCACTGCTGTCCCTTGGCATTTGTCTGTGCTGACTTACTCTGCATGAGCCCTCTGGATCTCTTGGCAGACACAGTTTTGTTGGCCAGTCCCCTGGCAAAGCCAATGGCCACCTCCTCCAGGTACTCGATTGTTCTTGCTTCAGGAGTCTTCAGTCCTGGCCCTGGGGAGAGCAGAGAACACAGCACAAGTTATCCCTGAGGGATGGGGATGCAGGGAAACCAGGACCACACACAGCATGATGGGCTTTGAACTGCTCTACTCCTCTGATGTCAGATCCCAGAAACCTGGGAGCTCTGTGCTTTCTGACACTGACCCCCAGGAGAACACTGCTTTTGACCTGAGGCCTTGGAGAAGGCTTCCAAATTTGAGTGATGGAGTTAAAATCACTGGTGTGTAGTGAGAATAGAAATGTGTGATGTCAGATGGTGCAGGGCTTGGACTTGGAGGTTTTAGAATATAGTGATAGGTAAGGGACAAGATGGAGCATTTTGGGTGTTGTCTTTTTTCTTCCCTCTCCTTCATGATTTCAGGCAGTAGTTTCTGGTTGAACAGTCAGTGTTGCACTGGGGGTGACAAGAGTTTGATTTTTGGGTCAAAAGTATAAATAATAGAAGTGTTAATTCTCTATTGGACTGTTTAGCTTTCAAAGACCTTGTAACTAGCTAAATTCACTTCCATTTTGCTCACTTTTACTTGGTAACTAGAAGTGTTGCAGAGCTCCCTGTACTTGAGATAAGATTTAATAAACAACCAAATCCAAATGAGAAATTCGTCTCCTTTGTGTTTTGAATCCTAACTCTAAGTAAAGACAGAAGAAAATGAAGACAAGCCACTAAATAAGTGGTGCAGATACCACCTTTACACATTCCCTGCTCCTATTTGTCTTTTATTGGTTATGACCAGCAGTAGAAAGGCTCAGCAGGGACCTGAGAAGGCCCCAAGGAATTTCTATAGAGGGAATTTAATAGAGGGAATTTTAATTTAGTTTAATAGAAGGAGTTGTGCAGAAATGCTGGAATGCCAGCTCCTCATGGGAGCAGGGCCAAGTTACATCCAACTCTGCAATCAGATCAGGCTGCTCAGGGACCTTCTGGACACCTCCAAGGACACAGGTTCAATGACCTCTCTGGAGGTGTCCTCAGCTCCTGACCATCTTTTTGCCACTTGTGTCCTTTATTCCTCAAACCTTGCACTTGACACAACTGCAGGCACCTGGAATTCTGAGGGAACTGAGGTGTCCTGCCTCCCCTCCCTCTGGCTGCAGCTCTCCTCTGTGTGTGGCCCACCACACAGTGCCAACAGTGAGCTGTAAAATACACAGACAGCTTTTTGGGAGTGCTGAATCCCTGGAAATCCCTGTACTGGAGCCAATGTCCAACCAACCCCAACCTTTGAACTCAGTGCAGGAAACCTCTCACCTGCTTTAGCTACTTTAACACTTGGCCCAACTTAAAGCTGCCCCACAATGAAGCAAGCCACCACAAAACCAGTTTTAGCAGCCTCTGAGGGTGAGTTGCACAATTTCCAAGCACAGGGATCCTCATTTCCAGACAACTGAATCATCAGGACAGGAGGACACAGCACAGGGCTGATCTGGCAGCTGTGATGCTGCCAGAGGCAAAGTCTGAGTCATTAATGACAGAGCAGTGCCTGGTGAAGCTGCACAGGGCCACTGTTTGGACCCTGGAGCTAAATGTACAGCTTTGTGCTGAAGAAACCTGGTGAGATGACAACCCTGCAGCTGGGCAGGGCCATTCACCTTCACACAAACTGCTCCAAACACACCCAGACACTGCAGAGTCCTCAGAGGTAAGGGAACACCCCACACACCCCAAGAGAGGAGACAGGTTAAATCCAAAATCAGAAACTCCCTCCTGCTTCACCTCCCCCTATTCTCCTCCTCCACAAAAGGCTGAGGTCCTCAGCTGTAAGGTTTTAGTCACAGAAACTCCGAATTGTTTGGTTGGGAAAGGAATGTTAAAGGTCAGGCTATGGCAGGGACACCTGCCACTGTCCCAGGCTGCTCCAACCCCAGGGTCCAACCTGGAGGACACTTCCAGGAATCCAGGAATTCACTCCCAGGGATTCCTCTGGGTACCCTGTGCCAGGGCCTGCCCACCCTGCCAGGGAACAATTCCTAATTCCCAGTATCCCATCCAGCCCTGCCCTGTGGCAGTGGGAGCCATTCCCTGTGTCCTGTCCCTCCATGCCTTGTCCCCAGTCCCTCTCCAGCTCTCCTGGAGCCCCTTCAGGCCCTGCCAGGGGCTCGGAGCTCTCCCTGGATCCTTCTCCTCTCCAGGTGAGCACCCCCAGCTCTCCCAGCCTGGCTCCAGCCCTGGGAGCATCTCTGTGGCCCTTCTGTTTCACTTCTCTGTGTAACAACTCGAGGGATTTCACCCAGCAGACACCAGAAGCTGCTCCCTGCTGAGGGAGTCTCTCAGCAAGAAGGAGATAAAGCAGCACAAACACTGAACCTCCTGTGGAAATCTTCCTCCTCCCCTGGCAGAATGTCAGAACCAGTCCAAGGAAAAACAGGCCAAACAAAATAACATAGCTGATTTTACAGGCAGCAGGCAAAATATAGCTCAGAGCTTCTGCATAATTCAGCATTGCATTTCAGCAGTGCCCAGGGGGTTTTTAAAGAATTCAAGGAAACCCGAGAGCATTTGGGAGTTGAGAGCTCAGAGTTCACCAGCTTCCAAATTCTCTTCTCACCCTTCAAAGCTGACTGAGACCTTCAGCTTTATAGCTCCATATAAATTACAAGATGTCAGTCCCTTTCACATCTCCAGTAGCTGGGATACCTTGACAAGTGCTGGATTCTGATACTCCAGCTGAAGAAAATTGCTTTTGTTTCAAACTCTGAGCTGTGAGAACCATTCAGACCAAGTGGCTGACCCCACTTCACCTGCAGTAAATTCCCAGCATTTTGTGGTGCCCTAACCCAGGAGCTCTGAGCTGTCCACTCCCATCTGCTTTCCTTTATAAATAGCACATGCCAGAATTGGATCCAGGGGATGCTGCAGAGCTCCCTGCTGAAGGAGAACTGACTGCATGCCCTGAAATTGCCTCCTGACTGATGGTCTGTCTCCTACCAAGCTTTCTGCCATCAATTAAAGCATCACCCCAGCTAGAGCTGCTTTCCCCAGACACAGAGTGAACAGGAGCCCTCCTGGCACTGCCTGCTGTTTGGATAACAGGGAACACATCCAATGTTTGCCTGTAATTTGTATTTCTGTGTTCCTCCTACGTGCTTCTCTGGGCTGAGCCAGGATTGCCAGCAGCTCCTCAGAAAGTTCACGTTTCCTTTCAGCAGCTTGGGGTAAGTGTGGGTATAAACAGCCACATTTGTGAGCTCTTAAAAAACAATTCACTTCTAAACAAGTGTCAAGTGGGAAAGTTTACCCAGGCAATTTTAACTCCAGCCTGAGAACCACAGATCTGTTTTATAGGAATGAATCCAGCTGAAGATAAGCTAAGGATATCTGTGTATCCTGGGCTGATCCCCCAGTGTGGGCAGCAGGAAAGGGGGGATTGTGCCCCTGTGCTCAGGTGAGGCCTCACCTGCAGAGCTGCCCCAGCCCTGGGGATTCCAACAGCAGCAGCAGCAGGAGCTGCTGGAGAGAGCCCAGAGGAGGCACCAGGTGATCAGAGGGATGGAGCAGCTCTGCTGTGAGGAAAGGCTGAGAGAATTGGGGTTGTTCAGCCTGGAGAAGGCTCTGGGGTGACCTCACTGTGACCTCCCAGTGCCTGAAGGAGCTGACAGGAAAGATGGAGAGGGACTGGGGACAAGGCATGGAGGAACAGGACACAGGGAATGGCTCCCACTGCCACAGGGCAGGGCTGGATGGGATACTGGGAATTAGGAATTGTTCCCTGGCAGGGTGGGCAGGCCCTGGAATTCCACAGGGTGGAATTCCCAGAGCAGCTGTGGCTGCCCCTGCATCCCTGGCAGTGCCCAAGTCCAGGCTGGACATTGGGGTTGGAGCAGCCTGGGACAGTGGGAGGTGTCCCTGCCGTGGCAGGGGTGGCTCTGGGTAGGATTTGATGTCCCTCCCAACCCAAACCATTCCAGGATCCTGTGATCCAGCTGAGCCTGTGGGGCAGCACAGACACCAGGGCTTCCCTGGCACTGCTCTGGGTGGGCAGCAGCAGTTTTTAATTAATTTTATTTCTTTCAGCAGCACCAGTGTGCTCTGGTCATACTCTGCCTGGGGAAACCATGCCCACCAGCACCCTCCAGCTCCACAGCAGTGGCTTCCATTCTAACTCCTGAGAGGGGCTGATGACTCCTCTTAGGACAGTTTAGTCCTCAAACTCCTCCATTTAGTCACCTTCCAAGAAAGCTGCCCTAGTGAAAGAACTCTGAGAGCAAGACATGATTCAGCAGCCTGCTCAGCACTTGGAATTCTGCAGTTTGCAGGAAATTTCTCCACCCAGCTGAGAGCCAGCTGGCAATTCCAGGTGCCTGAGCCATGGGGGCTGCCTGCTCCAGCTCCTGTCAGGGATCACCATCTGCAGGCTGCACAAACACAGACATCAGTCATCTACTGTCCTTCCATTAGGGGCTGCAATCTGTCCTGTGACATGAAAAATGACCAGTGAGGGCTGTTATCTGGATAATTAGCTTAAGGAGGAGAGCCAGCAGGCCTGCCCTCCATGCTGACCTCTCCTCTTCCCTCAGCTTCTGCAGCAGCCTCACATTTCAAGGTCCCTGCGCTTGTAAGGTGGGAACAGGCATTTCCCACAAGATCTCTCCACACATTTTGGTGAGGGGAGAGGTTCCCTGACAGGCAGCAGCACATCAGGGAACTGAGGGACACTGTGTCTGACCTAGAGGTTCCACCAGCTGGTCAACCAGCCCCATCTTCTTGGCTCTGTCTGCACGGATGTTCCTCCCAGTCAGCATCATATCAAAGGCAGCAGGAAGTCCCACCTAGAAGGGCACAAAGAGGAGTTCAGAGTGGGAGCCTGCCAGGCAGAAGGGGCTATGGGGTCAAGTGTTTCTCTTACTCACCATCTTTGGTAGCCTTTGAGTACCCCCTGCTCCAGGCAGGAGACCCAGCAATACTTCAGGTGTTCCCAAGACTGTTTTTCTGTCCTTTGTTGCTACTCTGTAGTGACAGGCAATGGCAACCTTAAAATGGAAGAGACAAGGAAAGGTTTCCCTGTGAAAGAAAACAGGAGAACTGGGCACCCATCCCACAGCTCTCTCCCACACACTGCCTCAGCTTTCCTCAGGACCCTGCCCCAATTCCTTAATCCAACTGCCCGAATTTCCCCTGTGCTCACTGATGGCTTCTTCTCGGGGATGACAGCAGGCAGGTCTCAGATCAACATCAAACTCCCAAACTGACTTTAAATCTCACCTAGACCATCAAGGGCTTAATTAATGCACTACACCAAGAGCACAGTCCCACCTACAGATCAGCCATGACTCCTGGTTTATCCCTGGACTGCCAAGCCCAGGTGAGTCAACACAGTGGGTGTAAAAATCTTGAGAAATCTGAAAAGACTCCATTCCAAGATGACACTGTTTCAGTAACAACTCTGCTCCAGGAATTAGCAGAGCCTTGCAGTTTACAAAATCTTGGATGGAGATGACAAGGCAGAAGATCCAGCCAAGGTGCTGGAGTGGAGGTGCTGGCAAGGTCCCCACACTCACCCCTCTCACAGCAGCCCTACAAAGAATGGAAGTTGCTGGGATACAAGGCTCACTTCATCTGAAAAGCAGCAACTTCCAGGCTGAACTCTGCCAGCAGCATTGAAGCACATCCAATGCCTGCTGGAAACAGCCATTTTTCCCTTGGACACTCATCTAAATATTAGCCTGGCTCACACAGCTTCAGATTTGATTTGCCCTCTCTCCACAGCAGCAGCAGAACTCACGTGGCAGAGCCCTGAAGCACAACCAAGCCATTAACTTGCCACAAAATCATTTACATGATGTAATGAGCCCTCATCAGCTCCCAAACTCGTCCCACAGTACCAGTCCTGCTGGAATCATTTGGGTAAGCAAAGAACCAGCAGTGTCAGCTCCCACTCCTGCTGTGAGCCCCAGGATTGTCCAGTACCTCCAGCCCTCCTCCCAGGCAGCTGCCACTGATGGCAGCAACGACGGGCTTTGGAGAGTTCTCAATCTTTTCCAGCATCTTCTGTCCATCCTGAGAAAGCTGAGTCACTTCCTGAGCAGTTTTGCAGGCTTCAAGCATGCTGGGGGGAGGAGAGAGGTGGATCAGGATAGGAAAAGCACTGACAAAACAGCAGGAAAATGAGAGGTTTCGACGAGTTTGTTCCTGTTTTCCCACAATCTCCAGTGCCTGGCAGGCAGGCAAGAGCTGTTTAGGCCCCAGTTTTGGATCAGACAACACAGGGAGATTAAACCCAGCAGGGTCAGGCCCTGCCCATGGGCTGTGCCTGAGGCACTGAATGGGATCCCTTGTGCCTGGGATCTTTGGGAGAGGAGGAAGGGTCTTAGGAAGCCTCAAAGCACTTGCAGGAAGGGTGGAGGGAAGAGCCCAGAATCACTCCCCAGAGCAGATGGCCACTGCCCTGGTGCCACAGTGCCAATTACACTCCCTGTGCCAGTTACTCTCCTGAAGGCTCACAGCCTTTGCCCAGAAGGAATAATCTGGGATGCTGGAGGTGCTGAGGCCAGGACACAGCTCTTAACCACAGCCTGGCCTTTGCTCTGCCCACCTCCTTCCCTCCTGAACAGGGAGCGAGCCTCTGTCCCTGTACAAAGCCAGCCAAAAATGTCACATGGTTTTGGAGGGTCTATTTTTAATTTACCTTCTTTCCTCAGAGCTTTCTGGCTTTTAATGCCTTTAAGCAACTATTCTGTCCTGTCAGTGTAAGCACTAAGAGCCAATGGCATTCCAGGTCCCATTGGGCACCCACAGGATCATCCCACACCCTGGAAAAGTTACCCTGGGAGGTTGCTCAGCACAGGGCAGGGTGCCAAACCCTGCCCAAAAGAGGGGCCAGGCTGGAAGGCTGCCAGGAACTCCAACCCAGCTTAAACCGGTCCTGCATGTGAATTATCCATTCTTGCTCTACCCCAGCGGCCACCCCAGAGCCAGGATGGGTTTCCTTGGCTACAGGAAGGAGTGACCAAGTGTCACAGCCAGGAGGGCTTTAAGGACTCGCCACGTCCCTCTTTGCCGAGCTCCCCACTTCATTCCAGCACCTCTGAAACTGCCCAGCATGGGGATTTCACCCCGGGGAGATATCAGGGACAAACTGCTGGAATTCAGGGACAGCTCCACTATCTCCTGAAGCCCTGTGCTTACTTGAGATCAGCCCCAGCAATGAAGGAGCCTGGCTTGGAGGAGATGAGCACGGCGCTCCTCACAGCCTCGTTGGCCCAGATCTCGTTCATGACGTCGGTGAACTCGGCGCTCAGCTGCTTGGACAGGGTGTTCACCTGGGAGCAAAGCAGCACCAGGAATCAGCAGGAGTCACTTCAGCCTTGTGCCAGCACTGAACCCACTCCAGGATGCAGCCCTGCAGCAGGGCACCTTTCATTAGGAAGTTTAACCTTGCCCGCAGTGGGTTTGTAGCCCCAAACGAACTTGTAAACTGCTTCTTATTTTTTTTCACATAAGCACAAAAATCACAGAATGGTTTGGAATAGACCTTTCAAGGTCATCTCATCCAAACCCCTACAATGAGCTTTACTGAAAGGCTGCAACAAGCAGGACAAATCCAGCCTGGGTTCTTTAGGCAGCACCAAATCCTCACATAAAATAGAATATTTCAAGCCTGAGACTGCTGTTGCTCCTCAAAGGAAAGGAGTATATATATAAAAAAAAAAACAAACTTCTGGTCTGCTACAATTAATAGTAGACTTTTCACAGCAGTAGTAGTTCAATCTCTATATCTTGTATTATTTCAGAGCAGCTCAGCTGCTTTGCTTTAAAAAACAAGTTTTTATTGCAAGCCCTACCATTGCATTTCCACCTGTGAGGTGACATCTGAAATTCACTACTGCTTTTGAGACTCCAAAATACATTTTTAGATGTATTCCTTAGATGTCATTTACAGAGCTCCTGCCTCCTGATACCAGAACAACTGCAACTGTGCTGACCTAAAAAATGAGAATTAGGTTCTATTTATACTGCATTCATGACAAGAGAATCAAAAGCATTTATGGATTACGAATTACTGAAGGATGGACACATTCTTTTACTGACTTGAATACAAGAACTAAGCAAGATTTAATTTTTTAAAAACGTTTTTCTGAAGATTTGGAACTTAACGAGACCTTGTGCCTGGGAGAGAGACAAATCAGCTTAGCACACACAAAAGGCACCTCCAGATGTCTCATTAAAATCCCCAAATCTTCTTTTCCCACTTCTCCTTTGCCCCTAACTTTGTAAGGCTGCAGGTTAGGGAAGCTCTTAGCCTGAAATGGGAATTTTGAATACCTTGGAATTTGGTGTGTTGAAGCGCACGACAGCAACATCCCCTTTGATATCACAGCTGACGTGGGTTCTGTCTGCAAACAAACACAAAGCTGGGCTCAGCTCCTGCTCCAGGGGGTTTTAAGGAAAAAAAAAAAGGATTTCTAGAACAGCTTCACACTTACTCCGGAGGGCACTGGAGGTGGAGATGTTACGGCAGGCATAACCTAAGGAGAAGAGGTCACAGGTGTTAAAGGAATTCTCTGCAGTCTCAGCCTCACTCTCTCCCAGCTCACCTCACCCGCCAAGGACAGATTTTGGAAACCCTGGGCACGAGCCAGTCCCTCCCCTCACAGGTCTGTGCCCCCACCAGAGTCCAGCAGGTCGCAGAGCACTGCAGTGACCTTCCAGCACAGACCCCACACTCGGCAGTGCCCAACTGAGAGCAGGAAAATGAAATCCTTCTTCCCAACCAGCTGCCAAGGGATGCAGCAGGTGGCACGGGGAGCTCTGCCTTGATTATCCTCATTCCAACCTCTTCCCTCTAAACCAGGGACCTTCCTGCACTCTGGGCAGTTGTTCTACTTAATTACTGGTTTGTTTCTACTTTTTTTTTTGTCTTTACTTAGAGTTAAGATTAAGACAAAGGAGATGCATTTTTTTTGTGCTGGGGCTTGGTTGTTTATTAAATCTTATTTAAAGTACAGAGAGCTCTGCAACACTTCTAGCTACCAGCTAAAGGGAGCAAAATGGAGGTGAATTTAGCTAGCTATAAGGTCTTTGAAAGCTAAACAGCCTAATAGAAAATTAACACTTCTATTATTTATACTTTTGACCCAAAAAACAAACTCCTGTCACCCCCAGTGCAGCACTAACTGTTCAACCAGAAACTACTGCCTGAAATCATGAAGGAGAGGGAAGAAAAAGGACAACACCCAAAATGCTCCATCTTGTCCCTTACCTATCACTATATTCTAAAACCTCCAAGTCCAAGCCCTGCACCATCTGATATCACACATTTCTATTCTCACTACACACCAGTGATTTTAACCCCATCACTCAAATTTGGAAGCCTTCTCCAAGGCCTCAGTTCAAAAGCAGTGTTCTCCTGGGGGTCAGTGTCAGCACAAAAAGCCCAAAAATCCCAGGTTCCTGGGGTCCAACAGGGAGCTTCAAGGTGAATTCCCTGCAGAGCAAACACAACTGTCCAGGGTATTTCTGCAAAAACACACTCTGGTGCCAGCAAATGGGGACACAGATCTCAGGGAGCACAACTGGAGGGCTACAAAGGGCTCACAAAATATTTATTCTTGTTTCCATCTATCAAAATAGAATCACAGACTGGTTTGGGTGGGAAGGGATCCCAAAGTCCTTCCAGTGCCACCCCTGCCATGGGCAGGGACACCTCCCTCTGTCCCAGGTAGTTCCCAGCCCCATCCAATCTGGATTTGGGCACTGCCAGGGATGCAGGGGCAGCCACAGCTGCTCTGGGAATTCCACCCTGTGGAATTCCAGGGCCTGCCCACCCTGCAAGGGAACAATTCCTAATTCCCAGTATCCCATCTGGCAGTGGGAAGCCATTCCCTGTGTCCTGTCCCTCTCCCATCCCTTGTCCCCAGTTCCTCTCCAGCTCTTTGATCCACCTTTAATGACAAACAAAGCACAAACACATTTTCTTCCACAGCCCTCAGAAAACTCAGACCATGAGATGAACAAATCCTGCCCACAAGTTTTTGACTTGTAAATCTCCTTTTTCTGCTCAGAGATTGTGCTTGAGCCCACGATCTCTCAGCACATGAATGAACCCCAGCTCCATTCAAGCAACCTTGATCTTCACCCCGAGGATCCTCTAACTCAGATCCAGGCTGAATCCCTGCCAAAGCTGCTTTAAGGAGGTCTGAATTCCAGTAAAAGCCTGAATTCCACATGGATCTACACAGCCAACCAGCCAGGGGAGGGTTCTGTTCAACACTGATAAAACCTTCAGGAATGAAACATTCCCACTCCCAGCAGCAAGCAGGGAGAATAATCCAACAGCAGGAGAATAAACTGCAAACTGTGCCTCCCCAACAGGTGTCTCCCCCTGCCACGGGCTCAGGGCTGCACTTTGGCCTCCTTTCCTCCTTGTCCGGGCTGCTGGCAGTAGGGAGTGACCTTTGCTCCCATTCCTGAGCCTGGGATATGCAGTGTGATGCCCTGGGGATGGAAATTCAGTGTCAGGCTGGCCCAGCAAACAGGTCTGGAGTGTGAGTGTGTGTGTGTCATGTGCCCACAGCAGCATTTTACAAACAAACAGACAACTCGTTCCCACTCCTCAGCAATATTTAATGCCCACATGTTGCTCCATCTACAATAATTTCCCCAAAATCTGTGCGTGCTCTAGTCAGGCACTCCTGAAAATAAGCACCAACATTCAATTCCCACAGGCCAAGTGTGGGCTGATAACAATTCCATTCCTCTGGTGAGAGATGCTGCCCAGCAGAACACCATGCACCTTTAACAGCAGCATTTTAACCCAATAAAAGCCATGCAACCTCTTTAAAGAGAAGGCAAGGGCTGAACTGTCTCCCTGAATTCATTCATTCAATCCTTGCAGCAAAGCTGGGGTGGTGGAAGGTGTTCCTGCCCATGGCAGGGCTATGGAACAAGAGGAGCTTTAAGATCCCTCCCAGTCAAACCAGTCTGGGATTCCATGTTTTTTATTCTTTTACATGGCTTTCCTTTTCCATATCAGCTCCCAGATTCCTTCCATGAAAACCTTCAGCCTTCAATTCCACTCTACCTTTCTGTGCTCACAAAAAAAAAAAAAAAAAAAAAAAAAAAAAAAAAAAAAAAAAAAAAAAAAAAAAAAAAAGAGATGAAGTAGGAAAAAAGTAAATCAAGGGCACGACTGGACAAATCTCACTCGACTTGAATACAAAATATATCATTGGAATACAACATAACTTTTTTGAGAGGTGCTGTACCAGCTGGTTAACACTGGAGTGAGGTTTCTGCAGCCCGACAGTGGTTTAGTTTAAGTCCAGAGTATTTGTGGAAAATATCTTTTGCCAGGAAGCAAAATCAGCTCCTTGCTCCTGCACATCTGCTTTAGGTGTTGATCCCTCCAGCACTGGGAATGTGCCAAGACTGAAACCAGAAAAATCCCCCAAAATGCTGCAGGGAGCAGAAGCCCAGCTTCAGACTTCCACCATGTCTCACCATCCACTCCAGAGTTAAAGCCCTGAAAATCAGCTCCAGTCTCACTCCTCCACTCACCCCAGCTCAAAGACTGCCCAGCACCAGCACACCAACACTTGAGGTGCCCCCAGGACTTTGGATGCACCAGAGAATGGACAGCACCCACCCCACAGCCCAGCCTGCTCCTTCCCACTTTCTCTTTTCCCTCTTACTACCTCAGCTGCTTCCCTACCCAGCACTTTCCCTTCCTGCCCTTCCACTCACCAGGATGTGGCACACCACTCGAACTGGGAACAGCCTCCATGGGTGATGGCTCAGGAAAAAAAAAGCTTATTTTCCAGTCCTGGAGCACCCCAAGCCCCAGCAGGATGGATGGGATGAAGCTCAGGCCACCTGAGCACGGAGCTGTGACTCGTGAGATGGGAAGCTCCTGGCAGAGTGAGCTTCCCAAGCCACTCCAGGGACCTGGATGTGGCCCAGCAGGTACAGCCAGCCCTGGAGCTCACCTGGCTCCTGACTGCTCCCTGCCTTTGGGCTACCCCAGAGAGCTTTGCATCCACTTCCCAAACGCTTTGCAAGGCAGAACAAGGGTGTTAATTAATTATGAACAGTGACAGCGTCCTCAGAGCAGCTCCAGGGCTGCTTGTTGTGGAGAGCTTTACCAGGTAGAACAAGAATTCCAACCAGCACCAGCCTGAGAACTCCCTGGAGCTGCCACAAGGCTCCTGATCAGTGACTGCAGCACCCTGTCACGTACAAACCTGCTCCGAGGCTGCACGGAGCACGGATGTGATCACAGAATCATGGAATTGCTCACATTGGAAAAGAGCTCTCAGGGACCTGAGTCCAGCACTGCTGCGTTTGGGTTTAAATGAAACACAGCTGGATTTTGGGTCAGCAGCCACACCAGACTCTGAGGTCCTTTAAAATGCTCAAATATGAGGTCTCCAGAGCTTCCAGGGCTCCTGGGGACTCCCTGCCTTGGTAGCCAGGAAGCACCAAGCCAGCTGTGTGAACAGGCAGGGGAGATGCCTCACACAAAATCACGGAATCATTGAATCCTGGGATGGTTTAAGTGGGAACGGACCTCAAAGCTCACCCTAAATCCCAGCCCTGCCATGGCAGGGACACCTCCCACTGTCCCAGGCTGCTCCAACCCCAATGTCCAACCTGGCCTTGGGCACTGCCAGGGATGCAGGGGCAGCCACAGCTGCTCTGGGAATTCCACCCTGTGGAATTCCAGGGCCTGCCCACCCTGCCAGGGAACAATTCCTAATTCCCAGTATCCCATCCAGCCCTGCCCTGTGGCAGTGGGAGCCATTCCCTGTGTCCTGTCCCTCCATCCCTTGGAGCCCCTTTAAGCCCTGCAAGGAGCTCAAAGTTCTCCTCAGAGCTTCCTCTTCTTCAGGCCAAACATTCTCAATTCCCTCAGCTCCACGAGAGAGCACCTGGAGACCCAGCCAGGCCTGGCCACACCCTCCCCCCAAACCCAGTGGGACTAGAGGGACAGCCCTTTCCATGAATACACCTTCTGCCTGGAGGGCAGCCACAGGATCCCCAAGGACATGGGGACACCCTCTCCTTTCCAAGCAGGCGCTGGGGACAGGCACATGTGTCAGAGCACAAGGACACGCTCTCCCTGTGGCTCAGCTCACGTGCAGGGACCATCCTGACCAGGGGGTGTGCCCCCTCCCCCTCCATGCCAGCTCACAGGGACACCCCAGAACTGCACAGAGATTCCCACAGTGTGTCCCTGTGCAAGGACTGGCACGGCAGGATGTCCCCCATGGGGAAACATAACTCCGGGAGACCCCACAACACGGGGGGACAGACCTTGAGGACCTGCTCGGTGTCTCCCAGGCCATGGGGACAAAGCCCTCACACGGGGCACAGACACACGTGAGGACACCTCCCACCCCCCAGCTCCTCTGGGGATCTCCCAGTCCCGGCCCTCATAAACCCTTCCCTGGGGACGCCCCACTTCTCAGTGACCCCACGGTCACCCCACACGAAGAGCCCTTCGGGACACTCCCCAAACCCTGCCACAGCGCCAGGTAATCTTCTCTGCGACACCCTGCTCCTCATCCCACTCCAGTTCTCGGCCACTTCCCGTCCTGGCGATGTTTCCCGACCCCTCAGTACCCCCCCCCCCCCCCCTCACCTCTCACTACCTCCCCACCATCCCCGCAGAATTCACCCCACAGCGAGCCTCATCCTACGCCAGCCCTCGCTCCCTCGGTGCTCCCCCGACCCTCGATGTCCCCTTGTCTGTCAGTACTCCCCTCCCCTCAATGTCCCTCCGGTATCTCCGTCCCTCACCCCTCACTGCCCCCCATCCCTCAGCGCTCCCCTCACGCGGAGGGCACCGCACAGCAGCCTTCACCCGCTCCCCACCCTCCCCTCGCTCACCGCGGGGCGGGGTGTGCCGCGTCGGGCCGGCCCTGGCGGCGGCCGGGAGGCGGCCGAGGCTGCCGATAGCCCGCACCGCCGCCGCCATCTTCGCCGAGGTCGAATGAGGGAGAGGCCGCCGGGGGCCTCAGCGCGCCCGCCCCGCCCACTCCGCCCCGCCCGCGCTGCCCGCCGCGCTGCCTGCGCATCTCACCGCCGCCAGCACCGTCATGATGGCTGTGTCGCCTCTCTCCGCGGTGTCTCGGGTGTTTTCAATCCGCGCCGAGCGGGAGCGGATTGCGGGAGAGGCCGGGGAGGGGCTGCGGAGCCTCTGTAGATGGGGCGGGGTGGGTCAGGCATGCGGCGGGCAGCCCGGAGGGGGAGAGGGGCCGCGGGGCCCTTGGTGAGTGGCGGCGCTCGGGGCGGCAGAGCGGGGTGAGGGCCGAGGTGAGCGGTGGCGGCGGGCCGGGGCTGACGGGAGGGGACAGGGCGGATAAGCGCTCTGTCCTTCATGGACGGGCGTGCGGGAAGGGTGAGAAGAGTCGGGAGTCGGTCCCGGGGAAAGGGGTGGGGGTTAGGGGTAGGCGGGTCGGGGGTCGGTGCTCAGTGCTCGGGGGAGGATGGAGGGAATCCGGGGGTCGGTCCCAGATGGGCGGGGGAGCAGTGAGGGGAATCGGGGGATTCGTTCCAGGTGGTCGGGAGATGCTGGGAAGGGGTGAGGAAGGCCCGGGGGGTCAGTCCTGGGTGGATGTAAGGGATCGAGCAGTCGGTCCCGGATGGACGAGGGGATTTTGAGGGCGGCTCAGAGAAGCACGTCTGTGGTTGGGGTGTAGCGGTGGGCACCGCCAGTGCCGGGGTGGGGATGGCGGTGCTGCGGTGTGAAAGGTCAGGGGTGTGTGGAGACGGGAAGGGAATAGGGGCTGTTCATGAAATTGTGGATTATCCCGAGCTGGAAGAAATCCCTGAAGATCACGGAGTGCAGCTCAGTTGTGGAGTCCAAGCAAATCCTGCAGGCTCTGGGAGGAGCTTTGCTCTGGTGATTTGGGGTGCCAGGGGAGCCCTGGCTGCCGAAAGTGAAGGGGTTTGGGATGTTTTGGGGGAGCAAGAACGGGTGGAGGTTACACCTGGGAGAAACTTCTGTCAGTTGGGCAGGGAAAATTTGGGGAAAAGCCTCAATCGGGTGTGGAGAGAGAGAGGTCAGCACTGGTGGAGGAGGAGCAGGATGCCTTGGAAAGGTCTGGTTTTGGGATCTTTGTTGGCAGGAGGAGCCTGGCTCTATTTTGTGGGCTGGGAAGGGAGGAATGCTGCAGCTGGGAGATGTCAAAGGGGGTGACTGGCAGCTTGTGCTGGGTTTTGGGGAGCTGCAGAGGGCTGGGTTTGGGGCTGTGTGTGTTCCTGTGGCCCTCCATGGAAAAACTTTGTGCTCGGGAGAGAAAGTGCTAGGATTTGAACCCCCAAAGCGTGATGTGAATGTTGGCACTGCTCAACCAAAGACCTGGAGCTGTGAGGGCCATCCCGACCCCTGGGCAATAAAGTGTGCGGATGAGGGTTTGCTTATAGAGAAACCTGATTTTGGAGTGAGCTTTGGTGAAGCTGCAGAGGGATTTTTGGGGGTGGAGGACACGAACTGGCTGTGTTTGCCTCGGGGATGCACAGCAGGAGCTCCTCAGGCTGGCACCAGGGGTTAACGAGGGGCAGGGGTGCCAAGGACACCGCGTCAGGAGGTGCTGCTGGCAGCAGGGCTGCCTGGGCACTGGGACAATTTTCCAGTGGGAAGTGATGGAGCAGTTCCTGTGAGGGAATTGAGAAGCTCACTGGGCACTATTTATTCACAGACACATCTGCAAACTCAGGCTCCTCCTGGTCCGACGTGGTGGGAGGTGATTCCCTGTGCTGCTGCTGCCCTTGGGGTGTCTGCCCCTCAATTTCTGGCTCTGTGTGAGGCAGGCAGGTCACTTCCCTTGGGATTGCTCCAGACAGAGCAGCTTGGACTGAGCTCAGCCTTTCCCTAGATTCCAAAATGAGTTCCATGCTGAGCTCTGCCCTGCGGAACCTGCCGGTGTCCTCAGCCTGGGCTGCCGGGGCCTGTGAGTATCTTTAACTTTCACTGGTTGAAGTGCTGGGTTTGGAAGGGGTGCTGGGATCTGAATCTGTGCTGTTCTCACCTTCAAAAGGCTGACAATGTTGATTTTTTAATCCCTAATTACATTGTTGCCTTGTTTGTCCATTCCTGGTATCATATTGGGAGAAGTCTTGAGCTAATGGCAAGTTTCTGAACAGAATAAACCACCCAACACTCCACAGGTGTCTAACAGTGATGTTATTTGGTTTTTTTTAACCCTTCTTGCAGAGAACAGAACTGTTTCTGACATTTTTGGGGCATTTTCCCCCTTTCTTGTTTTCCAGTTGCTCGGTCGTTCAGCTGCTCCTCGCAGTTCCAAGCTGCAGGTAAGGGAAAAACCTCAGGAACCAGTGGGTCTGTGGTAAGGGGAAAACCTCAGGAGTCAGTGGGTCTGTGCTAGACAAGGCTGCTTTGGAAGCTGCCTCCCTTTCCCAGAGTCTTGTTCCACTTAAATCTTAGAAATGGTGCAGAGTGGTTCAGGTGTTCCTGAAAAGATGGAAGCAAGAAAAACTTCAGGCAGACCAGTGTTTGCAGCAGAGTTCTCTCATCCTCTGAGTGCCCTGGCTCCCAGCGGCCATTCCCAGTCTGCCTGTGGTTCCCAGCGGCCATTTCCAGTCTGTTTCTGGTTCCCAGCGGCCATTCCCAGTCTGTTTCTGGTTCCCAGCGGCCATTCCCAGTCTGTTTCTGGCTCCCAGCGGCCATTCCCAGTCTGTTTCTGGCTCCCAGCGGCCATTCCCAGTCTGTTTCTGGCTCCCAGCGGCCATTCCCAGTCTGTTTCTGGCTCCCAGCGGCCATTCCCAGTCTGTTTCTGGTTCCCAGCGGCCATTCCCAGTCTGTTTCTGGCTCCCAGCGGCCATTCCCAGTCTGCCTGTGGTTCCCAGCGGCCATTCCCAGTCTGTTTCTGGCTCCCAGCGGCCATTCCCAGTCTGTTTCTGGCTCCCAGCGGCCATTCCCAGTCTGTTTCTGGCTCCCAGCGGCCATTCCCAGTCTGCCTGTGGCTCCCAGCGGCCATTCCCAGTCTGTTTCTGGTTTCCAGCGGCCATTCCCAGTTTTCAGTCCCAGTCCACGATGAGTGGTTGGGGTGATCCTTGCTCTGGGTTCACTGTGGGGGTTGCTCAGGTGACTCATGCTTTGGGATTTTGGGAGCAGGCCTGGACAGCAGCTCCCCATCATCCCCTGGGCTTTGGGAAGAGCCTGAAGGAGGCTCCAGGCAGTGCTGGAGTTTCATGCTGGCAGTGGCCTGTGGAACGATGCTGGATCATGACATCCCTTGTCTTGAATTTCTCCCACTGAGGAATTTCTTCCCGTTAGGAAGAAGCTCCTGGCTGTGAATCACCCGGTGAGGTTACAGGCCCCATCCCTGGAAGTGTTCCAGGCCTGCTTGGAGCACCCTGGGACAGTGGGAGGGGTCCCTACCATGGCAGGGGGTGACACTTCCTACCCAAACCATTCCAAGATCCCAACTCTGGTGTCCTACCTCCCCTGCCTTTCACTTCAAAAGAGTACAATTGTCTTTATTTTTCTAGACATTTTTGCGGGGTTTGTATGAAAATTTCTGATATTCTTGTCACCATCACTTCTCTCTTCACAGCCCAGCCCAAGACTAAGAAGAGCTTGGGCAAAACTGGGGTGAAGAATGTGGTGGTGGTGGAGGGTGTCCGCATTCCCTTTCTGCAGTCTGGCACCTCGTGAGTATCCAAGAGAAGTCAAACACAGAAAGCACCTCCTGACTTGGGTAATACTCAACTCTTTCTGTGAAAAAATTCACTTGCTTATTTTAATGTGAAGTTATTCTTGGGCCTAAAGGCTCAGGAGGTGCCCTGAGTTGGGCTGCTGCAGTTATTTAGTGCAAAAATGTGTTTTGAAGAAGGTTGTGAAGGAATATTGGGAAGAGTAAGGATTTGTGGAGCGTGGCTGCAGGAAGCAGTTGGAGAATCTACAGCAGATGAAGCAACAAGGTTCACAAAACTGGCAGGACAGGGGCCAAGAATCTGCTGTGGGCTCTTCTTGTTGGACTTTTGTGCCACCAAGTGCACAGCTGAGCTAGAGCCACACCTGATGGAGAAAGGATTTCTTTACCTGATCCCTGCTGCTCTCCTCTGGGTTTAGTGCAGTGATTGAGCCAGGCTGGGAGAGCTGGGGGTGCTCACCTGGAGAGGAGAAGGATCCAGGGAGAGCTCCGAGCCCCTGGCAGGGCCTGAAGGGGCTCCAGGAGAGCTGGAGAGGGACTGGGGACAAGGCATGGAGGGACAGGACACAGGGAATGGCTCCCACTGCCACAGGGCAGGGCTGGATGGGATACTGGGAATTAGGAATTGTTCCCTGGCAGGGTGGGCAGGCCCTGGAATTCCACAGGGTGGAATTCCCAGAGCAGCTGTGGCTGCCCCTGCATCCCTAGCAGTGCCCAAGGCCAGGCTGGACATTGGGGCTGGAGCAGCCTGGGACAGTGGGAGGTGTCCCTGCCGTGGCAGGGCTGGCACTGGGTGGGATTTAAGGTCCTTCCCACCCAACCCAACCTGTGATTGCTTGAAATGTTTGCTGAGAAGCACGGTGGAGCATTTCTGATTCCATCCCCAGTTCTTGCTGCTGCTCTGTGCTCACAGGAGAGCTCTGTCCTGATTTCTGTACTGAGAATTCTGCACTGATTTCTCACACCTCTGAGTTTCCTCCTTTTCTTTTCTTCTTGCAGGTATGCTGATCTGATGCCACATGACTTAGCCAGAGCAGCACTGCAGTAAGTAAATGGAACAGTGAAAGGGCTCAGAATTCTTGTTAAGCAGCTGAGCTTTCAGGGTTGCAGAGCCAAGTCTGTGGTCTTGGCTCTGAGCAGCTCAGGTGCTTTATTTTTCCATTTCTCCACATTAGTGTGTGGCTTAAGCAGTAGGGTTTGTGTTGTTGGGGTTTTCAATAGATTTGTGTTGATGCAAAGAGATGGTGGTGGTGACGAATTGTAGTGAATTTAATTCCCAGCTGTAGTTTTCCAGACACACACAGATCAGAGCTGCTGTTGAGGTATGCTCACATCTGTTGGGGAAAGCAACCTGGGCAACGCATGGGAAATAAGATGACAGGAAGGATATTGTGCTAATTCTGTAACTCTTCTGAGGGTCATGAGCAGTGGATTTGTTTTGTTGAGAGGCAGAGCAAAGTGCTGTGGAGAAGAGAGAAGGCTTTGAGAAGCCAGGAGGTGACTGGCCCATCCCTGGAAGTGTCCAAGGGCCAGGCTGGATGGGGCTTGGGGCAATCTGGGACAGTGGAATTGTCCCTGCCATGTCAGGGGGTGGCACTGGATGAGCTCTGAGGTCCCTTCCCACCCAGACCATTCCAGGATTTGATGATTTTTTTTTTTTGAACCATTTTGTGAAAGGAGGGGTGTAAGGTAATGATTTGCAGTGAAATTATCACCATGATTGTTTGCAGCCCATAATCAGCTGCACTGGCCACATGCATATGAGATTTCTTCTGGGGTGGGGACAGAAGCTGTGGCTCTGTCGTTGCCTTGTTCTCCAGCCAAGCTGGCAGGAAGGAGACATTGGAGAGATTTTTTTATTAATGTGATGCATCCACATTCCCTTTGTTTTGATCCTCTCCTCAGGGGCCTGCTGACCCGGACCAGTGTCCCAAGGGATGTTGTTGATTACATTGTTTATGGCACAGTTATCCAGGAGGTGAAAACCAGTAATGTTGCCAGAGAGGTGGGTTCTGTGCAGCGTTTTCCTGGGGCTCTCATTTCTGCAGCTGCTCTGAAGATGCAAATCCTTGCTAAAAATGAACTCCCAGTATTACTGTTTGCTCATACATGATCTGAGAGTATGAAGTAGTTGTCTGTTAAATGAGTTCCTTGGACTCTAAGGAAAATGATTTTGTGTTTCTCTGCCTCCAGAAATATGCCACAGTTCTCATTTAGCATAGTTTTTTTTTTTTTAATCATATTTTCACATTTCAATGCTGTAAAGCCTCTGCTTGACCCTTCCCTACAAGGAAAGGTTTTGTTGAGGATTGCTGATCCCTCAGCTCCTAAATACCAGTTGGATTGATCACTGGCTTTCCCAATATCCTGGGAGGAGCAGAGTGTGCTGTGAGGATATGCTTTATTGTGGTATTTATGTATTTATTTGAGTTGGCTGCTCGGACACAGCATTCACAAGATTTGAAGCAGAGCAGCTTTGCTGCCCTTTGTTCCAGCAGTCAGAAAACACAATTCCTGAATTATCCCCAGAGATAATTCCTGAATTATCCTCTGGAGTCATGTGAGAGGCAATCTTTGCTGACCTGGAGCCTCTGCTGTGCTCTGCACCTGGATAAATCCATGACGTAACCCTGGGCTCCCTGTGCAGCCTCAGCCTCCTGCCTTTGGTCACCTGCCAGTCAGATGGGCCTGCAGGGTAATTTTAACTTGGGAACAATTGCTGAACTTTCAACTAGTTGGCCACATCCCAAGTAGGGAAGGTCCCTGGGAGCTGCTCTGGGCTGCTCACATGAGTCACTGCTCTGCAGTTTGCTGCTACCTGTGAAGCCACAGTGCCTTTGCTGAGTGGGCTAGTCACCCCTTTCACACGTTGCCTTTGCCAGTAGGGTGAAGCAAAGATGATGTTGAGTAGTTGGAGGTTCTTTTGATGTGTTTTTTTAAATGTGAGGGGTATGATGAGTTTGTTTTTTTATTAAACAACATGGAGGGGCAGTGACTGTTCTCAGGGCAGCCACGAGCAGCGACCTCAGCTCCTGAGTCTGGGGAGGGGAAGAACTGCTGCCATAATTAACTGGATGAGAACTCCATGTCTCTGCCTTCAGCTCCACCTGGCAAGCTGTGCTGGGCAGGGGCAGCTGGGAGCAGGAGCTGTAGGTTTAACAACCACTCTTGTTGTTGTAGGCTGCCTTGGGAGCAGGGTTCTCCGACAAAACTCCTGCCCACACTGTCACCATGGCCTGCATTTCCTCAAACCAGGCCATGACCACAGGTATGTGGGCTGGAAAAACAAGCTGTGGGGTCGAGAGGGAGCTTGGGAATTCTTTAACAGCCCTTATTCAACTTGCACTGCTTGTGAGTGTAAAAAAACAATTGAAGAGATGCTGGAATAGAAGGAAAAATTGAAATATTTAGCCTGTAGAAAAAGAGGCTCGGGGGGGACCTTGTGGCTCTGCACAACAGAGGGGACAGGAGGGGACAGCCAGGGGGGGTCGGGCTCTGCTCCAGGGAAGAGGGACAGGACAAGGGGAAATGGCCTCAGGCTGGGCCAGGGCAGGCTCAGCTTGGACAGCAGCAGGAATTTCTCCATGGAAAGGGTGCTCAGGCCTTGGCAGGGGCTGCCCAGGGAGCTTTGCAGTGCCCATCCCTGGAGGTGTCCCAGGAATTCCTGGATGTGGCACTAAGTGCTCTGGGCTGGGGACAAGGAGGGGATCAGGCACAGGTTTGATTTGATGGTCTGGGAGGTCTTCACCAACCTCAGTGATTCTGTGGAAGGTTTTTAGCCAACAAAATACAACAGGAACTGAGTGTCTGCTGTAGACCTGCAGCAGCATCTCTGCCCAGTGTCCGTGTTTATTTGGGAGGTAAAGACTGACCATGGAGATCAAGTTACTCCTTTTATCTTCACCTTAGCCTAAACAGAGCTAAAAAAAAATAGCAACACAGCTCAAATTGCCGGGGCTGTCCTCTGTAGGACAAGGACAAGCGGGAGCCAAGTGACAGCAGTTGTGTCACATGAGGGGCTGGAGGAGGGAATGCAGGAGCAGCCAGGGCTGTGTCAGGGCTCTGTGTCCCTGCTCTGGCAGTGTCCCTGTGCTCACAGGCGTGGGGATGATTGCTGCTGGCCAGTGTGACGTGGTGGTGGCCGGCGGCGTGGAGCTCATGTCCGACGTCCCCATCCGCCACAGCAGGAAGATGAGGAAGACCATGCTGACCCTGAACAGAGCCAAGACCCTGGGCCAGAAGCTCTCCCTCATTTCCAAAATTCGCCCTGACTACTTTACTCCAGAGGTATTTTTGTTATTTAGGTATTTTTTATTATTTGTTTTTAGAAGGTGTGAACAGGCAATTTTTTTGGCCTCGATGGAGAGGATTTGAGATGGGTGAGGTGGCTCCTGGGGTTCACCATGATCCATCTCTGTCTTCTGCTTTGGGATCAAACACTGATGAGTGCATCTCACAGCATATGGGTCTCTGCTTTTTCTTCCCACATGTAAACCCAACTTAGTTCAAAACCTCCTTCTGCAACTCCTGGACAAACTTCGCTACAGATGACAGAACTAGGATTTTTTTTTCCCCATAAATAAAAAGATTATTCTGAAGTGTCAGAAGAATTCTAGGGTCAGAGAAATTTTACCAGATAATAGAAGTAACCTCCATAGTATTAGGAATATCCTCAGTGTATGAATTTGATTAATGCATCTTAAATATGCTTTATGATTCATGTTCCAAATCCTGCCAGGGGCTGGATGTGTTCAGCTCCCCTGAAGAGCATCCACAGGGCCATGTCGGGAGCAGAGTGAGCCACTGCTCTGTCCTGGGGGTCACAGGGGGCTGAGTTGCAACGTGGTGAGGATGGAAAGGGGCCAGCACTTCCCTCCTTCCCACCCTAAACTCTTCATAAGGAAACTGCATCCACCTCATTGCCTTTAGTGTGAGTGCAGGTTAAGTGTGACAGGGCTGATATCCCAAATCCACATAAGATAGGAAAATTTCAGACTTGAATGCGTGCAGGGATTTCCTGTGTGCTGCTGGAAGAACTAGAACTAGGCCAAAATCACGTCTGGGCTCTCCTTTTGGATGAGGAGGTGTCTGACAGGAGTTTTGAGGTCCCAGGTCATGGTGTTTGAGCTGAACCCAAAAGGTCTGCTCACCCTTTGTCATGGATTCCCTGTTAAATGCACAGGCAGCTGCTCTCACAGCTCTGTGATGAAGAGAACACAGTTCTGGAACCCCTGGAGTAAGCAGCAGCCTGGCCCTCAGTTTTTTTCCAAAATCTTGGGAAGAGATGGTTTCTCTGACACCTTTGGCTGAGTGTGTTGTGCTCTGGTTGCTGTGTGTTAATTGTGTAGCTCTGAATTAACAAAGGGCCTTTCTCTGATGTGGGGCTCAGCTCTTTCTGCTCCCAGGAGGTTTTTTTTTTGAAACGTGCTGATTTTCCCTCCCTGTGTGCAGCTCCCAGCTCTCCACCAGTGAGACCATGGGACACTCTGTTGTGGGGCTCAGCTCTGTGTGCTCCTAGGAGGTTTTTCTCTTTAACCTGTGCTGATTTCCCTGTGTGCAGCTCCCAGCTGTGGCGGAGTTCTCTGCCAGTGAGACCATGGGGCACTCTGCACCCTCTGAGCGTGGGGCTCAGCTCTGCGTGCTCCCAGGAGGTTTTTTAACCTGTGCTGACTTTCCCTCCCTCTCTGCAGCTCCCAGCTGTGGCAGAATTCTCCACCAGTGAGACCATGGGGCACTCTGCTGACCGCCTGGCCGCTGCCTTCGGCGTGTCCCGCCTGGAGCAGGACGAGTACGCCCTGCGCTCCCACACGCTGGCCAAGAAAGCCCAAGATGAGGGGCTGCTGCAGGATGTGGTGCCCTTCAAAGTGCCAGGTGACAGTGCCAGTGTGCCACAGCCAGCAGTGCTCACTGCTGGGAGCAGTTCTGGGGGTCTGGCTGGGTTTTAGCAGGGTGTGTTTGTCCCTGGAATGCTGCTGGCGGAGGGATGTGTTTGCAAGTGGGATGTCTGAATGTGTAAACGCACAAGCGTGGAATGGTTTGGGTGGGAAGGGGTATTAAAGATCACCCAGTTCCAGCCCTGACACCTCCCACTGTCTCAGAGTGCTCCAAACCCCATCCAACCTGGCCTTGGACACTTCCAGGGGGAGCCACAGCTTCTCTGGGAATTCCATCCCAGCCCCTCCCCACCCTCCCAGGGAATAATTCCTTCCCAATATCCCACCTAACCCTGCCCTCTGTCCTCACTTGTCTAAATTGTTCCTTGCCCACCCCACATCTGTGCTAATGAGGTGACAGAGTGAGGAAAATCAGGACAGTTGGACATGGAATCCCCCTGCTCTTCCACCAGGCAGGAGAAACCACCTTTACACCCCAAAATATCAACAGCAAACACCAAGCCCAACAAAACCCCAGGCTGGAAACTCAGGTGCTGGAATGTGGCAGGTTCCAGCTCACCACACTCCTCACTGGGAGCTGAAACAGTTTGGGGAGAGCTTTTGATTCCATGGCCTGTCCTGATGTCCCCCCTCACCCCCAAGGAATCAGAATTTGCTGCAATACCTGTTCACTTGGGAGCTCTCATTGGCATCCTGGAGACATTTCCACTGTAGATCCACAGTTCCACGTGGTCTTTATTGGTATTTTTTCTTAACAGACTTAGTTAGCAGTTAACATAGTTGCAGATGGATATATTTGGGTTTTCCCAGTGCTCTTTATTCCTCAAACTCAGCCCATAAATGTAAACTGATTTAAGCAGAATTCTCCATTTAGGCTTTTTAACCTAAATTTAAATTCTTTTCTCAACTGGGTTTCCCACGTGGTAATTTTTCCTTCCAGTAAACAGATGGCAGCACTTTGTTTTTGCTGTCTTCTGAGGGAAAGTGAGCTAGCTTCAATTTCTAAGTACTATTTTAAACCATGTTAAACATCCTGATGCCACAGACAGATTTTCCTTATCCTGAACCCCACAGTTTTTTGATTTTTTTTTTTTCCCCCTGGAGTCCTGATGATGAAATCCTTGTGCATTGCTGATTTTTGTAGTTTAAATGTACTTTTTTTCCCCCATCAGGCAAAGACACAGTTACCAAGGATAACGGGATCCGGCCATCCTCCTTGGAGCAGATGGGAAAACTGAAGCCAGCATTTGTCAAACCCTATGGAACAGTCACAGCAGCCAATTCCTCCTTCCTGGTAATTCCTGTTCCCAGCATTGTCAGCCAGAGGGGAGAGCTGTCCCCCTGACCCTCTGCCTCCTTTAGCTGGTGTAATCTGGGAATTAACTTTTCAATATTGACTTTTTCTGGATTTTCCAGGTGTATCTTGGAATTCAGTTGTAATCTGGTGCATTTGGGTATTGGATTGTTTAATTTTAAAATACATAACAAAACCCCTGAAGTTTTGGGATGTCTGATCTGATTGTTTCTCTGGAGCTGCTTCACGAGGGTCAATCCTTCCAAGGGATTCAGTCCCAGGCTGGGATTGGTCACTTTGTACAGCTGAAATCAGTGGGTTTAGTCTGAACTTCTCACAATCCTGGAATGGTTTGGGTTGGAAGGGACCTTCAGTCTCATCCAGTCCCACCTCCCACTGCCCCAGGTTCCTCCAAACCCCATCCAACACTTGCAGGGATCCAGGGGCTGGGAGGGACAGGACACAGGGAATGGCTTCCCACTGCCAGATGGGATACTGGGAATTAGGAATTGTTCCCTGGCAGGGTGGGCAGGCCCTGGAATTCCACAGGGTGGAATTCCCAGAGCAGCTGTGGCTGCCCCTGCATCCCTGGCAGTGCCCAAGGCCAGGCTGGACATTGGGGGTTTTGATGCCTGGAAACAGAACACAAACTTCTGTTGGAATGACAGTATAAAAACAAACCTTTCCTTGAAAGCCTTCAGGTACAGAATGTGGCAAAAATCCACATCCTGAATTAGATTTGTACCATTTAATATGAATTATGCAGTTAGAGCATCTAGCCAATATTATCCAATTGGAAGAGCAGTTGATTAAGTAACTCCTCCCTGGTTTCTGCCCCATGGGAGCTCTTCTCCCCATCTCCTCTTCTCCCTGCCTTTATCATGTCTGTGATTACATGGTCCAAAATGAAAAGTCCTTGGAGAAGCAACAGGCAAGACTAAGCAATATTTTAGGGATGCATCAATAAGAGTTTGTTCACTGTGGGAAGGAAAGCTGGAGAAATACTGGAAGTTGTGCCTGAGCATTTAACAATCTACAAAGCTCCAAATCCATGAAGAATACATGAAATCTGAAACCTTGGAGCAGCCTGGGGTAGTGGGAGGTGTCCCTGCCCATGGCAGGGGGGTGGAACTGGATGTTGTTTAACCCAAACCACTCCACGATTTGATGTGCCAAACCCACGGTGCTCTTGTTTTTTTAAATGTGGTTTCTGGAATTATTCTCAGTTTTGGGATGGAACTGGAAGGACAGCTGAGTATTTGGGATAACCAACTTATCCCAGGCCTAGCAGGGCTTTTAGTCACCTGGGTGAAGCCAGGGGGAATTGTCCCTGCGGGCTGTAAGGAAGTGCTTCAGCGCTGTGTGTGCTGGTCCTCAGTGATCATCCATCCCTGCAGCCACTCAGTCCTTGGGCCCCTGTCACAGTGGGGTGTCCTGGAGGCTCTGGTGCTGTTCAGTGCCCCCTGCCTGAGGGCTCTGGGGCTCGTTGTGTGCAGGGTGTGCAGCTCCTTGTCCCCTCACCCAGCTGCTTTGTCCCTGCCCCCTGCAGACGGACGGAGCCTCGGCGATGCTGATCATGTCTGAGGAGAAGGCCCTGGCCATGGGATACAAACCAAAAGCCTACCTGAGGTAGGAGGAGCTGCTCCAGTGGCTTCTGCTCCCGTTTCCTTCTCCTCTCCCTGGTGCTGACAGCTCCTTTTCCTGCACAGGGATTTCGTGTACGTGTCCCAGGATCCCAAGGACCAGCTGCTGCTGGGGTAGGTGGAGATGGAGAGCATCCCCCCACAGCCCCTGCTCTCTCAACAGCCTTCTCTTGCCACGGGGTGTTTTTGGGAAGACGTGGCATCTCTTCAGGCCTTTAGGAGGTGTGAGTGAGCAGGAGGGGAGGTGGGAGAGCAGGAACACCCCAGCGTGGCTGGGGCACCTCAGCAATAGTTCTGGGGGCTGTGCTTCCCTTGGAGAGGGACGGGCAGAGATCATGGCCACGGGCCCAGAGAGAAGGATGTGACTGGAGAAAGGGGGATGGTGCTGGCAGGGAACGTGGATGCAGGATTTGTGTGTCTTCCCTCCTTCAGCCCCACCTATGCCACTCCCAAAGTGCTGGAGAAGGCCGGGCTCACCCTGGGTGACATCGATGTCTTTGAGTTCCACGAGGCTTTTGCTGTAAGTGCTCTAAATCTAGGCTGGCTCCCTGGAGCCATCTGCCTTGGGTTATTGCCAATGTCACCCTCTCGTCCCCTGCAGGGGCAGATCCTGGCTAACCTGAAAGCCATGGACTCGGATTGGTTTGCACAGAACTACATGGGCAGGAAGTCAAAGGTAAGGCACAGTCTGGATATTTTCCTCCTTGTCCTGCCCCTCCAGGTCTTTTTCCCCTCTCCAGCTCTCCTGGAGCCCCTTTAGGCACTGAGAGGGGCTCTGAGGTCTCCTTGGAGCCTTCTCCAGGTGAGCACCCCCAACTCTCCCAGCCTGGCTCCAGAGCTGAGGGGCTCAGCCCTGGAGCATCTCCATGACCACCTCTGGACCCACTTTTCTCTCCAGTTCAATTAAACTTTGGGGTTCCTGGGCTCCCTCCTGGCAGCAGCCGGGCTCTGGCTCTGCCCTGTGAGGAGCGGCGATGCTCCCTGAGCTTGGGTTAGCAAATCCCAATTTAAGCAGTTTCTTTGGGAAATGAGATTCCTTCAGGATGCTATTCCCGTTGTCGGTGGGAGGTGGAGATCCAGAGCCACAGTCCTGGTAGAGGAGGGAATTGGGAACAGTGTGAGGGCTCAGTCCTTGCACAGCTCAGGCCTTCCCTGAGGGGCTGCAGGTGAAGCAGGAACTCCTTTGGGGGGGTTTTATCCCCTCATCACCCACCCGGATGTGCCATCCTGTAGGTTTGGTGTTGGGCTCAGGTGGGGTGACCCCCTTCCAGCCAGGTGAGGATGGGGTGTGTCCCTCAGCATGTTCCCTCTCTGTCCCCGCAGGTTGGAGCCCCTCCCCTGGACAAGTTCAACACCTGGGGGGGCTCCCTGTCCCTGGGCCACCCCTTTGGGGCCACCGGCTGCCGCCTGGTGATCACTGCTGCCCACAGGCTGAAGAAGGAGGGGGGACAGTACGGCCTGGTGGCTGCCTGTGCTGCAGGAGGGCAGGTAATGGTGCTGGGACTCTGCAATCCTGTCTGGTTACCCCAGCTCTGGGTGTTCAGAGCTGCCTCGGGCACCTCTGTGTGCCCCCATCACCACTCAGTGCTGTCCCTGTTCCCTGGAGCAGAGCCCGACCCCCCCTGGCTGTCCCCTCCTGTCAGGGAGTTGTGCAGAGCCACAAGGTCCCCCCTGAGCCTCCTTTTCCCCAGGCTCAGCCCCTTTCCCAGCTCCCTCAGCCTCTCCTGGTGCTCCAGCCCCTTCCCCAGCTCCGTTCCCTTCCCTGGACACGCTCCAGCCCCTCCAGGGCTCTCCTGTCAGGAGGGGCCCAGAGCTGCCCCCAGCACTGGAGGTGTCCCAGCAGTGCCAGCACAGGGGACAGGCACTGCCCTGGCCCTGCTGCCACCCCAAAGCTGGCACAGCCCAGGGGTCACTGGCCTCTTGCCCACCTGGGCACACCTGGGCTCGAGTCCAGCTGCTGTGGCTCATATTGTTGATGCTGGGCCTGGGATCCTGTGTCTGCAATTAGTCTCATCTCTGCTCATGAGGCATTTCTGTGCTGTTTTGTCTCTCTCTGTTCCCAGGGACATGCAATGGTCGTGGAGCTCTACCCCCAGTAACAGCACTGGGACAGTTGTGCCTCATCTTGTGCCTGGTGATGCCATTTCAATGCACTAATAAATCCTACACCCAATCCTTCTTGGAGAGGGCATTTGTGGCCTTTATCAATCCCTTTTAGCTACTCAGCCAGTAATTTTTATCTAATGAGCACGCTCTATTCCACTTCCAGAAGAGGAACACTTAACCTGGCTCTGAGTCTCTGCAGGCTCCTTGTCACTGTCTGATCCCTCTGGTAACTCTTCAGGATTTCTCCCACGGGGGAGGAAAAATTATTCCAAAGCTCTCTATGGGCAATAAAGTTTGGAGATCAGGAGAAGGTGAAGCAGTGGAAGTGGATGGGCTGAGAGGGGGGGTAATGCTGTGGGGAGGAGCAGATTTTTGGGGCAGCAGGTTCAGTGCCAGGGGCTGAGCTGGGATCTGAGGGGGCAGTTTGCTCCATGCTGTCCAAACGCTGTTGGAATGAGCAAATTGCATCTGACAAATGAATGTCACTGATGGAACTGCAATAAATTCAGACAAAACCCAGTCTCGCTGTTTTATTTCCCTCTGTTCACCTGAAAAGCTTTGGGGACTCTGCTGTGAGCTGGTACCAGGTGTTGGCTCTCTGAAATCATGGAATGACAACTGCTGTGAGAGGGCAGGGGCTTTTAAAGGTCACCTAATCCAGCCCTGCCACGGCAGGGACACCTCCCACTGTCCCAGGCTGCTCCAACCCCAATGTCCAACCTGGCCTTGGGCACTGCCAGGGATGCAGGGGCAGCCACAGCTGCTCTGGGAATTCCACCCTGTGGAATTCCAGGGCCTGCCCACCCTGCCAGGGAACAATTCCTAATTCCCAGTATCCCATCCAGCCCTGCCCTGTGGCAATGGGAGCCATTCCCTGTGTCCTGTCCCTCCATGCCTTGTCCCCAGTCCCTCTCCAGCTCTCCTGGAGGGGAGGCCCAGCCTTGGTGTAGAATCACTGAATCCTTCAGGGTGGAAAAGAAAACTGGGATCATCATCCAGTTCAGCTCTAACTGCTGTTTGTTTGGGTTTTTTTTTTGTTGTTGTTTCTTATTTTTACTTAGAGTTTTAAAAATCCAGGAAAGAAATGGATTTTTTGGGTTTGGTTGTTTATTATTTTTTATTAAAAATACAGAATGTTTAGTAACACTTCTAGCCATCATCTAGAAGTGAGTAAAATGGAGACTGATCTAGTTGTTACAAGGTCTCTGAAACAGTTTAACAGAGAAACAATACTTGTATTTTTTACACTTTTAACTCAGTAACTAAATTTTTATGATTCTCAGTGTAGTACTAACTGTTCAACTAGAAATTACTATTTGAAACTACCAAGAAGAAGGAAGATGAGTACTGAAAGAGGCACTACTTCAAATTTTCTATTTTGTTTTATACTTATTACTATGTCATAAAAACTTCAAATTAAAAACCTTTCACTGTGTGACAGCACGGACTTTTTATTTAACAACACACTCGTGATTTTAACTTTATTACTCAAATTTGGAAGGGTTTTTTGTTTTGTTTTTTTTTTAAGGCTTCAGGTCAAAAGCAGTGTTCTCCAGGGAGTCAGAAAGGTCACCTTAAACCCCTCCTGGCAAGGGCAGGTGTAGTTTGGAGGGACTTTGTGATGCTTGTATCCCCAATTGTCTCTTCTGCTGGTGTTGAATATTGAGTTCTGCAGCTTTAAAATTGGTTCCAAAAGTGGAGGGGGAGGAAAAAAAAAAAAACCTGCAGAGTGTATTATCAGAAACTGTTTATTATCAGTTTATTTTATAAAAAGTTTATTATCAGATCCTTCACACAGACTGTGTTGTCTGCAGTAAACAGCAGGAAAATGTTTTCCTTTGCTTTTAGTTAGTTTTTCTGGCTAACTGAAGCAGAAGCTCCCTAAACTGTAGTTTTTTTCCCTTTTTCTTAAAATTGTTCAAACCTACTCTAAACTAAAAACCCCAGAAAACCACCAAAAACTCACACCTGTAATCCACCAAACTTAACCTGGGCCGTGGCATTTCCCAGCACCAAAAAAACCTAAAAACACACTGAATAAACCAAACTACAACCCCCCCCAAAAAACCAAAACAACAAACCAAAAAACAACAACAAATCAGAAATAACATCTCTTCTAAATTTATAATCTCTTCAAAACAACAAAAGTTTTACTGTATAATATTATTCATTTTTATACTAAAAAATGCTTTACCTATTAAACAGGTTATTCTTCCCTCACTTCTTTCAAAAAAAATTTCACCAGTTAAAAAAAAAATCTATTTCCCAAAAACAAAAAAACAAACAAACAAAAAAAAACCTCTCCCAAATTTACCTTAAAACAAAAAAGTGTTTAACCCCTTCCAGGCTGGGGGATGTGGGATGTGGGGTGTGGGATATTGGTGTAGGATGTGGGATGTGGGATGTGGGATATGGGATTGGGATGTGGGATATGGGATATGGGATGTGGGATATGGGGTGTGGGATATCGGTGTGGGATGTGGGATGGGGGATATGGGATGTGGGATGTGGGATATGGGATATGGGATGTGGGATATCAGTGTGGGATATGGGATATGGGATGGGGGATATGGGGTGTGGGATGTGGGATGTGGGATGGGGGATTGGGATGTGGGATATGGGGTGTGGGATATGGGATATGGGATATGGGATGTGGGATATGGGATGTGGGATTGGGATGTGGGATATCGGTGTGGGATGTGACTCCTCCTGGAGGCTCATCCCGCTCCTCCCCTGCTCCTCCGGTGCCTCCCCGGTGTCGCCGCCGCCCGTGGGACCCTCGCTGCCATCGGCTGGAGCCGCTCCGGTGCTTCCCGTGGGGCGTGGAAGGCGCTGGGGGGAACGGGGTGGGCTGGGGGAGCCGCCCCGAACCCCGCCCGGGCAGGTGCCTCGGTTCTCGGGGTGCCCGGGGGTCCCCGCGATCCCGGCAGGATCGTTCTTGCGGGACACGCCCGGGGCAAAGGTTCCTTGGGCACTCCCGGGGCTGGGCACGGAGCCGGAGCGAGGTAGGAGGAGGGGGGACAAGAACGGGGTGGGGTCCCCGGTCCCGGCCGGGTCGTGCCGGTGGCACCTGGGGGCTCAGGGCACGGGAGGGTGACACCGGGGCCGGTGGCACCTGGGGGCTCAGGGCACGGGAGGGTGACACCGGGGCCGGTGACACCTGGGGGCTCAGGGCACGGGAGGGTGACACCGGGGCCGGTGGCACCTGGGGGCTCAGGGCACGGGAGGGTGACACCGGGGCCGGTGGCACCTGCGTGTCACTGTCGCGACCCCCGGGAGCAGCCCCTTGTGCGGGCTGGGTGACATCGAGGAACGCGACCGTGTCCCTCCCCAGGAGGGACCGAGGGACGGAGGTTTGTTTGCCAGGGTGGGGGGCTGGGGGTTGTGTGGCAGCAGGACATGGGGGGCTGGTCCGGGGGAGCCCCCGATGACGGAGCCCCCGTTTGCAGGGAGCCTGAGCTGCCCCCGGCCCCACATGGAGCTGCCGGCGCAGGATGGGGCTGAGGCAGCCCCGGAGGGGAGCCCCGAGGCTGAGGTGAGAGTGGGCAGGGGCTGGGGACCCCTCCGGCCAACCGCGGGATTCCTGGGAACCCCGGTAATTGAGGAGGGGGGACATCCATGGATGGGGACCTGAGACACCGCAACTGGGGACCCCCAGGACTGAAGGATGTGGGATACCCACAAGTGGAGGATGGAAGAGCCCGTGGCTCGGTGATGGAGTGCCCAGACGGGTGGAGGATGTGAAACCCCACAGGAGGAGGCTCGGGGACTCCCGAGGGTGGGGATTTAAGGGACCCCCACGGGCAGGGAATGGGGGATCCCCACGCGTGAAGGATGGGGGATTCCTATGGATAGTTATTATAGTTAGGAATAGTTATCCCCCCGTGGATCCGTGGGGATGGAGGATGGGAGACCCGCACAGGCAGGGATTTGGGGACGAGGACGGGGATGCAGCCACCAGCATCACCGCAAGGACGCGACCCAGGGCAGTGCTCGGCACAGAGCTTGACCCCTGCAGCTTCCATGGGGCTCCTCTCCTCTCCTCTCCTCTCCTCTCCTCTCCTCTCCTCTCCTCTCCTCTCCTCTCCTCTCCTCTCCTCTCCTCTCCTCTCCTCTCCTCTCCTCTCCTCTCCTCTCCTCTCCTCTCCTCTCCTCTCCTCTCCTCTCCTCTCCTCTCCTCTCCTCTCCTCTCCTCTCCTCTCCTCTCCTCTCCTCTCCTCTCCTCTCCTCTCCTCTCCTCTCCTCTCCTCTCCTCTCCTCTCCTCTCCTCTCCTCTCCTCTCCTCTCCTCTCCTCTCCTCTCGTCCCGCACAGGTAGCGGGGCTCTGCTCGGGCTCCCAGGTGAGCTCCTGGCTGGAGCTGGTTCGTGCTCACGCCCTGACGGGCCGGGCTCTGCTGCTCCTGACCGAGGGGTCCCTGCGGCGCATGGGGGTCACCCCGCGGGGCCGGCGCCAGGAGCTGCTGCGGGAGCTGCTGCGGGAGCGGCTGCGGCAGGAGATGCAGGAGCTGCGGAGCATCGCTGGAGGTGAGCATCCCCCGCGGGCAGGGGGCGAACCGGCCTCGCTCTTGAACGTTTTTAAAAGTTTTGAGAAGGGATAAAGCAGAAGTCGCGGCGCTGGGTGCGCGGGTGTGGCCAGATGCGCACGGTTATTTATAATAATTCTTATTGATTTTTGCGTGGCGTTGGTCGAATGCGTATTCGTGGTGGTTATAGGCGCTCAAACATTCCTTTGGGTTCACACGTCCCCAGAATTCTTCAGCTTAGCTCGACCCCTGATCTCAGAGCGCGTGCCAAAGTGCAGAGGCGATTTGGAAAGTTTTGCATTTCATTTCTTCGCGAGGCCCCTTGGTCTGTGGTTTGACGATTATTGGTAGCTGAAGGGTCAGTTCAAAGTGCCTGGCTCTTTTCAAAGTTGTCATACAAATTTTTTGGCCATTTTTACAGGTGCTCTCACTCAATATTAGCTATTTCACTGTTGTCAGTTAGCTACAAAAATAAAGACGTCAGCTGTTACTTCACAACAACGATTACTTTTGCAAAAGTTAATGTTGTAATACACAGGACATAGCCTCTATTTTAATATTTTATGAGAGCCTGAAGTATTTATCACACTAAAATACACAATCTACACTGGGATTAGGGTATTAACCATAAAATGTCATATCATTAAAATATAAAAACCATAAAGCCATGTAATGACAAATTACACTATATCGAAGGTCGTTACAAACTGTACTATATCAAAATAATTTTCAAATGCCAATATAACAGTGAAAGCCAACAACTACAGTAATTTATAACAGTGTCACCTTCCCCCCTCTCTCCAGAGTGAAGATGTCCCTGTGGATGTCCCGGAGCGAGGACAAAGCAGCTGGGACTGAGCAAAAAATGCAGGAATTGTTCTGGAGGAGCTCTGAGATCACTGTGACCCCCCAAAAAAACTCCAGAGCCTGCCCTGTGCAGGAATTGATAGGGACAGCAGAAGCCTAAAAGCAGAATTTGATCCACTGAGGCTGAGCAGTTACCCCCAAAAAGTAAAAATACGGGCAAAAAGTAGTCCTAGAAGTGATCCTGTGTGAAACAGGGGATCACAAACTCAAAGGCGCTCACTGGAGCGCTGAAAAACTATCGAAACGCTCGCAAAAATCTGTAAATTGGGTCTCAAATTGTGCAATCAGGAGCCCAGCAAAGTCTTGTTTGTTAAGAAAACAGCCCTAGCAAGGTTAACAAAATAATGCTGGGAGCCGTAAAATCTGGAAATGTGCTGGGTGAGCGTTGGCAGATTGATTTTACTGAATTGTGCAGGGGGGTATAAATCCCTCCTAACGCTGGTGGATCCCTTTTCTGGGTGGCCAGAAGCCTTCCCTTGTCACAGCAACCAGGACTAAAGTACTGTTGAATCAAATTCCCAGATTAGTTGGGATTTAAGGGGTTACCTTTGGGAATGCCATCAGACAGAGATTCCCGCTGTGAGAAACACGGCTCACTATTTAAAATTTTTATAGAAGTTTATTAAGGGATAATATTATTTTTTTTTTAATAATACACTTTTAAAGAAGTTTATTAAAGGGACAAAATCCAGTGCTGGGGTGTTTTGGTGATTGGCCAAAAAACACAAAACCATACTGTGATCTTAAAACAATGTTCATTATACACTGTTCCATTTCAGGGGGTACATGCATGTTCATAAGAGTTTGCACATATTCAAATATTCCTGTGAATTTAGGTGTTTCATGAATCTCTGCTTGCTTTTAACCTTTGACTTGTCTGCATGCTACCTTTCAGATTAAATCGATATATTTTGTTTCATTTCATTTCATGGTTTTGTCCTGTTTTTACACTCTCTGGTAATGAGGAGTCAGTAAATTGGGTTCTGGTTTTTGTTACTGTTATCTTATCAGTCAGATGATATAGTCCACAAAATGTGAGGAACTACCTAATTATCTTACACCATTCTCTGAGTTAATTACATGAATAAAAGCATTTTAACATCAGATAGCCTTTATTTTAATATTAAATTACGGCTTAAGATTAAATATATTTATATTACACTTATATATTTATATAAATATTTATATAAGTTATATGGTAAATACATATATATTTATCTGTATAAACTATGTGGTGCACACATAAACTGACAGATTATACTATACCAAAAAGCAGTTAAAAGGAACTACAAATTGTACTCTACCAGAATCCTTGTGATCAATAATAATGTACAAAAACTAAAACATAAACGCAAAGGCCAATAACTGTATTTGTTTATAGCACCACGATATTGCAGAATTGATACGACAGCTCAGGAAAGCCTTGGGGATAGCTTGGGATCTTCACACTCCTTAAAGGCCCCAGTGGAGTGAGGGAATCACACAATCAAATTAAAATTGGGTAAAATAGGTCAGGAAACCTCCCTGACCTGGGTCCAAGCCTCAGCTGCTGCTCTGCTTCAAATTCAGAATTCAGCCGTGGGGGAAAAGATTGGGTCTGCTGGGATGTCTGGGGAGCTTCTCCACCCCAGCCAAGATGCAAGGGACCTTTTCCTATCGTGTTTTATCTTTTTTTTTTTTTTTTTTTTTTCTCCTGACAGAGTTGGGATTAAATGAGCAAGACGGATTTTCTTGTTCGGACTCGGATGTTTATTAATTCTTATCTTGTACTACAGTGAGTTCTACAGCACTTCACGCCAACAAGCTAAAAATGGACCCACATCTCTCTCTCTACGAGGCCTTTTAAGGGCAAACTGTCCAATTAAGAACAGACACCTAAATTATTTTTACTTTTAACCCAATAACTAATGACCCATGGCCCACAATGTGGATTTTTCTATCCAATCACAAAATAACACCCAGACCCATGAAGAAAAAGCTGAAAAAGAAGGACAAACCCTCCGCCCTAAAACCTCCACCTTGCCCTCCATATATTGCTATATTCCAAAACCCCAAACTCTAAATTTTTCACCATGTGATATTACACACTTCTATTCAAACTTCACACCAGTGATTCCAGTTCTATCCCAGTTTTGGATATCCAATTCTATCTCAGTTTTGGAAGCATTTAGCGTGGTTTTTTTTTAGGCGGGGGGGTCAGTGCCTGACAGCACAGAAAAGTTCAAAACTCCCAGTTCCCAGGGTTCCAACACCCCCCAGACGACCAGTGCTGCAATAAGGAATGGCTGCTTTGAGTATTAAAACTCAAAATTGTGTTAGAAAGTTTCTCTCCAGCCGATTTCAGTGGCTGATGTTCCTTGTGCTCATGGCAAACCACTCTCTCTCCAGGGCATGCACCAAAGAATCACCAAAAGAATCCCTCCCAGATGTTCACTTTCTTTCACTCAGTTCCAACGCCCACGTTAGAGCAACCAGCAATTTTTTTTTGGCATGGTTAAAAGTATGCAGGAGTTAACTACTATGCTATTGTATTGATTGCTCTAAAATTTTTTAATTTGAATGTCCCCTTCCTGAAACTTGATCACTGCACCCCATTTTTCCAGCGTGTTTCCTCCTAATAATGTGTTTGGAGAGTTAGGCAGGCACAAAAAGCTGTTTCTAATGTCTATCGTTTTTTGCAATTTGCAACTTTTACCTTCCTCCTGAACTTTCTTTTACATTTATTGCTTTTTTTATCTGTGGCTGCGGCTGCCCTTCTTTTTCCTCTATGCACTAGACTTGCAGCTAAACTTAAACCTCATTTCTCTTGGCAATCTAAATGCTTAGAGCAGACATTGAATAACAACATTTAATCCTTTTCTTCTTATTTTCCTCCTCTAAAGCCAAAACCAAAGGGTCTGAAGGTGCGGAATTAATTCTAGTATCCTTTGGCCATTCAGGGTGATTTCTTGAAAGAGAAAAGCATTTCAGCAAACATCACTTCATCCCGTTGTTGCTCTCAATACCAGAACAACATTAGTTTTAACAGAGTGTTGTGGTCTAAGGCAGTATTTTGTGGGCGCTTTTCTCACTGAAGAACTGGGGTTTCCTCTCCAAGGACTATTTCACCGGTCAAACCCCCAGGCTTTGCCCAGCTCCTGCTGCCTTTCAGGGAATCACAGAATCATTAGGGATTCTACGCTGACTGCCAACATCGAGTTCACCTCTCACCAAATCATTTTCACCCCAAGCCAGGCAAGCAGCAGTTTCACTTTCACACTGCTGCAGGAAAACATGATTTACAGGAAAACATATGATTCACAGGAAAGCAGAAGCTGCTCTCCCATCACCCCCATAAAAGGAGAAGCAGCTCCCTCCAAAAGAGCCAGAGGTGGATAAAGAGGAGCTGTGCTGGAGTTCTCTTATCACAGGAGCTGCGGGACACAGAAGGAGAAGGTATCTGCTTCTATTGCCCTTCATGGAATCATAGAATCGCTAGGGTTGCAAAAGACCTCCAACATTCTCTAGCCCATCTCTCACCAAAATAGTTTTCACCCCAAACCAGGCATCATCAGTGTCGCTTTTACACTGCTGCAGGAAAGCATGTGATTTACAGGAAAACAGCCGATTTGCAGGAAAGTAGGGGTTGCTTCCCACTTCCCACCAGATAAAAGAGAAAGCAGAACCCTCCAGAAGAGCCGGGGCTGTGCTGGACTTCTCCCATCCCGGGAGCTGCGGGACACGGAGGGAGAAGGTCGGGCCCTGGGGGTGCGCTGTGGGCTGGGAGCAGGGAGCAGCAGGGAGCGGGATCTGGTTGTTCTCCTGCCTCCTGCTCCGTACGTTCGCCACGGCTGCGGAGACGGCAGGGCAGGGGAAGAGGGCTCTGAGGGCAGCGGGCGGGCGGGGTGCGCTCCGAGCGTTGGGCTGCAGGAAGCCGCCTTGGCTGGCAGCCGCTTTGGGGGAGCTCGGGGAGCCGTGTGCGCTGCGGGGGCTGAGCTGGGAGGGGTCCGGGCTCACAGCTGGGGCCGGATGGCTGCGCTCCCCGCACGGCAGCAGCCTCGGCAACGATGCCGGGGGGGGGGTTCCCGGCCCCCGAGCCGCTCCTCGGGAGCAGGGCAGCTCCGTGGGGATGAGGGGCAGGCACGGCACGTCCTGCTCTGTCCCCCGGCCCGGAGTCGGTTCTTCCTTTTCCTCCCCGTGCAGGGAGGGTGGCATTCTCCTCTCTCACAGCCTGAGCGTCGCCACCCAGAGCGCTCTGGTCCCTGGCACAGCCCCATCGAGGTGTCGGTGTTCCCAGAGCCCCTTTCCAAGGGACAGGGCTGCGGAAAACGCTCTCGGGGGGCTGTTCCCATGGAACGGGGAGCAGGCATTCCCAGGGCAGGTCCTCCTGCCAGCCCTGCTGTTTCCCTCGTTTGCTTCCAGTGAGGAGCTGCATCCCGAGTTCAGCCCTGAATGTGCTTAGTGCCTCTGCGGGCACTGACACGGTCGCATGGGGCTTTTTCCCTGCTCCTGCAGCAATGGGAAGCTGACAGGGACTGCCGAGGGTGCCTGGGGCAGGTTCAGGGTGTGGCTGACTGGGCTGGACTTTATGTTGTCACAGCCTCAAAGGCTGTGAGATAATAGAGGGGCAAGAATTTAGCCATAGCTCGAAATAAGCACAAGTTTCTTTGTTACAAGGCATTAGATAACATTCTGATCCAATGGAAAGTTATTAAGAAGTTAATTTTGTTTTTCCAGCCTATCACCTTTACTTAATTCTGCTGCACTGTGTGTACTTTTTATCCAATGGGCTACTATAACATGTACACACACGCGCTAACTCCCAGCTTACCCTATACGCTTACATTACTACACTACAAAACCCTTCACCATCTTATCCAATACAGTTTCTTATTTACTTAAGGCATATTCTTACCTACAGCTCTAGGAACATAAGTTTATAACTTTTTTTTTGCTTACTGTGTAATTTTATTTTTACATCAATCCAAGCTTCTTCCAAGGCTGCAAATCAAACCCTTCAGTATCTGTGGAAGTTTCTGTCTTTCCATGTCCTACACCATCCCTGCCTTGTCTCTCACCTGAATAGTGGCTGTCCTTCGTGCAGTTCCAGGCACGGCCAGCAGGGGCAATGCTGGCTCCCGGCCGGGCAGGGTGGGTGCGATGATTCCTCCACACCTGCAGGGGGCGCTGTGGCGCCTCTCCGCTGGCAACGGCGGCTGTGGCGCAGGGGACAGGAGAGTTGGCTTCCCCTGCACAGCCCACAGGGAGCACAGCTCTCAGTGCCACTGCAGACCCGGGATGGCAAACTGGAGTGCAGCAAAACACTCCGAAGTACAGGGGGCTGGCTGGGGGATTGCTCCTTTGAACGGCTCACCGGTGATGGCTGGTCCTGAGGGCAGGCCTGGTGGGCTTGGGGGTGCTCCCGGCTCTGGGCTCCCATGTAGCTGAGGAGCAGAGAAGCAAGCTGGCAAGCCCTGGTCACAGTGCTGAAGCTAGGAAAAAAAAAAAAACAGGAGGGGAACAAAAGAAAAAAACCATAGGGCAAGAGGATTTCAGGTCAGACACGCTGTGCTGCATGGCCCCTGTGTTGGTCACCCCTGCTGGAAGGAAGAGCAGCCCCTGGCCCCAACCCCACACACAGTCCTGGGCCACCCTTCAGCGATCGTGATGTTCCTCAGTGGGCTGGGGGAGAAGGGGAGGGTGGAAACAGCGACAGCTCCAGACACAAACCAAAACCAAAACCAGCCTGGCTGTGGGATAAGGACCATCCCCAAGACAGGACTCCAGCACCTTGTAGAGCCCTTTCCCTGGGGCCCTCTGAAACTCTCCCCTGAGCAGCCTGAAGTCTGCTCACCTCAAGGCCAGGGCTGAAGGTTTGCAGGAACTTTTCCTCCTGCCACCAGAGATTTCAAGCTCAGTGGCTCCGTGATGGCCGTGGCTGAGATGACCACCAACGGTCAGGTGCCTAACGAGACCCTCTGTGGTAATGAGCAGCAGATGACGGAGGACACCCATCCAAGTCTATGTGTGTCCCTCTGTGTCTGTGTGTCTCTGTGGGCATCTGTGTCTGTGTGTGTCTGTGTTTGTGTGTCTGTGCGTGTGTCAGTGTGTCTGTCTGTGTGTCCCCATGCGTATCTCTGTGTCTCTGTGTTGTCTCTGGGATCCACGCTCATCTTCAGGGTTGATCCTGCAAACAGGAAAGCAGCACGCACATCCAGGCTGCTGGGAAGGAGACCCTGGCTCTTGTGCCATCCCAGGCCAGGCTCCAGCAGCCGGGTGGGAGCAAGCCCAGAGCCTCTGCCAGGAGGCCGGGGCCTCTGACAACACCTTCAGGAAAATCTCTTTTCTTCCTCCACAGCCATGGATTCGCAGGAGGACACACAAGAGGAGGATGCAAAGGCACAGCTCCTGGCAGAGGCGTTTCAGAAGGAAGGACTGGATGCTGAGTACTGGCTGCCCAAAGTGTCGCAGATCCACGGAATCGAGTGCAGAGAAGCCTTGCAACATCTGGAATATAAAGATTACCTCAAGCTGGAGTGTGAGGTACGGCACCCCTGGGAGAAAAAGGCGCTCCAGAAACTCCTGAAAATAACAGATGACAAAACAGCCTCTAAAGAGCAGCAGAAAGAGCGCTTGGAGAAGACAAAGCAAAGGCAAGAAGTGGCCAAACAAGTCCTGAAAGATCTGACAGAAATGCTCAACAGCCACAGCCAGGATGCACTGAGGGAGCAAGCAGAGGCTCTGTGGCGAGCCATGGAGATTCCCAAAGAGTTCTGGCCATCACCAAAGGAGCCCTTGGCGCAAATGCTGGAGAGCATCCATAAGAAGCTGGAGCAGCAGCAGGAGTTGTCAGCAGACAGGAGGGAGAACATCCCTGACACCGAGGTGCTGAGGCAGGCGTCAGGGGGACTGGCCCTGCAGGGCATCTACAGAACCAGCAGAGCTGGAGATGTGCTGGCAAGGCGAGAGCAGCTCCTCAGGGTTCCTGAGGAGTTCCAGCTTGCCGGGCCAGTGCAAGGATCGGTGCTTGAGAGGAAAGAGTTCTCCTCCTCTGCTGCAGAATCCACTTTCACCAAGTCCATGGAGCAGCTGGGGTTCAGCATGAGCGTTTCTTCCAAATTTTCATTCTGGGGGATTAATCTGGGACAGAATGTAAATCAGAGCAGTTCCTCGCAGTCCCAGGACACCCAACAGTCCCACTCTGAGCAGAGCTACTTCTGCACCACCAAGTACCAGTACATCCCCCTGGCCTCCTGCTACTTCCAAAGGCAACAGCTTCACCTCTCCGATGCGGCTCTGCGGGAGCTGCAAGACATGGAGCAGATTTTGGGCTTCACGAGGAAAGAAGACAACCCCATTTTTCTGAAGATGTGTGAGAGCTTCTTCAGCAGATTTGGATCCCACATAAACCAGGGTCCTCTCCACTTTGGGGGGATATTCTGGTGGAAGGCATACACAGAAGGATTCCGAGCCGAGCAGCGGGAGGAGGTGAAGCGACAAACGTCTCAAGCACTGAACAGCTTTGTCGGGGCCAGCTGGGGTGGCTTTGGGGCTAGTGTAGGAGGGACTGTGGATGTTTCCACGTCCACCTCACAAGCTTCTGTCCTGGGAAGAGCCGGAGAGAGTTCCCATACAGCCATTCAGCTCTACGTGGTCAACACAGGGGGCCCAGCAGACACAACTTCTCTTCCTCAGTGGAAAACGGGGCTCGTGTCTGATAACACAACGTGGTGCGTTATCGACCGCGGCTTTGAGCTGATCCCAGTGTGGGATGTCATCCTGTGCAATCACGGTGGGGATTTTAAGTCTGTTGGTCAGTTGAGCGGAGCCCTCAGGGATGCGTACAAAGCACTGACAAATCAGAGCGATGGCACCATTTTTGGAGAGGAACTGGGCAGTGCAGTGCAAGAGGCCAGAGATTTCATGGAGACTGTGAAGGCCTGGGAGGTGACGGTGGATGAAAAGAAGCTGCTTGTGCTGATGGAGCTCAAAGATGATCTGAATGCAAAAACCAAGAACCACAGCGTGTGGATCAACGTGTGCCTGTCACACAAAGCCCTGCAGGACTTCCTGGTGAACATCGTGCGGAGCTGCCAGGAGTCACCTCCAGAAAACACCACCTCTATCAAGGTAATGTTGAAAATCCTCCTGGATCCTCATATCTACGCTGTCAAGGACTTCCCTGAGGCTTCCTTTGTTATGCAATGGGTCTTCCGGACTGAGCACTCGCTTCCCAGACCTCCCAAAATCTCTGAGCTTGAAGGCCTGATCAAAACACTGCAGCAAATGAAGGAGCACATCTATGCTGTCACCTACGCACCAGAAAGCTCTGCTTCTGCTGTTCATGAAGCAAAGATGAAAGCCACCCTGACCAGCAGCCTTGCCATTTATTCCTTACTCCAGTCTCTCCAGGAACGGGCTGAGAAGGACCTGGAACTGTTGGTGCTCTTGATTGCCACCAGCACAGGGTACCAGGTGGAAAGCAGCAATTTTCAGTACCTCCTTGGACACCCAGAAATTCAGTACATGGCCAAAGAAATGAAAGAAGCACATGAGGAGTACACGAACCTGAAGGAGCAAGATGCTGACAGAGCTGAGGCCTCCCTTCTGCTGATGGGTCTGACTGTGACACCAGAAAGTCAAAAGCTGTCCCCTGAGCAGAAGAGGGAGCGTTTAGTATTCATGGAAGAACACATGAGAGACTTGTGGTCCACACAGATAAAGAACCTCCTCCAAAAGCACAGTGCAGGCACGGACTGGGAGATGCTGGAACGGGACTTGCATTCCTTGGTCAGTGCGTGCTTGGATGACAGATGGGATGAAGAGAAGATCCAGAACATACTCACAGACCTGGAAGACACTTTTCCAACACCTGAGCCACCCAGTCAGTCCCAGTCCATCTCTGACAGCAAAGCAAATGAAGCCATTGCAAACCAGGAGTTCCTCCAGTTGCTCAAGCGCCTTGGACTCAAAAGTCACTACCCAAGAAAAATGGGAATGGAAGATTTCCGCACCATCTGCAAGATAAACCTGAAGGACAGCCAGCCCAGCAAGGACAAGGAACTGCCATTATACTTCTTGCAAAAGCTGTTAACTGTGGATTACCAGGTGAGGTACCTGACTTGTTGGGAAGAGAACAACCCAGGCCTTGCACCCATGCCAGAAACCCAAGAGCAGAAGGACCAACAAACAGACTCCTTTGAAAATTTCCTTGATCATTTGATGGGAGCAGCCCCAGAACGTGCAAGCAGGGATGGCCATGTGCACCCCATGGACCTGCAGATGGCCATTTTCCACTGTGCCGACGACTTCCTGAGACAGTCCCTTGCAACCAAGCTGGCGTTCTGCCAACTGGCACTGCCTCTGCTGCTGCCCAACCCGTGCACTTCACACATCGAGTTCCTGCTCTACGCCCTCAGCCAAATCCAAAGGAGCTGGAAAGAGGTGGACAGCTCAGGAATTCAGGCCCGAACAAAGAGTTACAACAACAAACTCATCTTCCAGGCACAGACACCCATCGTGTCCTTCATCCGCATCGGCAGCTCGGCCTCCTCTTCCAAGTCTCAGCTCCTGAACGCTCTGCTGAGCAAACGCAAACACGACACTTTCTTCCACCGCCACTGCAGAGGCAGCACCAGAGAGCGGTTGCTGATGGAAGGGGTGGTGGAGATCGCCTGGTACTGCCCCCGTGGAAGCCCTGATGACACCTTTGACTGCTGCGTGGCTTTCTGTAACCTGCATGGAGACGCCAGGGATCACGGAGCACAGCTGCAGTTCCTGCAGGACATATCTGCTGTCCACGTGGCTCTTGTGTCCGATTCAGAGCACATGGATAACAGGGGGAAAAAGCTTCTGCAGGACCTCTGGCAGTCACAAAGGCCGTTGGTTTGTCTTCTCACAGAAAAAGAGAACATTGCAACTGGACAATCCAGCAAAACCATAACAATAGGGATCAAGAACAGGAACGAAGCAGAAGTGATGGTCCAGCTGACCAAAATTATCAGGGATCTCCTGGAAGGGTCGAATCCACGTTTCAGCCTGGACGCCTGCGCAGATAAAGCTCGCCAGCACGGATTCGTGGTGGATGCAGATCAACCCGCGTGTGTGACAGCCAAAACCAAGGCAAAGGAGCTGGTGGACCTTCTGAAGAAAGAGAAGCTGTCTGAGATCAAATCCCAGCTGCTGCCACTACAAGGAAAACTGTGGTACCAGTGGTGCAAAAAGGACAAAGAACTCACTCGCTTGCAGGAGAAGGGGAACAAGAGCATTGAGCATCATCGCAGCCAAATTGAGAACGAGAAGAAAGCAATAAGAAGAAAGCAACTTAAGCAAGCTTTCCCTCTCAACCCGCTGATGAAATCATTCCTTGGCTTTCTCCAGGCCCAGACAGCAGATACCAAGAAATATTTCCTGCAGTGGATGAAGATCTTTATGGACGAGCTGTCCTGTGGTCGCCTTGAAGAACTGAAGAGAGACTATCACAAGTTATGGACTGAAATCCTGTCAGTAAAGAAAAGCAACAAAAAACCCAAAGCAAATGCTCCATTGCTGAGTCGCTTGGATGCTGTCTCTGATGAAATCAACGATTCATCCATCGGCCTGGAGCACCTCCTGAGAGAAGTAGGGCAGATTTATGAAGCTCTGGAATTGATGAACTCCAAGAAAGACAATTTTGCCAAACTGCCGGAAATTGCAGCCGAGATTATGGTTTCAGGCTATCCTGTGGAGCTGATGGATGGGGACGCTTCTTACCTGCCCCTGCGCTGGGTGGGAGCAATCTTTGACAGCTTGATTGAGAGGCTGGGGGACAAACGAGTGTTTGTGCTCTCCGTGCTCGGCATCCAGAGCACAGGCAAGTCCACCCTGCTGAATGCCATGTTTGGTCTGCAGTTCAACGTCAGCGCGGGGAGATGCACCCGCGGAGCCTTCATGCAGCTCATCCCAGTGGGCCAGGAGCTGCAGCAAGACCTGGGCTTTGATTTTGTGATGGTGGTTGACACAGAGGGACTTCGTGCCATCGAGATGGTCAATAAGCAGTCCTTGAACCATGACAATGAGTTAGCCACCTTTGTCATTGGTGTTGGCAACTTGACCGTGATCAATATCTTTGGAGAAAATCCGTCAGAAATGCAAGATGTTCTCCAGATCGCCGTGCAGGCTTTCCTGAGGATGAAGAAAGTCAAACTTTCCCCAAGCTGCCTCTTTGTGCACCAAAATGTGGGAGAAGCAACTGCCAAGGAGCAGAACATGGAAGGACAAAGGCGTTTGCAACAAAAGCTGGATGAAATGACCGTGGTAGCTGCTCAGCAGGAGTTCTGTGACATCTCCTCCTTCAGTGACGTCATTGGCTTTGATGTGAACACCCACATTCATTACTTTGCTCACCTGTGGGAAGGAAACCCCCCGATGGCACCACCCAACCCCACCTACAGCCAGAACGTCCAGCAACTGAAGAGCAAAATCCTCCAGGCTGCCGAGCAGCAGTCGCAGCGCAGCATTTTGACGCTCTCGAGCCTGAAAGATCGTATTGGTGACCTCTGGAATGCTTTGGTGAATGAAAACTTTGTTTTCAGCTTCAAGAATTCCCTGGAGATTGCTGCGTACAGGAAACTGGAAAGTGCCTTCAGTCAGTGGACCTGGAGGCTGCGGAGTCACTTCTTAGATGTACAGATGAGACTGAACAACAAAATTCGGAATGGAGACTTGCAGCATGTCACCAGAGAACACCTTAACGGGCTGGTGAAAGAGACAAGTGATGCCATTGAGAAAGAAATGGAAAAGTATTTCAGGGAAGACAAAGACCATGAGACACTGGTCCAGTGGAAATCAAGCACAGAGCTGAAGCTGAAAGAACTCAAAGAGACTCTTCTTCATGAAACGAAAAAGAAATGTGAGAATCTTACTGAGCTACAGAAGGAGCAGAATAAACTGGATTCAAGGAAATTGGAATATGAAGCTGAGCTCCTGAAAAGGAGTAGGGAGCTGGCTGTGACTCTGAAAGGGAAGAGCCTCAGTGACAGAGAACTGAAGGACAACTTTACTCATGTCTGGAACAATTGGATTGCTGAAGTGTCCCGTGCCGCTCGTCCGCCGGAGCGGGTGGATATTGATGCGGAAATCGAAGATGTCCTTCTAGAGCACTTTAAGGAGCCAGGTTTCCATGCACAGATCAGATCATTTCCCAAAGGCAGAGGATTTTCTTTTGACATGGAGAAACACATCACAAAGAAAAAGTATTTACGCTTTTTCCCAGATATCAGGAGCATTTGCGATGATGATGTGATCAACTTTCAGCACATCACAGACAACATCATAGCATGTGTGAAGGCAAACATTGATAAGAAGGAACAGGAGAAACGGGATTACAGTCGAAATTTCATTCATGAAATACTCAATGAAGTGCAGAAAGGTGTGAACTCTATCCCCAGCAATGCAAAATGTACTTTTAACAGAGAGTACAGCATGGATTTGTCTCTGTATCTGTGCAAAATGGCAGCAGAAAGGTTTAAATCCATGCACAAAGCATTCCAAAAGGCAAATGACCCAGTCGTGTACCTGAGCAACAAGAGAGAAGATTTCTTCCAATGTTTCCAGATTTCCTGCCAAGGAGCCACTTCAATCACAACTTTTACTGTTTTCCTTTGTGACAAGATTGAACCAGCTCTTCGCCGGGCAGTCTTTGAGAGGACGGCTAAAGCCATTTCTGCGGACATGAAGAGCAAATTCCCAGATTTCAGGGGCAGCAGAGCTGACCTGGAAGTTTGCATCCTGAGATACCTGGCAGAACAAGAAAATTTTGAGGATTTCAAACAGTACCTTAAGTTTCCAAAACAGTTTTTTCAGAGTTACATTGAGAGAAAAGTTAAGAGTTATTGTTTAGATGGGAGTAAGCGGCTGGGGATGTTTTTCAATTCCTCCCTTGAATCTCTCTATGGAAACATCCTGTCAGCTGTTTCTGTATCAACCCAAATTGTCAAGGACAATGTAGACAGAGAAGACAAAATCTCTTTTTGGCTGGATAAATTTTGTAGTGAGCTGGCAGAGATGATCTACTTGCCCAGAAGTGACCTGAAGGGCATCGAGCACCAGGAGGTCACAGACATTGAGTTCCTGAGCAGCGCCATGGCAAAAGCTCTGGATGACCTGAGGGACAGGCTCCTGAAAGAATTGGCTGATGCTGACATGAACTCATTTTCAAAGCAGCCTCACACCATCCTGGCGGAGCATTTTTCAGGGTGCTGGGAGCAGTGTCCTTTTTGTGGGGCTGTCTGCACAAACACCATGTGGAATCACGATGGAGACCATCAGCTGGTCTTCCATCGCCCAGAAGCTTTGACAGGATTCAAATGGTATGGGACAAACAACCTGGTCATTGATATTTGTTCCAGTCTTGTTGCAAGTGACTGCCGATTCAAATTTCCTGGTGGCTCATGGTTCCCTTACAAAACATACCGGGATGCAGGACCTCCTGTTTCCACTTGGAGAATTCTTCCCGATTCATCCATGCAGGCCTACTGGAAATGGTTTGTGTCTCGTTTCAGGACACAGCTGGAAGCTATGTACAATAAGAAATTTGAGGGTAAAGGAGAAATCCCTGAGGCGTGGCACAGAATTACCAAGTGGGAAGCACTGGCCGAGCTGGACAGGCGTTAGGCCACATCCATGGGAAGGAAGAACCACAGCAGCTTTGCAGTTTAGGAGAACTTTGTACCAGGCTCTCCACAACATGCAGTTGCAATGACAACGCTGTCAAGCCCAATGAAGACAATGGTATCCAATTGTTCCCAAATCTGGTGAAATAAGGCACATTACTGCAGCCATCGCTCTGCAATTCCCTCACTTCATGAGAAAGCCAGAATCCTCCTGCCTTCTTGCCATAAAAATTTCCCTCTGCTTTGTCCTAGAGCCAAACCAAACCCCTCCTTTGGGTGATCAGCCTGGTGGCCAAACCTGAGCCCAAGGGCCAGGGCAAGGGCAAAGGCAGCACTCAAAGCACTCCTTGGCTCAGCTGCTGTGAGACAAGAAGGGGCTGGTGGAGTGTGAAAACATTGGGCTCTCTGAGTCCCTCAGAGAGAGAACTGTGTGTAGGAATTTAATTAAACTTTTTAGAGATGATAAAGTACATTAATTTTAAAATTAAATTTCTTAATAAAAATGAATTTCTTAAATAAAATTTCCTAATAAAGCCACAGAGACATAAAATAGAGGTGCCAGCTTTAGTTTTAAGTAAGCAGAAATAGTATTAAGTTGCATAGATATGAAGTAAATTATAAATCTTAGTTTTAAGTAAGTAAAAGTATGCTTTAAGTGCCTTGAACAGCAAAAGGCTTAGAATCTGATGTAAAATCCAAGTTTCTAAAGAAGTTTCAGTGAGAGCTCAAAACCATAGTTTTAGACATAATAAAAACATAGTAAGAATACTACTTACATTTTTCACATAGAACAGATAGGCTACATGTGTAAATTACACGTAAACTTTATTGTTATAGAACCATAATTCTAATAGGTTTAGAAGAAATGCTTTGTGTTTTTAGCTCATTGGGTAATTTGTCAATAAAAACCCGTGCACTGGGGAGGGGCTCGCTCTCTCTCTTCCTCCACCATCTTCATCATCACTACCACCACATAAAAGAAGAGGAAGAAGAGGAGAAGAAGAAAGACCAGGGAGCTTTTCCCTCTACTCAGGACTTGGTACCAGACTGCAGTTTCTGCCTCTGCTTGAGACTCTGTACCAGGTCGTAGCTTCTGCCTCTACCCAGGATTCTGTACCAGAGAACTGCTGCTCCTGCCTCTGCCCAGGACTTTGTACCAGAGAGCTGCTTCTATTCAGGACTCTGTGCTGAAAGCTTTAACACGGACTTTACAGCTTCAGACTCTTGCATTTGACACCGATGTGCTCCTGTAATCAACAACTTCGCAGCAACCAACGGCTGCTCTGCTCTTTTGAAGACACAAACCCGTAATCCCAACAAGGGACAGTGCCCCCAGAAGCAGTTTTCCTGCAGCAAGGTGCTGTCCTGCTCGGAGAAAGGGCTGCGGGACCTCTGCACGCTGGGCTGCTTGGCTTTTGGGTGTCACCCTTCCCTTACTCACTGCAGCCTCCTGGATCAACTGAGGCTGTTCTCCAGCCGGAGCTGTTGTGCCTCCGGGCTCAGGAAAGCAGTGACCCGACTGGCCTGGGGCTCAGGCAGTGCTTTCACTCCCTGTCTCGGGGGTGCTGTGTCTCTGCCCAGGGCAGCTGCTCCTGCTCAGGTGCCTGGGGCTGCTGCCCTTCCTCCAGCCCTCATCCCCGGCAGGAGCTGCTCCTGCCCTTGGCCTCGCTGTTGAGCAAAAGCCTTTGGAATGCCCCGCGTGGAGAATCCCGTGTGCCAGCACCTTCCTCAGCAGCCCTCGGGGCAGGGCTGGTGCTGTCCGGGCAGGCTGGTGGCACTGGAGCCGTGCTCTGGAGAAGGTGGCGGGAGGGGCTTGGGCTGTGCAGGTGCTGCAACCCCGCTGGCAATGGGAGAGGAGGAGGCAAAGCTCCTGGAGAGCTGGCTGAAGGGCTGCTTCAGCCTCATCCCCTGCAGGCTCTGCTGATAAAGGAGTTGGTTTGGACCGTGCTGCTCTGCGTCTCCTTTGTGTTCAGGGCAGCCACAGCTGGGGCTGACTCGAGCTCTGTTATAGGTACCTAGTATAGTATTGGCTTTTTGCAAATATTAAAATGAATGCTGTATGCATCATGTTGGAAAACTTCGCCGTATGAATATAGATGCTTTTAGTTATTAACAAAATTCAGAAATAGTAGTGTGATAAATATATTTTTCTTGGACTACAGCATGGTGATGTAAAAAGCTTTTGATCATGTAACTAACTCAGAGAATAGTAAAAAGGTAATCAGGAAGCTCTTGGATTATCCTATCTGGATGAAGGTAACCAGAACTCCAGGGAAGGAATTTATTGATCAGGCAGTAGGTGACAGGGATGGCGCCACAAAAAACTTCGATTTACAGGTTGGTGGGGATGATTTTGAATAATGCATAAAGGGCTATGAATATGCAGCATGCTGATGTAGTTAATGAAGTGTTTTCTGAGTTAGTGCGTGCCCTTGGCTAAAGGCACCCGGCCGTATATTCTTTTGCTTTATTATTTGTCTCTTACTGTCTTTTATTAAACCTTTTAAAATGTGCCTGGAAAGTGAACCTGTTTTTTCACAAGCTCTGTGTGCTGCAGACAGGCAGGGGACAGGGAGGTGGCACTGGGGGAGGGGATGTGGCAGCAGAGGCTCTGCTCCATTCAGGGTCTCTGCTCCACCAGTGGCTTCACCGTCTGCAGGGACAGCAGAGAGGGCAGCAAACCCCAAACCGCAACATCCAGGGAAACCAGTGTCAGTGGCAGGAGCCAGGGGAGGCAGCGCTGGGAACCAAGCCTGGCCCGTCACACACAAGGAGGGCTGAGGAGGTTGATCCCAGCCAGGTTCTGTGCTCTGGTGCTGCTCAGCTGGGAACCTGCAGGACGAAAGGGGAACGGCCCCAAACGGCCAAGCAGAGCCAGAGCCAGGGACAGGAGCCAGAGCTGCTCCATATGAACACGTGCTGCAAGGGCTGAGTGCCAGGGACTGGGGACACCTGGGCTGGGAGGGGATTTGGGCCGGTTTCCCCAGCCAGACTGGGAGTGGAGGTGCCCCTGGCCATGGCGTCACCTCCTGGGCCGCATGGAGAATGTCCCAGTGCACCTACTGGAGTGACTGGGGGAACCCAGTGCCACAACTGGGTGCAGTGGAGAGGACCCAGTGCAGCAAGGGGGGATGGCCTCAGGCAGGGCTGGGGTATCAGGAGGCTGCAGGCTCCCTCACCTGCTCCCTCACCTGTGCCAGCTGTCCCAGCTCCCTCTCCAGCTCATCCGGACTCTTCTCTGCACCTTTCCCTGTCTCTGCCAGGACTCCTTGGCCAAAATCTCCCTCAGTGGGATCGTCTGGCGCTTCCTTCCTTGCAGATCCTGCTGTGGGGAGGAGCACAAATAGCTTAAAGTTCTTTTCCAACCTCAACAATTCTTGGATGCTGTGCTTTCCAGCGACACCGGGATGCAGCAGCTCTGCCAGGCTGCAGCAGTTGGGAATTAGGGGTGCAGTCACTCTGGGTAAAACCCCAGAACATTTAAATATAAGGGGGCTAAACTGAGGTTCCTTTACTCTGGGTTGGCTCACAGGAGAAATACCGAGCAGATATTCTCAGGGAGTCAAAATTACGCAGAACTTTGGCGGCAAAAGATAAAAAAATGAAGGAGTTTGATCGACCTTTTCCAGTGTCTGGCACCCTTTGGCGTCATGCTTTGATGGATCAGCGGCTGCTGCCCCATCCTTGGCAGCGTCCCAGGCCAGGTTGGACGGGACTTGGAGCAGCCTGGGACAGTGGAAGGAGTCCCTGCCCATGGCCGGGGGTGGAACTGGATGAGCTTTAGGATCTCTTCCCACACGGAATCCATGAGGATCTGGGGAGATGAGAATGGTGCGGGGATACCTTTGAGCCCTTCCTGCTACCTAAAGGAGATCCAGGAGAGACGCAGAGACACTTCTTAACAGAGCTGGAGTGCCAGGACACGGGGAATCGCTGCACGCTGACCCAGGGCAAGGCTAAGATCTGTTTTTTGGGGATTTTTTTTTTTTCCCCTTTCCCCTCCGCTTTTTTCGCTCCCCTCACGCGCGGGGCCCTCCCGGCCGCTAGGCGGCGCCGTCGCGGCGGGGCGGGGCGCGGTGACGTCACGGCCACGCCGGGTGGGCCGATGCGGCGGCGGCGGCGCCGGGAACAGCGGGAACGGGACCGGGAACAGCGGGATCGGGAACAGCGGGAACAGCGGGAATAGCGGCACCGGGAGAGCCGGCAGCACTGCGAACGTCGGCAGCGGGAACAGCGGGAGCGCCGCCATGGAGTACGTGAGCCCCGAGCAGCTCGCCGGCTTCAGCAAGTACAAGGTAGCGGCGCTGACGGGGGCCGTGCTCGGGGCCTGGCGCCGTGAGGGGAGCGCTGAGGGGCGGCCGGGCCTGCCGGGAGAGGTTGGGGTGCATGGAGAAAGGGAGGCTCCGGCAAGGCCTGGGGGCCGGGGTGGGATCTTAGGGGGGGCTGTAGGATGACCCTGAGTGTGGGGAGGGGATGTGAAGGGAGTCCCGGGATTTGGGGTGTAGGGAGGAGCCGCAGTGAAACCCGGGATTTAAAGGGAGCGAGGGGGTACTGTAGGGCGGTCCGAGTTTTGGGAGGGTGTGCAGTGAGATCTGGGGTTTTGGGGTTTGCGGGGACTGCGGTGAGACCCAGAACCCGGGTTTGGAACGGGTGGGAGGTGCAGTAAGCCCCAGGATTTGGTGGGTTTGCAGTGACACACACAGAGGGGTTTGGGGACGGGGGATGGTGCTGCAGTGAGGGCTGGGATGGCGGCAGGGGGCTGCAGGGGAGCCTGGAATCTGCGGACAGGGTGTTGCAGGGAAACCTGGGTTTTGGGGTGAGGCTCCAGTGAGACACAGGGGTTTCAGGGGAGGGAGAGCTCTGCGCCAAGAGCCCGGTTTGGGAGTGGCTGTAGGGAAGCACAGGGTTTGGGGGGGATGGCTGCAGTGAGACCCGAGGTTTGTAGGCTGGGGGACTGGAAAGGGACTCGGTGTTTTGTGGCAGAGAGATTGCAGTGAGTCAGAGCCGGCGTTTGGGGGGCTGTGGGTGCAGCGAGGACCAGTGTGGTGAAGATGGGACTGTGTGTGACGTGGGACCCCTCCTTGCTGGGATGATCAGGGTGTGACTGGGAGCTTCTCCTGGGCTGGGGTCCAGGTAGGCAGTGGTGACCTGCCCCCACACCCAGCGAGTTTTGGAGCTGTCCCCTCCATGAAGGGAGTGCAGAGGGGGCTCTGGGTTGCCTGGGAGTAGGGCTGGCCCAGGAACTGCCCCCATGGAGCTCAGGACTGCCGTGCTCCTGCCCCGTGGCTGCTCCGTGCAGTCACACCCATGGGACCCACGTCGTTCCTGTGTCTTGTTCGAAGCACTGGGAACCTTGGAAGGAAGTTCTGGAAGTGCCAGCAGGCTCTGCTGTGGCATTTAAATCCCCAGGGGCTGATTTTGGGCCAAAGTAGGCGACATCTTTCATGTGAGGATATGCTGGATCCTGTGTTTATGTGGAGAGGAGGGTGTTTTCCATATTTACTTATTCTCCCACACCAGCAGTGAAGTAAAAAGGCTTCACCTCATCTTTACTTTGCTCTTGTGGGATCTATCATGTGGGCCCACATTCCCATCGTCCTTCCAGGGTGGCTCGTGGGGTGTCAGTTAAAAGTGTGGGAAATCAGGACACTTCTGAGGCCTTCAGGGAGCAAAGCTTCTGCTGGAGCTGTCTGTGGGGCTTGCTCACACTCCTCTTGCACCCTGGTGAGGCTGAGAGAAATGAACTTGGGAGAGTGACTTAAAGGATGTGTCAGGGTGCACGAGATTCCCTGTGGAAGGCTGGCTGTGTGGGGATTCATCAGGAAAATTTCCATGTGTTTAGAGAGGCAGTGAACGGCTGGGTGTGTGTGTGGGTGCTGCAGAAAGTTAATCAAAACACTCAGCTGTGAGCCAGGCCTCCCAGAGGGACTGGTTCGGTTCCTGCAAAGACAATTCTTCTGCTCCAAGAGGGAGAATGTTGGATGTTCAGCTCGTTTCTTGTCGTGTTGTCGTGTTGCTGTCCCTCTCAGCCACCTGTGCATGCTGCTGCAGTTAAATCTGGGAGCAGAACCCTGAAAGGCAGCCGGGGTGAGGAGGAAGGTCCCGCGCAGCGCAGAAAGCATCAGCTGCTCCCTGTCCCAGCACTGGTGGGGTGCTCCTGGCCTTGCTTTGGGAATGGAATGTGGGAGCAGGGCTCTGATTGAGCTGTGTCCCGAGGACAGGAGGAGCTTTGCTCCAGAGCCTGTGGTGTTACTGAGTCAGTAGAGACAGTGACAGGAATGGGTGGGTTCACTTGGTGCTCCAAGAGCACCATCTGTGCCCCGCTCCTGTCTCTGCCCTGCTGCCTTCCTTGCTTCCTCCGTGTCTTGTTTCCTTGGGGAGCTTTGTTCTTGGCTATTTTAGCCTTGGGAAAGTGGCTGATCCAGCACAAATCTCAGTACTGGGTCACGTATTCCAGCCTTGATTTAGGCTTGGCATGCTCTGCCCTTTGCAGCTTCCAAAGCTGGGTTACCTTGTCAGAGTCACAAATGGGGTTGGAAGGGAGTTCAAAGCCCATCCAGTGCCACCCCCTGCCATGGGCAGGGATGTCTTGCACTATCCCAGATTGCTCCAAGTCCAGTCCAACCTGGAATGGAACATTTCTAGGGATGTGGCAGCCGCACCTTCTCTGGGCAGCCTGTGCCAGGGGTTGGCTGTGCCTGGCAGAAGCTCTCTGGCCACACACCATCGATTTGGAGAAGAGCAAGTGGATTTGGGGGATTGTGGAGGAGGCAGTGTGTCCCAGGGGAGGGGACTTGGAGAGGAGCTGGTGTCCCTGGAGCTGAGGAACTTCATGCAGGATGATCCACAGCCTTCTCCAGCCCTGGCTGGGTCACTCCTGCCATGGAGCCAGGAGTCCAGATGGTTTCAGTTTGCAGTGTGCACATTCCTGCTGGCTGGGGGCGAGGCAGGAGTGTGCTCCTGCTGTCCCTGGCTGGCAGAGACAGAGAGGGAACAGTGCTCTGGATGCTCTTGAAGGGGCACTGAGGAGCTCCTGAGCCCGAGGGAGCTGTGCAGCACAAGGTGGAGCGCTGGCAGAGAGGGTGTCAGGGTTTAATGGTGCTGGAGATGATTTCCTGGGGGTGTTGGTGCCAGCAGCTGGACTCAAGCCCAGGTGTGCCCAGGTGGGCAAGAGGCCAGTGACCCCTGGGCTGTGCCAGCTCTGGGGTGGCAGCAGGGCCAGGGCAGTGCCTGTCCCCTGTGCTGGCACTGCTGGGACACCTCCAGTGCTGGGGGCAGCTCTGGGCCCCTCCTGACAGGAGAGCCCTGGAGGGGCTGGAGCGTGTCCAGGGAAGGGAACGGAGCTGGGGAAGGGGCTGGAGCCCCAGGAGAGGCTGAGGGAGCTGGGAAAGGGGCTGAGCCTGGGGAAAAGGAGGCTCAGGGGGGACCTTGTGGCTCTGCACAACTCCCTGACAGGAGGGGACAGCCAGGGGGGGTCGGGCTCTGCTCCAGGGAACAGGGACAGGACAAGGGGAAATGGCCTCAGGCTGGGCCAGGGCAGGCTCAGCTTGGACAGCAGCAGGAATTTCTCCATGGAAAGGGTGCTCAGGCCTTGGCAGGGGCTGCCCAGGGAGCTTTGCAGTGCCCATCCCGGGAGGTGTGCAAGGAATTCCTGGATGTGGCACTGAGTGCTCTGGGCTGGGGACAAGGAGGGGATCAGCCACAGCTGGGACTGGATGGACTGGGAGGGCTTTTCCAACCTCAGTGATCCTGGGATTCTGTGCCTGTAACGCTCCTGCATCAGGGAATCCTTTGGGTGTAGGAAATATCCCTCTGGAGCCAGGGAAGAACCAAATCCCTGCTCTGTAGCTGATGAGTCCCAGCCCTGCCTGGCAGGGGCTGAGGCTTCCCCTGAGGCCGGACAAATGCCAGCTCTGTCTGCTCCAGCACTTGTGACTCCTCAGCCTGGGGCGGGTGGTGGCTGCTCCTGGCAGGCTGGAGATGTCCATATCCAAACTCCAGTGCTTGTTTTGGGGCCGTGGAGCAGGATCTGTGTGTCCACATCCCGAGGGAAAAGCAATCCAGGCACCCTGCTCTGGTCGGGTGTTGAATGTCCTCTGCCAGACCCCAAGGCTCTGTCACTGTAAAGGTGTGGGATGTTCCCTGCCATGAAAGCTGCAGCCAGGCAGCTTTTTCTGCTATTTCTGAGTGGAAACTTGGAGTTGGGTGCCAGAGGTCAGGTTGTTAACAAATGTCTGCAGGCGGCCTTTTGGCCAGCTTCTGGGCAACCCCCTTCTGTGAAGGGATGGGAGATGGGGAAATGGGGCTCTCGGGGGTGTTCACAGAGGTGTCTGTTCTGATTTGCTTCCTCTGCTCGAGAGGGACTGGGGACAAGGCATGGAGGGACAGGACACAGGGAATGGCTTCCACTGCCACAGGGCAGGGCTGGATGGGATACTGGGAATTAGGAATTGTTCCCTGGCAGGGTGGGCAGGCCCTGGAATTCCACAGGGTGGAATTCCCAGAGCAGGTGTGGCTGCCCCTGCATCCCTGGCAGTGCCCAAGGCCAGGCTGGACATTGGGGCTGGAGCAGCCTGGGACAGGGAGAGGTGTCCCTGCCGTGGCAGGGGTGGCACTGGATGAACTTTGATGTCCTTCACACCCAAACCAGTCTGAGATTTGATGATTCTAAGTGAGGACACAGCTCTGCAGCTTGACGTGTGCTTGGCAGTTTCAGCCATCTCTGGTGGTTTGTCCCAGTCTCTCCCTATTCCAGTCACATGCCCGGCCTTCCCTGTAGCCTTTTCCCACCCAGCCTTGTCTGAGCTGCTTGTGATTCCGTGTTGTCCAGCTGTACCTCGAGGGATCCTGTCCTCTACCGGTGTCTCTGGTGGTGATGGAGTCACTGATGACTATTCCCACTATTCTTGGGGCTGTGTGATCCATGTGTGGCTCTTTGATCCAGGTCCCACAGGAGCAGGGAAGGTGATTGAGTGACAAGGATTGTGCAGGAGGCTCTGGCTACATGTGAGTGTCTGCTCCCCTGGTTTTCTCTGCAAGTACAAGGTTTTGTCATGATGCCATATGGGACTCAGTCATTCCTGGGATCTTATCCTCAGGGATCTTGATCTGGGGCAAATGCCAGCGAAGGAGGAGGTGGGAATGCCACTCCTTACCTGAGGCCCGGGAGGAATGGAGAGGGAAGGTGGTGACATCTGTCATGTTTGAGTCCAAAGGTGGACCAGGCTGGTGGCTCACCCCAGAAGCTTCTGGAACCAGCATGAGTTCAGCAAGAAGAAACTCAAATGAGGCTTGGGAAGGACGTTTTATAGCAAAGCTGCTGCTCCAAAAACCCTGAAACACTTCCATTCTGTGTTCTTGTGTCTGAGCAGGAGCTGGTGGTGGCCTTAAGGGACCTAAAGGTGGTCTCTGAAATGCTGTTTATTAGAGCTGACACTCTGAGGAGGGGAAAGTAAAATACTGCATCCATTTGGATGGTGGGAATCCTGGGTGGGGGAGCAGCAAATAGGCCTCTGATCCGTGTAATTGGCAGGGTGCATCTGTAGAAAATCCTTCCTGCATTTGATTATTGAAGTTCTTAAAGGGTTTTCTTCCAGGAAGACAACTCTACTCCTCATTTCCAGCGTTAGATGGAAAGGGAGAGCTTGGAGACCTGGGCCACTGAATGCACCCAAGGATCTGGCTTCAGGGATTTCCATTTATTATGAAAAACATTTTCCTTCTGGATGCACTCTTCTCTTTTCTGCACCCTTCTTCCAGGTGGGAGCCCAGCTGCTTGTCCCATCTGTGCCCTGAAGAAGAGGGTGCTCTGTCCCTTAACCAGAAATCCCATTGCCTCCAGACTGGGAGTACCACGGGGAGCAGGGTTGCAGATGCTGGGAAGCAGATGGCTGGAAGCTGTTCCTCTAGGATTCTCTAGGCTGCTCTGGAAACGGGAGCCCTGAAGAGATCTCTGCAGGGTGTTCAGAAACACCGATGGCAGCTCGGGCCGATGGAACAACAACACTGGGAGCAAGGGAAGCAGCAAGGGAAGCGTTTTTGCTGCTGGGCTGTGGCTGTGAGGCCACAGTGATTAATTAAAGGCCAGTGCTTCCCCCCAGGCTGCCTGCTCGGCTTCTCCTTAGCAGGAAGGGGGAGAAGGAGGGGAAGCCTTTTAGCCTAGCTCTGGAATCACTTAACTCCTTCCCCAAGGGCTCTTTTAATTGCTCTGAGACAGCCGGGTGTGTGTCTGCCTTTAATCACTCACAGCTTCCCAAGGTGCTGCCTGGCACCTGCTGAGCACCTCCTTGACTCTGTAGTTTCCAAGTTAGAGGCGTTTTTCTTCTGTCTCCTCCTTTTCTGTGGTTAAATTCAGGGCTTTGAACCAGTGCCCAGCTCAGCTTGTCCCTTGCAGCTCTCGTGGTCTGCAAAGTGCCGTGGTTGGAGGAGACAGCAGCAGTGCTTATGGATTAACTGGGAGCCACTCAGCTCACGAGCCTTGGCTGAGCTTTTCCCCTGTGCTAAGCGATGAGATGAGGGGAAGGAAGGGATTTATGCAGCTTTCTAGAGACACTTCTGACGTGCTGGAAGGTTTTGATGAGTGATGAGCTGGTGCTACTCCCGTGACTTGCTCTGGCTGTGTTTACATCTCTTCATCCAGAACAACCCTGACATTGCTGCTGGAGTGCTGCTGGTTTCTGAGCAGTGGCCTTTGCTCCATGGGGTGTCAAACGTATTGAATCATGTTTTGGTAGGGGTTTCCCAAACTCGCTTGTTTTAGCCACAGTGGTGATGATGAAGTTCTTTGTGGTCAGGACCTACTGCAGTCTCAGTTCCCAGTGGGTCCTGCAGGGTTTCCAGGAGGACCTTCAGACCTCTGTGGGTTTTTGTATGAGACAATGACTGGCCCAGGGACAGGCAGCTTTTGGCTGTGTTGGCTGCCATACCTCCCCTGGACACTTTCAGGGGTCCAGGGACAGCCACAGCTGCTCTGGGAATTCCACCCTGTGGAATTCCAGGGCCTGCCCACCCTGCCAGGGAACAATTCCTAATTCCCAGTATCCCATCCAGCCCTGCCCTGTGGCAGTGGGAGCCATTCCCTGTGTCCTGTCCCTCCATGCCTTGTCCCCAGTCCCTCTCCAGCTCTCCTGGAGCCCCTTCAGGCCCTGCCAGGGGCTCGGAGCTCTCCCTGGATCCTTCTCCTCTCCAGGTGAGCACCCCCAGCTCTCCCAGCCTGGCTCCAGAGCAGAGGGGCTCCAGCCCTGCAGCAGCTCCGGGGCCTCCTCTGGGCTCTCTCCAGCAGCTCCTGCTGCTGCTGCTGTTGGAATCCCCAGGGCTGGGGCAGCTCTGCAGGTGAGGCCTCACCTGAGCACAGGGGCACAATCCCCCCTTTCCTGCTGCCCACAATGGGGGATCAGCCCAGGACTGGGGGATTTCAGGTGTCTGCACACACAGCCAGGTCCTGTCCTTCTTCCTGGATTCCTTGTCCTGTCCCACAGCAGGAGCCCTCTGGGCTCTTCCCTTGTGGTGCAGGTGAAGCACACAACTCCTGCTGTGCCCACCTGCCTGCTGCACACATCCTGCATCCTCAGGCCTGCCCAAAGCAGGAGGTTGCTGTTCCCAGCTGGTGGCTGGGGACATCTGCTAAAAGCAGGTGCCTTTCTCATGGATGTGAGCACAGTGGAGCAGCAGGAAGCTGCATTCCCAATCCCAGCTGTTAATTTGGGCACAGAAGTGCCATGATGAGCAGCCATGGGCCTGTGAAGAGGAAGGAGTGGTTGAAGTGGTGACAGTGCTCAGCCTGCTGGAGGAGGCTGTGTGGCTTTTCCATGAGCCTGTGTGGCTTTTCCACGTGCTGGAAATTCTGTCTCCTTGGCATGCAAAGCAGAGCTGAGTCCCAGCTCGTGCCTTGGGTGTTGCAAGGTGTGCAGAGCCATCACTTCAACAGAGCGTGGGCTGCTTGTCAGCCCATTTTGGGGCTCCTTAATTGCACTGAAAGTTTGCTGCAATGTTTATTGGTGTCTGCTGAATCTTGGCTACAGAGAATTCCACCAGAAAAGTTACTCATTGCTAATGAGCAGCAAGTCTTTGGCTGTGCAGAGGGTTTGGAAGAGAGCTGGGAGTGCATTGTGGAAATTCAAGTATCACTTCCTGTGGCTGGCTCCACAAGTGGCCACGTTAAAAGGGTTTGTGTCAGTGACCTGACTCACCCTGCTTCACATCTTGCACAAAGCTGGATGTCAAGTGTGGGGTTTTTCCTGTTAATTGTGAATTTCTTCTCTGTGGAGAGGCGGGATGAGAGAGAGGCAGAAATGTGCTTTGGAAAGAAGGGTTTTATTTGTGCCCTTCACAAAGGCTCTGTTGAAACTTGGGGGTAGCATTGCCTCTCCTTCCTTGCAGTGCCTTGCTTTACCTGGATTCATCTCCTGATGTGTGTGGGCTTGTGACTTCCTTGAAGGGAAGTTCAACTTTATTTCTTTTCCTAGGATTGTAATAAATCCTCTTTTCTTCCACTGAATCCCAGACTGCTTTGGATGGAAAGTGACTTAAAGATCATTTAATTCCAAACCTCTGTCAGGGGCTAGGGCACCTTCCATTATCCCTGGTTGCTCCAACCCCATTGTCCAGCCTGGCCTTGGACATTTCCAGGGATCCAGAGGCGGCCACAGCTTCTCTGGCCAACCTGTGCCAGGGACTGCCCACCCTCAAAGGGAATAATTCCTTCCCTCTATTTTCTGAAGCCCAAACCAGTTCTGGCAACACAGGAAGTTCTTCTGGCAGTCCCAGCGTTATTGTAACAAGTTTCATGTTCCTGCATTTTTGACTCTGCCTTTTCTCCCCCCTTCCCCAAGTCTTCCTCCCCCAAATCACTGCTCTCCTCCCTCCATTGCCACTCCAGAGGTTCACTGATCCTCTCCTGACTGCACCCCTGCGGGTTCATCATTCCCAGCCCTGTGCAGCTGATCACCTCACACTAATGACCCATATTCATGCATGTTTGATGCTCCCAAACAGAGAGAGCTCCTGGATGCAGCTGGAATTGGCAGGCTGCTTGCCAAAGCCTGCCATCAACATCAAGTGTTGCTCCACGTGATGTGTCCCTGGGGAAATGACTTCTCCTGCACCAACACAACAGCGGGATGGGGTCAGGACTTGGCACCAGGGTGGTGGGGCCAAATCCCAGCTCTGTCCCACCCTGGGGTGATTCCAGGGCTGGGACAGAGCCACAGCCTACTGAGTGTCCCACCTGGAACTGCTGTGCTGGAGAGAGAGACTGTACTGGATTCTGCCCTGGGAGGGTGGGAAGGACCTGGCACAGGGTGCCCAGAGAAGCTGTGGCTGTTCCATCCCTGCAAGTTGCCAGGTTGACCAGGGCTTGGAGTGACCTGGGACAGTGGGAAGTGTCCCTGCCCATGGCAGGGGGTGGCACTGGATGAACTCTGAGGTCCATTCAACCCAAAGCAATGTGGGATTTAATGAATCTCCCAGCTGGTGTCTGTGAACCAAGGCTGTGTGTATCAGTGTGTTGGCAGAGCAGGAATGTGTTTTTCCCAATGAATTAGCATGTGCTGTGGGGATTGAGGAGCAGGAGGGAGGCTTCTGCTCAGTGTGGCAGTTCTTTATTGAGGAATGGGGCTCTGGCCTTGCTGGGACCCTGCACATGTTCAGTCCTGGGTTCCTGCCAACAAGAGAGCCCTGGAGGGGCTGGAGCGTGTCCAGGGAAGGGAACGGAGCTGGGGAAGGGGCTGGAGCCCCAGGAGAGGCTGAGGGAGCTGGGAAAGGGGCTGAGCCTGGGGAAAAGGAGGCTCAGGGGGGACCTTGTGGCTCTGCACAACTCCCTGACAGGAGGGGACAGCCAGGGGGGGTCGGGCTCTGCTCCAGGGAACAGGGACAGGACAAGGGGAAATGGCCTCAGGCTGGGCCAGGGCAGGCTCAGCTTGGATATTGGGAACAATTCCTGCCTGGAAAGGACTGTGCTGCCCTGGCACAGCTGCCCAGGGAGGTTTGAAGTCTCCATCCCTGGAGGGATTTCAAAGCCCTGTGGATGTGGCACTTGGGGACATGGGCCAGTGGTGGCCTTGGCTGTGCTGGGGATGGTTGGACTCAATGCTTGGAGAGGACTTTTCCACCCTCAGTGATTATGTGACTTTTTGCTGTATTTTGGAGCATCATTCATTGCTGGCTGTCTAAAAACCTGCCCAGTGAAACCCAGGTAGGAGGAGAGGAAACACCGAAGCTGCAGCCAGGAGCACACAGCCCAGGACATCCCCATCCTTCCTGCAGCTTCCTGGTGGGAGCCAAACCCCTGGGCTCATGTGGTGGGTGCAGCTCTCCACTGCCAACATGCTCCCTTCTGCTGCCAGCTGAGAAGTGACCTTAGAAAAGACAAATAGGGCTCGAGTTAATCAGTACCATTAAAGGGTGAGGTGACTCCTCACACGCTGGCCAAGGGTGGGCATAGGGCAAACGTGCCTTGTTTTTCCTGGCACGGCTCTGCTCGCTTCCATTTGCTGGGATTGGTTGAGTTTTCTACCTCCTGGTTTATCTTGAGCCTGAGGGGAGAAGCTTCTTAGCCTTGTGCCCTCTTTGTGTAGGGAGCAGCCTCGTGGACCTGCTGGAGCTGCTCTGCTGCGTGCCCTGATCCTTCCTGGAGCCCCTGTGAGCATTATGGGATGTGCAAATCCATCTTGGTTTGCTGTCCTCACACTAGTGCCACCAGTGCTGTGCTGCCCCAGCCCAGCTGGGTGTCACAGCCCAACACCAGACAGTGGTGATGGTGTGAATCCCACCGGGCACATGGTGGGGTTCTTGGCATGTCCTCTGCAGGCCCAGGGGCTGCACTTGATGATCCACGTGGGTCCCTCTCAACTCGGGATACTCCAGGAGTCTCTGGCAGTGCTTGGTCTGCTGCTGGCTCTGGGTAACCAGATTACTTCAAAGCAGAATTGTTTTTTTCTGGGACAGGAAGACCATTAGTAGAATCTGGGCTATAAATCTGTATTTTTTTTTCCTATTTGGACACATAATTGGATCTCCCAGAGGCGTCCTGGTTGCAGATTAATGCTGGGTTGAAGCCATACAAGCCATTTGTGTCTGTAAATCCCATAATGACACCAGCCAGCTCGTCTGCGATGGCACCACAGCCACCAGGCCTGTCCCCAGCTCTTGGGGTGCCTGTGGCTCCCTGGAGCCATCCTGGCATGGACAGGAGGCTCCTGTGTGGTGTCAGTGCTAAGATTGTTGCTGCTGGTTTTGTTCTTTCTCTAAGGAATTCTGACCCAAATCCCAAGGGAGCTGTCTGGGCTGGATTGGCTCCTCCCTGCAGCCCTGAGGAGAAGCTGTGTCTGTGAACATGGAGCTATTTCAGAGCAGGGCCTTTTACAAATGCCTGCCTGCTTTGGGAAGGAGAATTTGGGGTGTATGAAATTCCTTCTGGGCACTTCTCCTTTTCCTTTAACCTTCTTTCCCTGAAAAAGGGTCAGAAATCCAGAGTCCAGGCTGGTGGGAATCACTGACTGTGATAGAAGAACAACTTAGAGAGGGATGTGAGTCACTAGACCAGTGTGTGGAGATACAAAATGCAGAAGGTGTCACTAATTTCCAGTGAGGATGAGGATGAGGGGAGGGAAAGATGGAGCCAGTGCCAGGCTCAAACACAGTAGAAGTGAGGGGACAACTTCAGTAATATTTGTAAGGAAGACCCTGACAAGGAAAAGCAGCTGGAGGAGGCTGGGAATGGCCAGGATACTCCTGGGATCTGTCCCTGAAGATGCCTGGCAGCTCATTGATATTCTGAGAGCAGCTGTCCTGGGCAGGCAGCCGTGTCCTGGCTGTCCAGAGCACCGTCCCCAAGGGTGGCAGCCAGCCTGTCCCCAGAGCCAGCCCTGGTTCTGTCCCTGTGCCCCAGGGTGACCCCAGAGTGGGCACAGCATCGCTGGCCTTGCTCAGCACACAGAGAAGTGTCCTGGCTGGAGCCTGGCAGGAGCTGGGGGGCATAGGGAGGACCTAAAGCTGTGGGAGAGCATCCAGAGGGGCACAGACATGGGGAAGGGTCTGGAGGGGCCATGCCAGCAGCAGCTGAGGGCACTTGGCTTGTTCAGCTGGAGAAGAGACTGAGAGGAGAGCTCCTGGATGTCAGCACCTTCCTCCCGAGGGCAGCCCTGGTCTCTGTGACAGGGACAGGACCCAAAGGAACTGCTGGAGCTGTGTCAGGGGATTCGGGGTGGATCTCAGGGAAAGGTTCTTCCCCCTGGCACTGCCCACGCTCCCCAGGGAGCGGGCACAGCCCCAGAGCTCCAGGGGAGTTTGGATAACACTCCCAGGGATGCACAGGGTGGGATTGTTGGGGGTTTGTGCAGGGACAGCAGTTGGACTCCATGGTCCCTGTGGGTCCCTTCCAACCAATGAATTTTCATGAATATTCAGGATATGCCATGATTCCATGGTTGTATCAGCAAACCTCTGCACAGCAGCCGCCCTTTCTCCAAGAAACAGCTTTTCCCAGGTCTTTGGGTTCTGCAAGCAAGGTGGGAACATGTGTGGCTGTGGGGAATATTATTGAATATTGTCTCCAGTCCTTGCAGGGAGAGAAAAAAACTTCCCAAGCCATGAAACTTCCCCGAGATACCTTCCGAGCACGGGCACGGAGGCTCCAGAGCGCTTCTGTCTCACTCCAAGCCTTGCATCTGTTCTCTTGTTCCAGGCTGTTTTGGGGATAATGAGATTAAATCAGTCTCTCCTCCTCCCCTAACTGCTGCTTCAAATCCTATTATCTTGTAAAGCATTTGGAATTCTGCCCCCCAAAATTGCATTAAGCTGAGATGGAAATTACTTGCGGCTTAGAGTTGCCTCCGTACGGCTTCGGGGTTTGTTGCTTCTTTCTTGCTCTGCAGCTCCTGTGGCCTTGCTGGTGTGGGGACACAACCTCTGGGGCTGAATCCCAGGGAGATGGACTGACCCTGCAAGGGAGTGCAGGGAAGGGCTGGCAGGGGGTACAGAAATCTTTGCCAGGGATGGGATTCAACCAGGTGGGAACAAATGCTGTGAGATGGAACCACAGTGAGACCTAGTGCCACTTCTTGGTCCTGGTGCCTGTCTTGGGGGAGGGGGAATGGTGCTGCTTTGCCCTTTCCCACCACTTCTCTGTTTCCAGGGAAATGTGGTCTATGCAGATAAGGAGAGGAACAGGCTGGAGCAGTCCATGGGTGCAGTGACAGGGGCTGGGGGGACACCTGGAGCTGCTCTTTGCTGAGGGGTTTCCTTTTACCAACCAAACCAAATTTGGTACCTGTTGGGATGAGTCCAGAGGAGGCCCTGGAGCTGCTCCAGGTCTGGAGTCCCTCTGCTCTGGAGCCAGGCTGGGAGAGCTGGGGGTGCTCACCTGGAGAGAAGGATCCAGGGAGAGCTCCGAGCCCCTGGCAGGGCCTGAAGGGGCTCCAGGAGAGCTGGAGAGGGACTGGGGACAAGGCATGGAGGGACAGGACACAGGGAATGGCTCCCACTGCCACAGGGCAGGGCTGGATGGGATACTGGGAATTAGGAATTGTTCCCTGGCAGGGTGGGCAGGCCCTGGAATTCCATAGGGTGGAATTCCCAGAGCAGCTGTGGCTGCCCCTGGATCCCTGGCAGTGCCCAAGGCCAGGCTGGACATTGGGGCTGGAGCAGCCTGGGACAGTGGGAGGTGTCCCTGCCATGGCAGGAGGTGGCACTAGAGTTTTTGGAAGGTCCCTTCCCACCCAAACCACTCTGGGATTCTGTGGTTGGGATGGGTTTGGGGCAGATGCCTGTGCTGGAGCTGGGGGTGTTGTCCCAAACAGGTGGGTGAACAGCAGGTTCTGCCCAGCCCAGCACCGAGCATGTGAGCCCAGGAGTTTGGTAGCCTATGGAATTGTTCTTGGGATTCTTATCAAAGTGTTCCTGGGAGAAGAGGACTTTAGCCAGGGTAATCTGTGTTTGGAAGGGGCTGTGAGAACAGATAACAGCTCATGCTGCTCTCCAGAGCCAAATGATGTCAAATTTTAACTTTCTTCCTGGAAGTTGTTTCATGCCTCATCTAGATCTTTGACTTTGTTTCTGCTTTTATTTCTCTCACCACAAACATGCTATGTGCACCTCAAATGTTGTAGAAGTTGATGGGATGAGGGGTAAGAGCTCTGCCTCCCCGTTCCCTAAGCTGCCTCTGGTGAAATCTCAGCTCCTCAGTGGAGAGGGGTCCTCTGAGACACATCATGCTCAATGGGCTGGGAGTAGGGATGGAGACTGGGACCAGCAAGGGAGCAGAGGGGTCACACAGAGCAGGTGACACTGTTGGGGGATAGGACCCACAGCATTTCTCCTCATCCAGGGGAGCAGAACAGTTGGAATGATCAGCATCTTACTCTTTGCCTGTGTCCACTCAGAGAGTTGGATTGGCATTTCCAAAGGGTGCAGGACTGGTGGGGGGTACATCAGGAGTCCCCTGGGGGTTCCACACAGGATGAGGCTCACAAGGTTCCAGATCTCTGGCATTTTCTGGGAGTTGCTGGAGCCTTCCCTAACTGTTGGGTTTTGTTTCCCTTTCCCAGTACAGCGCCGTGGACAGCAACCCCCTGTCCCTGTATGTCATGCATCCCTTCTGGAATGCCGTGGTGAAGGTGAGTCCCTGTCCCCCACCCTGAGCACAGCCCAGCTCACCTCTGTAACACCATCAGCTGCTTCGTTTGTGGTGCCACTAACGAGTGAGGGGCTGCCTGCAGCCTGCCCCAGATCCCTGAATTCCTGAATCCCAGCCCCACGCTTCCTGCTGCCCTGGGATGCTCTGGCTGCTCCTGGTAGTGTTGTCTAACACCCAGACAGTGCCTGGAGCAGTTCCTGCTCCTCAGTTCATGTTTTAATGAGTTCATCTGTTCTTTTGCTGCTTTCCCATAGATCTTCCCTACCTGGCTGGCCCCAAATTTGATAACGTTTTCTGGCTTCCTGCTGCTTGTCTTCAACTTCTTCCTCATGGCATACTTCGACCCTGACTTTTATGCTTCTGGTAAGGCTGCATGTTCCTGGTCAGGTGGGAAATCTGTCACCTCCTCTGCTGGGAATTCCAGTGCTCCTTGGTGAGGCCCCTGGGTCTGGGCCTTCCCAAAGTGACTGGGACAGAGGAGGGGTTTGAACTCGCTGAGTTTTGTGACAGGGACTTGTCTGGGTGTGACACCTTCCCTCTGGCTGCCTGGGAAAGGTGCTCCTGGCTGGCAGTGGGCTGGAGAGGGAGGAGGAAACAGCTGGAATATTGGGTTGGAATTGGCTATGCCTGCAGAGCAAACAACCCAGTGCCCTTGTTTGAAAATGTAACAGGAAAATGTTAGGAAGTGCTGCTTCCCTGAAATCAGCAGGTTTTTCACATCCCAGCTCATTCCCTTCTTGGCAAAACCACCACCACATCAGACTAACAAGGCCAAATCTGCTTTCTGAGCTTCACTATTCACAGCTTTAAACTTTCTAACAGTGCCCATGTTCATCTGTCTGTGAGTCCAATGGTTCACTTGTGTCCCTTTGCACATGGAGGAGTTCCAGGGAAAGGATTAATTAGTGTGATCATTCTCAGGAGCTTCTCCTTGTTTTATCTCTCCCTTCGACCCTGCCAGGTCTGCTTTAGGTTGCTCAGGAGAGTTTGTGTAGCTCTTCTAAGCTGGACCCATCATCAAAACACAGTTACATGGCAAAAATCCTGGTTTCTTGGGATGGCCTTTATTGGTAGACAAGTCAGGGCTGTTGAAGGCTCGGGTGGTATCCGTGGCTGTTGGCCAGGATTTGGGCTGGTATGGTCCATGAGCCACAAGAAGACAAGCTCAAGGTGAAAACCCCTAGGACATCAGACATCCAGAATCATGGAATCCCAGAATAGTTTGGGCTGAAGGAACCTCGAATCCCACCCAGTGCCAGCTCCTGCCACGGCAGGGACACCTCCCACTGTCCCAGGCTGCTCCAGCCCCAATGTCCAACCTGGCTTTGGGCACTGCCAGGGATGCAGGGGCAGCCACAGCTGCTCTGGGAATTCCACCCTGTGGAATTCCAGGGCCTGCCCACCCTGCCAGGGAACAATTCCTAATTCCCAGTATCCCATCTAGCCCTGCCCTGTGGCAGTGGGAGCCATTCCCTGTGTCCTGTCCCTCCATGCCTTGTCCCCAGTCCCTCTCCAGCTCTCCTGGAGCCCCTTCAGGCCCTGCCAGGGGCTCTAAGATCTCCCTGGAGCCTTCTCTTCTCCAGGCTGGACATCCCCAACTTTCCCAGCCTCTCAAAAATTTGCTTTGGAAGGATGGAGAAGCTCATAACCCTTTTCACGTGCATGTTTTGCGTGTCCTGCTTGGAGAGAGAACTGTTCCTGGTGCCGGTGAATTTTGTGCTTTTCCCTCCTCCTTGGATGGCTTTGCAGTGATGCCCTCCCTCCCCTTGCTGCTGGAAAGGCACCATCCTGCTGCCCTTAGGAAACAGGAGGTGGCATTTCACAGGATCTTTGTTGCCCCAGGAGATCCTGGTACACAAGGATGATCCGTGCCTCTCCCTGCCCTTCTCAGTGCCCCCTTGGGCTCTCTGATTGCAGCCAGCTCTGCTGGCTCACTGCCTGAGCCATGCTGGAGGAGGTGGAGGTGCTATTAGGGAAGAACTCGGTTTCCATTGGCAGGATGGGACTGGAGACTGGGCGGGGAATCCTGGCGTGTTCCTGCGGGGGCAGGGAGTTGCCACATCAAAGAGGCTCCACTTGACGCTCTGTGAGCAAGTGGCTGAGGAGTGTCCTCTGCACACACTTCCATGGCCTGCAGCAGCACTACAGAACTGGCCCCAGTTCTCAGATCCCCTGATTTTGGGGAGCTGGGAACAAATACACCCTGGAAGGCAAAGTCCTCACTGACCTGGGTGTTGTGGGGCAGCTCTGCCATCACATCCTGCAGAGCTCGCATCCCAGATTCACTGTTTGAGTCCTCGTGGCTGTGCCTCTTGGGCTATAATAAACCCTCTGCAAGCACATCCTGAGCTGTCCTAACAAGGGTCTGTCTGATCCCTGCAGCTCCTGATCACCAGCACGTTCCAAACGGTGTGTGGATCGTGGTGGGGCTCCTCAACTTCATGGCCTACACGTTAGGTAAGAGTTTTCAGGGTCACCCCCTCATGCTGTGATTGTGGTTTTCAGGGTTACCCCCTCTCTGAGCCCACGGGGGGTGCTGGATTCTGTGCTCTTGCCAGGAGCAGTTTCTGGGAGCTGCTTTGCAATGTGGAAAGGAAATTATCCCAGAGCATCTGATGGGAGAGGAGGATACTGGAACTGACTTTGGGATGAACTGTGAAACTCTGTCTTGGGTCTAAATAATCAGAGAATCCCAGAATGGTTTGGGGTGGGAAAGGACCTGCAAAATCCTCTAGTTCTACACCCTGCTATGGGTGGGGACACCTCCCACTATGCCAGGCTGTTCCAACCTCTATCCAACCTGGCCTTGGACACTTCCAGGGTTCCAGGGGCAGCCACAGCTTCTCTGGGCACCCTGTGCCAGGGCCTGCCCACCCTCACAGCCAAGAATTCCTTCCCAATATCCCACCTAAATTTCCCTTTTCCCAGTGGGAAGCCATTCCCTGTGTCCTGCCCCTCTAGTCCCTCATCCCAAGTCCCTCTGGATCTCTCTTGGACCTTTCTTTAGACACAGGAAGAGGCTGCTTTAAGGAGATAAAAACGAAACACCAAGAAATAAATACCATCTCATCAGACTGTTGCATTTTTCAGCCTCCCATGGAGCAGGGGGTAGGAAGCCCACTCCTTGATCGAGGACGGAGGTGGGGAAATCTGCCATTCCCTGGCCCATTGCTTTGTGTGGAATGTCCAGGAAAGCTCCCATGTTTCTCCCCCTTTTCCCAGACGGTGTTGATGGGAAGCAGGCACGCAGGACCAACTCCAGCACACCCCTGGGAGAGCTCTTTGACCACGGCCTGGACAGCTGGGCCTGCGTGTACTTCGTGGTCACCGTGTACTCCACCTTCGGCCGGGGTTCCACCGGCGTCAGCGTCTTCGTCCTCTACCTCCTGCTCTGGGTGGTCTTGTTTTCCTTCATCCTCTCCCACTGGGAGAAGTATAACACAGGGATTCTCTTCCTGCCCTGGGGATATGACGTCAGCCAGGTGGTGAGTACGCACCTGAGAAGCTCTCAGGGGTGCAGTGCTGCCCACTGAGGGGTGTTGTGTGGATCCAAAGCCTTGGGAATCACGGAATCGGTCCATGGAGATGGACTCTCCGGGACAAACATGGTTTGAAGGATGGACACTGGCTCTCCTCTCTGCCTGGTTCCTGCGTGTTTTACCCACTGGAATTGTTGCTTTATGTAGTTCCTTACATGGTACCAGCGTGGGTAAAGTGAAGCCTGGAAGTTTGGGATGCCTTTTGGCACTACCAGGATGTGGGTCAAAAATTCAGCAGAGGTAATTGGCTTGTTAATTGCTGTTCCCACAGCAAAGATTCCTCCTGGGGAGGTGCCCCTCCAGAGCATGGTCCCTGGGCAGTGAGTGTTGAGACTGATGGTGATGAACCCCTTGGCGTGTTCATTCTTGGTGTGTCCATATCTCCTTAAGGAATTCTCTTCAGGAAGCTCTTCCTGAAAAGAACTGGGACCTGGGGATGAGGCAGCTCACCTGGATTTGCTGGCAGTGCCTTCCTCCAGCCCAGGTTGCTCCAAGCTTTGTCCAGCCTGGCCTCGGACACTTCCAGGGATGGGGGAGCCACAGCTTCTCTGGGCAACCACCCTCACTGTAAAAAAGCTTCTTCCTTAGAACTCATTATCTTATGTCCCTTTATTTATCTTCTGGCTTGTCAGATGCTGGGAGGGAAATGCAACAAGTTGGAAGGAGAGTTCAATTAATGCAGCTGTATTAATTGGAATAATCGTCTCTCCTACTAAAAGGAGACCAGAGCTCTGGTCCCTGACTGTACTGTGATCCTTTCTCCCAAAATGTTGCTTAACTGAGGTCTTTGAGCTGCCTGCTGGAGAAAGGCAGGGGTGGAGGGCAGAGCAGCATGTTCCATCCAGCTTCAGGGGACTGTTGAAGCTGAAATAGCCCTGGTGAGCTTCTCCCTGTAATCCAGCAGCAGATGGATAAGGAAGAGTCCCTGGCTGACCCCTCCAGGGTCACTGCAGCTTGTGTAAAACCTGTGCTTTGGTCACCTCGAGAGTTCAAGGCTGTGCCAGGGCATCCCTCCTGCAGCTCCTAGTCATATCTCATGGAATTTCATGGATTGTCATGGAATCATTGAGGTTGGAAAAACTCTGAGAGCATCGAGTCCAGCCATGTCCTCAGCACTGCCAAGGCCAACACTGGCCCATGTCCCCAGGTGCCACTTCCACGTGGTTTTTTTATTCCTCCAAGGATGTGACTTCACCCCCCTCCCTGGGCAGCCCCTGCCAAGGCCTGAGCACCCTTTCCATGGAGAAATTCCTGCTGCTGTCCAAGCTGAGCCTGCCCTGGCCCAGCCTGAGGCCATTTCCCCTTGTCCTGTCCCTGTTCCCTGGAGCAGAGCCCGACCCCCCCTGGCTGTCCCCTCCTGTCAGGGAGTTGTGCAGAGCCACAAGGTCCCCCCTGAGCCTCCTTTTCCCCAGGCTCAGTCCCTTTCCCAGCTCCCTCAGCCTCTCCTGGGGCTCCAGCCCCTTCCCCAGCTCCGTTCCCTTCCCTGGACACGCTCCAGCCCCTCCAGGGCTCTCCTGTCAGGAGGGGCCCAGGGCTGCCCCCAGCACTGGAGGTGTCCCAGCAGTGCCAGCACAGGGGACAGGCCCCTTTCAATCCAACTCACTCACACTTCCTACACCTGGTAACGTGGGATATTTATGGATTTGTTTTATTTTTCTCCTTTCCTGCTGCTGGGTAGGACTGAACATGTCATAGCTTAGAGCTGCCTTTCCCTGGAGCTGCCTGGCACACGCAGGTGCTGCCAACCAGGTGCTGCCAGACTTGCACACCACATTTCTCACCCCTGCTTGTCCTGTGCTTTCTTTCAGACCATTTCAATTGTCTACATAGTGACAGCCTTTGTGGGAGTTGAGGCTTGGTATGCACCTTTCCTGTTTAATTTCTTATATAGAGACCTATTCACTGCAATGATTATTGGTAAGAAACTCCATGTTGAAGCCTGTCTTTTAAACTGCACCTTTTTCCCAAACCCCCTGCTAATGACCTGCTAACACTGCTCTGTTTGCTGCCCCGGGCTGTTGTTGAAGTGACTAATTGAGGGTGTTCTCACAGCCTGCCCTTTCCCAGCATTTCAAAACAGGGTTGTCTCCTGCAGAGTTATTTTGGAGAACTGCTCTGACTTCACTCCAGAGAAGCTTAGTTTGTCTTCAGTGAGAGCCTGGGGACAAAAGCAGTGTGATAAACCCAGAGTTTCCAGGGGATAGAGCCCAATGTGCAGGGGGTGGTGGGACCTGGCTCTCAGTGGAGCCTCCCCAGCCTTGGGCTGGTTTTTGGGGGTCAGGACACTTTTGTTTTGCTGCTCTGAGGCTCCCTCTCACCCCAGAGCCCAAACACTGTGTGGGAGGGAGGTTGCAGCCACAGAGGTGGGTGGGAGCTCTGCTGTTTGGGGATCCTGCCCTCCATCCACCCACCTGAACATTACATCATCATCATCATCATCATCATCATCATCCTAAAATTGAAATAAAGGCCCAGCCTTGCTCTCCTGTGGTCAGTCAAAATAGCTGCAAAGGATAGAGCTGAGCTGATGTTGTTCAGTGCCATTAATTCATAAGTTCTACTCAGTTTATTTTCTGTGTCCCTTCAGGTGTTCTTTGTAATTGCTTAATTTTGAGTTAATTGGTGTGTTCCATGTACTTGTTGCACTTCTGTCGGGTGGATGTTGCCAGCTTTCCTTTGACAGCTGTGTGACTTTACATGAATAATGGATGTGCTTTTACGATATGAGAAACTGAGCTCAATTTCCACACAGGGGAGAGGAGCTGGCTTGTTAAAGCAGGAGTATTTCCAGCTCTGTTCACACACCTTCTGCTGGATAAACAGGGAAGGAGTTGTGTTAGAATGTCATGGATGGTGTTGGTGGTTCTGATTGAGGTCAGGGTTTTTCAGTTCTTTGGGTTCTTTATCCAGTTACATGTCAACTTCTTGGCAGTGTGGCCACTGGAAATGTTTGTACACAACCAGAGAAACAGCAAATTGCCTTTGTTGTGAAAACCCTTGTGCCCAGCCATGTCATTTGAGGAGTGTGCACTCATGGCTCATTAGAGTTGTGTTATAATTAAGCTTTGTCACTGTACAAAGACAAAACGAGCTCCTTAATGCATCCCTTTCAAATGGAAATGTCATCAACTTACAGCAGACTTTAACTTTTAATTACAGCTCTTGGGCCAGACCTGGGAGCAGCTACTTCCAGATGTGCTGAGCTATTCCTGGGACACCCTCTGAGCTATTTTTGGTGCAGGGAACTTAAATTAGAACCCAGCCAAGCCTCCTGTTGGGGGTGCATGGGGTGTCCCCTCTGCCCGGGGGCACTAACGTGGCCCTTTTCTCTTCCAGTCTGTGCCCTCACTGTGACCCTGCCCATGAGCCTCTACAACTTTTACAAGTGAGTTTGTAGAATCCAAGGAGGGTTTGGGTGGGAAGGGGCCTGAAAGTTCATCCAGTGCCACCCCTGCCATGGCAGGGACACCTCCCACTGTCCCAGGCTGCTCCAGCCCCAATGTCCAGCCTGGCCTTGGGCACTGCCAGGGATGCAGGGGCAGCCACAGCTGCTCTGGGAATTCCACCCTGTGGAATTCCAGGGCCTGCCCACCCTGCCAGGGAACAATTCCTAATTCCCAGTATCCCATCCAGCCCTGCCCTGTGGCAGTGGGAGCCATTCCCTGTGTCCTGTCCCTCCATGCCTTGTCCCCAGGCCCTCTCCAGCTCTCCTGGAGCCCCTTCAGGCACTTAACTGCAGGCAGCACCAGGGATTTCTCAGTGATTCCATGTATTTTCATTTCTTTGCTTGTGTTTCAGGGCCTATAAAAATAACACCTTGAAGCACCACTCTGCATATGAAATCCTGCTGCCCCTGGTGTCCCCGGTGTTGCTGTTCCTGCTCTGCACCACCTGGATCTTCCTGTCCCCCAGTGACATCCTGGAGGTCCAGCCCAGGCTCTTCTATTTCATGGTTGGAACAGCCTTTGCCAACATCTCTGTAAGAGCTTCTGCTTTATGCTTGAGAAACTGGAGAATTGCTTAAATGGAGTTTTCACATGTGTCTGTGAGCAGCAAAGTACTGATGGGAAAGGAGTTCCTGCCTCCTTTTGGGGATAAACTTAAAATGGGAGGACTAAATTTTTTGGTCAAAATTTCATTTAGTTGCATAGTGGTAGAATCATGGGATTGTTAAGGTTGGAAGAGCCCTCCGAGATCACCAAGTCCAACTGTCCCCAGCACTGCCAAGGTCCCTGGGTGCCACATCCAGAGGGTTTTTAAATCCCTCCAGGGATGGGACCCCACCACTGCCCTGGGCCTTTCCCAATGTTTAACAACCCTTTCCATGGAGAAATTCCTGCTGCTGTCCAAGCTGAGCCTGCCCTGGCCCAGCCTGAGGCCATTTCCCCTTGTCCTGTCCCTGTTCCCTGGAGCAGAGCCCGACTCCCCCTGGCTGTCCCCTCCTGTCAGGGAGTTGTGCAGAGCCACAAGGTCCCCCCTGAGCCTCCTTTTCCCCAGGCTCAGCCCCTTTCCCAGCTCCCTCAGCCTCTCCTGGGGCTCCAGCCCCTTCCCCAGCTCCGTTCCCTTCCCTGGACACGCTCCAGCCCCTCCAGGGCTCTCCTGTCAGGAGGGGCCCAGAGCTGCCCCCAGCACTGGAGGTGTCCCAGCAGTGCCAGCACAGGGGACAGTGTGACATATCACAGCAGTGACCATCCCCTCTGCTCTGGGGACAAGGAGCTGTGGCTCCCAGAGCCCACAGCAGGCTCAGGCTGTGTCCCTGTCCCCTCAGTGCCAGCTGATCGTGTGCCAGATGAGCAGCACACGGTGCCAGCCCCTCAACTGGATGCTGCTCCCCATCGCTGCCGTGCTGCTGCTGGTGGTGTCCGGGCTGGCCCCTGGCAGTGAAACGTTCCTGCTGTACCTGCTGACAGCCTTCCTCACCCTGGCACACATCCACTACGGAGTGGTCGTGGTAAGTGGCAGCTCCCGGGCTGGGCTGTGGCTGGGAGTGCTGCTGGCTGGGCCTGTGGAGTTTGGGCTGGATTCCTTGTGAGAGGATTGGGAAGGTTGCAGGGGGTTGAAAGGGACTGCACAGGATGTGAAAGGGGCTGTCCTTCCCCTGGGGTGTGTCAGAGTTGGGAACCAGGCACAAAATCCTGGAATAGTTTGGTTTGGGATGGGTGTGAAAGCTCATCCAGTGCCATGGCAGGGACACCTCCCAGTGTCCCAGGCTGCTCCAACCCCAATATCCAGCCTGGCCTTGGGCACTGCCAGGGATCCAGGGGTAGCCACAGCTGCTCTGGGAATTCCACCCTGTGGAATTCCAGGGCCTGCCCACCCTGCCAGGGAACAATTCCTAACTCCCAGTATCCCATCCAGCCCTGCCCTGTGGCAGTGGGAGCCATTCCCTGTGTCCTGTCCCTCCATGCCTTGTCCCCAGTCCCTCTCCAGCTCTCCTGGAGCCCCTTCAGGCCCTGCCAGGGGCTCTGAATCTCCCACTGAGGTCTCCAAAATGCTGGGAGAGCCAGGCTGGAGTGGGAATTTTCCTGCTGAGGAAAGTGGGAACACAGCAGTTCCAGGGCCTCCCCTGCTGCAAGGGCTGTGCACAGATCCAGGGATTCTTTTCCTCCTCATGCTCTGCCTGGCTCCCTGAGTTTTGATTAACAGAGAGAACAAACCTGGAGAAGCTCAGAGTCCTGCTGGGAATATCCTGGGAAGCTACTGAGGATGGAGGACAAGGGACCCAGCTGAAGTGGGGACACCCTCCCTGGGCAGCCCCTTCCCCTGGGAGCCCCAGTTCTACCCCAGAGCCTGTGGAGCCGAATCCCAGCTGTAATTACAGCCAAGGAGTAATAGCCAGGTTGCCTTGTCTTTCCAATTAGTGTAATGAGGCTTCTGTGCAAGGCGGATTTGAATTGCTAAGAAGCTTAAATAAATTTGGTCTTGGAATCACAGCTGGAGATGGGGCTGAGCGGGTGGTGTAATCGTCTGGGAGATTCCCAGTGCTCTGCTCCTCTCTGCTCCCTCTTTCCCTCTCTCTGGCTTCCCAAGGGCCCATCTGTGCCAGCTCCTCTTCCAGGAGGAAAGGCACTTTGAGCTGAAGAGCCTGTAAAGGCTTTGGGATTGGGTCATAATCCCAAACTGCTCTGAGTTTAGGAAGAATAATTAGGAATTAAAGCCTCTGCCATGACTGTGTCAAGCTCGGCCTCCTTTTGCAGGAAATAAATGATCCAGCTCCCACTTTGAATGGATTCAGGAATATTTCATATAGATCTCTGAGATGATCAAATTAATTTAAACAGAATAATAAAGGAGGAGGGTAAAATCCTGCAGGCCTGGGCTCAGCATTCCCAACTCCTGCCCCTGCAGAGGGCAAGAATGGAGGGTGAGCCCACTCCCAGAGAGACCAGGTTCTTGTTTGGGAAGGTTGGGAAGGCAGCAGGGCTGCTCCCTGTGGAGCCAGTGCCTGGGGACAGGAATGGGGACAGGGACAGGGCTGGGCAGGACACAGGCTGTGGGGAGAGTGGAGGGCAAGGGCTTGGTGGGAAGAGGGAGCAGGTCTGGGCCTCTGCCTGCTCTGCTGCTCATGCCTGGGATCCGGGATAGCCCCCCTGGGATCCGGGATAACCCCCAGGCACCCGGGATAACCCAATCCCGTATTTTCCTGGTCCCCAGGTGAGCCAGCTGAGCAGACACTTTAACATCCGGCCCTTTTCCCTACGGAAACCCACTCCGGACTGACTGGGAGCAGAGGAGGAGAAAATCGGCCTGCGGGCTGCAGAAGGACTGTAAATACCTGCTGCAAATACCTGTAAATACTTCCGCCATCACCACAGATCAAAGTATCCTCTGGACAGGGCCAAGGACACGCGGGACCCGCTGCAGCCGGGGCGGGGCTGGGCCGGGGCGGCTCCTGCTGCTCTTCCATCCCTGCAAGCTTCGGGTTTTGGGTGGAGCTGGAGGAGGAGGAGCCTTTTCAGGTCGCTGTTACTGTACCTTAGACCAGCTGAATGTTCCCAGAGAAGCCTCTGATTCCGGCCCTTGCTCAGGGAAAGCTGCTTGGGGTTGCAAATGCTTTACCTGAGCAAAGCACCTTGGCCTGACACCAAAACCAACACAGCAGATTGCTCCAAGGGCAGGGGGACATCCTGGAGTGGTCCCTGGCTGTCCCCAGTCCTGCTGTCTGGACAGCCCCTGTGCTGGGCTGGTACTTTGGGAGCAGATGGTGACAGTTCTCCCACATTCAGTCCTGCCTTCCTGCTTTTGGGCAAATACTAGCACCTTTGTTGTCTTTTTTTTTTTAATTATTTTTTTTCCCTAAAAGGGGGGAAAAAAAGGCAAGACACTCAAAACTTGTAGTTCAGTCCTAATAGTGAGGTTTGGAAAATCAGGGCTCAGTTTCCCAAAGGAGTGGGAATGTGGCTTCTGCATGTTGAGTGGTACCTGGGGCCACATCTCAACGTGTTCCTGTGTGTCCGTGTGTGTTCCCAGTCTGGGAATGGGGTCTGGGCTGTGAAAAGTGGCTGAGGCTACAGATCCAAGCTCTCCCCATTCCTACCAGCATGGATTTGCTGTTGTGGGTTGGCTCAATGGGTCCTTTCCTGCTGCCTGAGCCCCTTTTCCACAGCCAGGAACAGCCCGGCCCTTCCCAACTGCAGCTCCACCACTGGGAGAAGCACCTGAAGCCCCGTGTTGGTCCTGGGGTGCTCCCAGGGCTGGGAACCTTTCCAGATCTCCCTCCCTTTGTCCCCAGCACCCGCGTGTCTCATCTCTTTGTTTACTGTCCACTTGTCAAAGATGCGTTTGCGTTGATTTGGTTTTTTAATTTGTTTTTATAATTGAGTTCGAGTGGGGTGGTGAAGACTGAATGCTGATTTTCTTTCCTGTTGGCTTGATTCAATGAAGACTTGTGCTTGAATGAAGAGTGTAGCTTAAAGCCAGGCTCTGGAAAGGCTGCATCCGGAAGCGAACAAGCACAGCTGATCGTGCAGGTGGAACTACCATGGGAACAAAGTCCTGCAGACACTGAGTTTGTTGTGCAACGTGGGGCATCACAGCTTGGTCAGAGCAATCTCCTTCTGCTCTGGGAGCCCTCAAGGTGTAACTGCTATTTAATGTTCTTTTGGAAATTGGAATCGCTGTCACGCCGACGAGGAGACTGGAAACCCTTGAGGTGGAGGTTGTGAGTTCAGGGGTTGCTTGGTCAGCCCCTGGGCAGCCCCTGGTCACGGTACAGCCTGTGAGGAGCAAACTGGGTCCTTCCCAGGGCTGCCATCCATCGTGGGAGGCTCCAGTTCTCCGTGTGCTCACATGTCCCTGGGGCTGGGAGAGGGGGCGGATGGTTTTCGGAGTTTATTTAATAAAGTAGCTTCCTCCAATCCATTTTACTGATGTTGTACAGCAAAAAAAAAAAAAAAAACAAAAAACACCCTCCATGGACAAATGACTCAGGCTGCACCTGAGTTTTTGACTCCTGCTACTTCATGAAATAGAATTATGGAGATAAATTTAAGTTCTGCTCGCACAGGAGTCAGAGGGATTCTTCAGCTGGGACACAGCTTCCTGTGGGACTTGTTCAGATAGCAGAGCTGGGCTGGCAACACTAAAAAATGTGGATGTTGGATGATTTTCTGTCTAGTTTTGTGTTTGCCCAAGCAGGAAAGAACTGAGCTGTTCCCTCAGGCTTCCAGCTGAACTCTGGGGTCCCAAACTTGGCACTTCCCATGGGCATGACTGGCTCCAGAGGACTGGGATGCTGCTGAGGCTGGGAGGAGCTGTCTTGTGTTGGTGTATAGGAAAAACATCCCTCTCCAAAACTGGAACTGCTTCCTCTGCACAGGTTTTATCTTGAGGGATTTCTGGCTCTTTGGTGCCTTACATTTATTGCACCTTGAAAATAGAAAAAATCTCCTTAAATCAGCGCTGGGGTTTGTACCTGGTGGGACAGGGATGGAGCAGAGCCCATCCCAGTGCCCAGGCAGCTGCTGGGGAGGGGAGGGGGCTGCTCCTTGGGCTCTTAGAAATCCAGTGATTTCTGCTCCTGGATTCTGTGAAGGGAATAAGAAACAAGAGACCGTACACTGTATGGCAGCTGAGAAAAAAGCCTTCTCTTTCTCACCATGGGTTTAGGTTTTAAGAATTGAAGTGTTGCTGGGTCACATCCCTGAGGGGGCTGTTGTGTGCTGGTGGTCACTGGCTGGGCTCTGTCCTTCCCCTGGGGTGTGCTCCTGGGGAGGGAGAGGGCAGGTCCTGGCTCCTCACTCCTCCTGCCTGGTGCCCAAGAGCTGATCTGTGTTGTCTCTTTTTCCAGGGATAATGTTTTGTTCAGGTTGCTCCAAACCTGGGACCCTTCCAGGGATCCAGGGGCAGCCACAGCTGCTCTGGGAATTCCACCCTGTGGAATTCCAGGGCCTGCCCACCCTGCCAGGGAACAATTCCTAATTCCCAGTATCCCATCCAGCCCTGCCCTGTGGCAGTGGGAGCCATTCCCTGTGTCCTGTCCCTCCATGCCTTGTCCCCAGTCCCTCTCCAGCTCTCCTGGAGCCCCTGGTTGCTCACGGTGAGGTTTGGCAGCCACCTCTCCTCATAACCATCATCCACCTGCTCCAAGGCTTTTCCAGGACCGGGAGCAGTGTACAGGAAGTGGGAGCTCCCGAGGCTCCGGGAATATCTTTAAATAGAGCTGGCCTAGTGTCACCTCCTGGCCCGTCAAGGATCTGCAGCTGGGACTCAGGGCTGGATTGATCTCAGCTCCAGTGAGGCCCCTGGACTCTTCGCCTCCCAGAGCATCCATGCCTGCTTCAGATAGAGCTGGAAAGCCCCTGGGGAAGGGATGCTTTTGGAAACCAGCCTTGGCTCCTCCTGATTTTGCCCATCTCTACCTCTGAGCTGTGTCAAAGCAGTGGCTGAGGTGACAGAGAGGCTGCTCTTGGTGGGATAAAAGACAGGACAGAGGAAATGGCCTCAGGCTGGGCCAGGGCAGGCTCAGCTTGGATATTGGGAACAATTCCTGCCTGGAAGGGGTTCTCCATCCCTGGCATAGCTGTCCAGGGCAGGGTTGGAGTCCCCATCCCTGGAGGGAGTTCAAAGCCCTGTGGATGTGGCACTTGGGGACGTGGGGCAGCACTTTGGCCTTGGCGGTGCTGGGGATGGTTGGACTCGATGGGCTCAGAGGGCTTTTCCACCACCAGTGATTCCTTGGTGACAATGGCAGCCACACTGACCTCTTTGCTTATGGAAAAGACCCTCTGGCCCATCCAGGTGTGCTCAGACCTGGCTGGAGAAGTCCCTGGGCTGGTCTCCAGGGAAGTGGCTGGGCCATCCCTGCCCCAGGAGCAGAAGTTCTCGGGGTGATTCACCTCAGCCCACAGCACCCACAGAGCCCGTTTGGTCAGAGCTGGTTGGAGACCTCAGAATCTGCCCCCATCCGTCCCTGCCAGCAGGGACACTGCCCTGCCCCTGTCCCTTGAGCTCAAGGGGACACTGATGCTGGCAGTGGCCCATAATGAGGTGCTGTGGTCCCAGGGACCCCGATGGCTTTCCCAGAGTCTGGGGGTTCAGGTACTGCAGTGGGTATGAATTCCAGTCTGTTCAATGCTACTGCTGAAATATTTATTGTGTTTAAGCCAAACAGAAAACAAATAAAGTTCAAAAAATAATAAAATTTTCCACACCTTTTACTGGTGTTTGTCTCTTCTTTCTGCTGTGGTGAGGAGGAAAAGCTGGAGCAGGGAATGGGCTGGAGGGCAGTGGGCAGAGATGGATTCAGCAAGAGTGATTTGGGTGGGAAGGGATGTTCAAGGGATGCTCATTCCATGGGCAGGGACAACTTCCTGCTGCTCCAACCCCATTGTCCAGCCTGGCCTTGGGCACTGCCAGGGATGCAGGGGCAGCCACAGCTGCTCTGGGAATTCCACCCTGTGGAATTCCAGGGCCTGCCCACCCTGCCAGGGAACAATTCCTAATTCCCAGTATCCCATCCAGCCCTGCCCTGTGGCAGTGGGAGCCATTCCCTGTGTCCTGTCCCTCCATGCCTTGTCCCCAGTCCCTCTCCAGCTCTCCTGGGGCCCCTTCAGGCCCTGCCAGGGGCTCGGAGCTCTCCCTGGATCCTTCTCCTCTCCAGGTGAGCACCCCCAGCTTTCCCAGCCTGGCTCCAGAGCAGAGGGGCTCCAGCCCTGGAACTCGTCTGCAGGATGTGGAGGAGCAGCTGGGCTGGGGACCCTCAGAGCAGCACGAGGGACTCGAGGGACACGGGTGACAGCAGTGACAGCAGTGACTGCGGGTGCGGCTGGAGCTGTCCCAAGAGCAGCGGAGGAGGCTGCAGGCTGGTGGCGAACCTTGAGCAGTCCCCGGTGTCCTGGGCCGTGCGCTTCCACCCCGGGATAAAGCCTAGGTGTATTTAAGCGATGCCTCCTCCTTCCTCAGCCTCTCCACAGCTTCCCCTAAGAGGATTGCTGCGGTAGGTGTAATGGAATTAAGGGATTGCTAATGACAATAGGTTTCGGGAGCGCACCGGGTGCCGGCGGCGCGGGCTGCTCCCACCTTCCCGGAACTGCTCCCACCTTCCCGGGGCTGTTCCCACCTTCCCGGAGCTGTACCCACCTTCCCGGGGCTGCTCCCACCTTCCCGAGGCTGTACCCACCTTCCCGGGGCTGTTCCCACCTTCCCTGGGCTATTCCCACCTTCCCGGAGCTGCTCCCACCTTCCCGGAACTGCTCCCACCTTCCCGGGGCTGTTCCCACCTTCCCTGGGCTGTTCCCACCTTCCCGGGGCTGTTCCCACCTTCCCTGGGCTGTTCCCACCTTCCCTGGGCTGCTCCCACCTTCCCGGAGCTGCTCCCACCTTCCCTGGGCTGCTCCCACCTTCCTTGGGCTGTTCCCACCTTCCCGGAGCTGTTCCCACATTCCCGGGGCTGCTCCCACCTTCCCGGAGCTGCTCCCACCCTCTCGGAACCTAAGAATCGAATCTAAATCAGGAATCCTAAGAAGTTCCCTTTCGGCTGTATATTGAAACACTGGGGAAAGGGGATGGGTCTTCTCCTTGACAAGAAAACAATTGGTTGAGTTCTGTAACCATTGGTGGCCAATCTATGAGTTTAACAATGGAGAAATATTGCCAAAGAATGGTATTTTGATATAGAGCACCTTAGCATAATTAATGTTGTTTTGTTACTGGGCAGGAAAATGGGATGAAGTATCGTATGTTGATTTATTTCTCACTGTGCCACCATCCGGTACAGCAGAAGGGTGGTGGTGTGGTACCTAAAGATGCCGTGGTGTTACCAGGGGAAAAGGAGCAAGGGCAGGAACCTGGACGATTTTGTTCAGCTTGAACTACAGGAGAGCGCTGCCTTGAAGCTGGAAAGAGAGAGCATCCTGGTTTTACAGACAGGTAAAAGGAAAGTGAGAACCTTCCTGGAACGGAAAGATGACTCCCCTCCCTCCAAATTATTATAACTTTGAAATTACTGGGCTTCTAGGCAAAAATGTGGGAAAAGGAATGCATGTTCTTTACTAGGAGATGTATAGATATAGATAGAGATATATAGAAAGAGATAGAGATACAAAGATATAGATATATAGACATATAGATATATAGATATGTAGATATATAGATATGTGGATATATAGGTATGTAGATGTAGATATATACAAATAGATTTGATATAGATAGATATAGAGGTAGATATAGATATATTGATATAGATATAGATATATAGATATATAGATATATAGATATATAGATATATAGATATATGGATATATGGATATATAGATACAGATAAATTAGATATAGATATAGATATACATATATAGATACATATACATATAGATATACATGTATAGATACAGATAGATCTGATATAGATTAGATATAGATATAGATATATAGATACAGTTATACAGATATATAGATATATAGATATATCGATAGATACAGAGCTAGAGATACAGAGATAGAGCTATTGACATAGATATAGATATAGAGATACAGATAGATCTGATATAGATATAGATTAGATATAGATATATACAGACAGATTAGATTAGATATAAATATAGATAGCTATAACAAGACAGACAACAGCAACAACAAAACCCCAAAAAACTCCCACGCAGCCCCACTGCCAGCCTTTCCTCACCCGCCAGCCCTTTCCCCTTTGGTGCAGTTCCAGGCATGGCCAGCAGGGAGCGGTGCTGGCTCACGTGGGGGCAGGGAGGTCACCTTGGGGGGTCGCCTCTGGGGGGCTTCTGACTGCCCAAGGTGTCCCTGTGTAATAAATACCTGCTCTGATTTTCTGAATCTTGCCTAGCCTCTGTTCCAGGCAGCCACTCCAAGGCATCAGGAGCTTTTGTGTAGTCTTGGTTCAAAGCCTCAGTCCTGGGTGTGCTCGGGTGTCCTGTGGACTGCATTGCTCTGTTGCTTAGCTGGCTTGGTTTTCTGTAGGCTGAAGCAAGAAGTTTATTTTTTTCTCTTTCCTGGGCCTTGAAGAGGTTGCAGCACCAACCCTTCGGCAGGAAAAATGTGCTTTTTTTTCTTGAATGGCTTAATTTTCATCTGAGATCAGAGAATCAATGGGAGATATTCAACAGAACCTGCAGGAGCTGTTCTGCCTGGCCCCAGACCTCAAAAAAAGCTGAACCAGGAAGAGAAAGGACCCTGAATCCACTAGCTTTGTCTGCTCTGAGGAGGAGACCAGCATAAGAGCTTCACCAGGTTCCCATCTGGTTTTTTTTTTTCCCTGAGCTGCTGCATGAAGTTTTCTTCCTTGCCCAAAACAGAGCCAGGCACTATTTCGGTCTTTCTTCCCACACGGTCAGCTGTTTTGCTCTTTTCCCTTGAACTTTTTGTTTTGTTTTGTTTTGTTCTGCTGGGGTTGGGGGGGAGAGCTGGGTAAATCCATCAAACTGGTTTTGTGGCTGCCTAGATTGAAACAATTCTCCCATCTGATCACTTATTTCTCTCATTTTAGCTCTTGCCTCCTCCATGGAGGACGGGGCATTGACAATAATTTTACAGCATTCTGCTTCAGGCAGTCGTAACGTTCCACACACACCTTGTTCTTTCGACGGCAACACATCTAGAGCTGATCTGTTTTATAATGTTCTTGTGTTTTAATGAAGTATGGTGTCCACCTGGGGGGAGGTCTGGTTCCCTGTGGGGACCTGCTGGAGACAATTAACTGGCTAGTTTTGAAGAGCTAATCAGTTAGCTAGGTTTGAAGATTGACTCTCAGTTAAACCACTTAAAAGAGTTGAACGCGCCTCTGCGGAAAAGTACATGTAAAAAGGAGCAAAGCCCGGGAAAAAACTCCTTCTTAGGTTCTGGCCTTTGAAGAGGTAACTGGCTGGGCTTGGGCTGGCCCTGAGTGGCCAGTGTGGCCAGGTTGGCTCAGCCCATGTGGCCAGGTTGGCTTGGCTCAGCGAGGTGCGGCACGACTGAGATTTCTGCCACCACCAGGCCATGCCGCTGGGTCTGTCCCAATGCCACGAGCAATCATGTGGCCGGGGCCAGTGCCGGGAGTGGCCAGTGCTGGCCCGGTTCGGGAGGTGCGGAAGCACGGCAGGAGCTGCCAGGGCCACCGCCTTCCTGAGAGTGGTGTCTCCACGGGAAAGGGATGGCTCTGTGCACCAGGTGCTCAGACACCGGGATGGTCTTTGAGGGCTGACAAAAAAACGAGAGGGGCTCTTTGTATGGTATTCCTGTGGAGTTTATTGATCTCACACAGAAGGGAACTGGGGACAAAGAACACAGAACGAAGGAGGGTCCAGGATTATACACTGAACAGTGCTCAGATCTGAGGGCAAATGAGCTGAGGGAACAGGGGCAGGGCAGGGTGGGACTGTGGGGTAACAACCAACTGGGATCTAGGGGAGGAGTAACTGGGAACAGGGACCAAAAGGAGAACCAATGTGGAGGCACAGGACCCGACAGAGGTTGTGACTCTTCCCTGGAGGGAAAGCCCCCAAGGTGAAAAGCTTGTAATGCTCCTCTGAAGAGGTAACCCTTAGGTGGGTCCTCTTGTGGTTACGGCAGGAGAAAGTCTCTCCCACAATGCTGTTCAGTTGTATGCAGATACTTTATACCCCATTGGCCTTATCCCTTTGTTCCACCCCTGAACCCTCAGATCATTGGCCCAGCTGCTCTACCCCACCCCCTGCTTTCCCTATATAAACCCTGTTCCCTCAGCCCTCACTCGTCAGTGTTTGCCCCTGGATCTCTTTGTGGAAGAAGAATAAAGGTCTCTGTGGCACTTCCTATGAAAGGTCCCACCCCTTTCTTCACCAGCAGCAGCAGCTGCTCAAAATGGAGTTGAAATCACTCAGCAGCAGCAGATGTGACTGTGTCATCAGGACATCCTTTTAAGGAAGCTTCTCTGGGAAGGTCATGGCACTCTGATCACCACAGCCCGCCGTGAAAAACCAGGAGCAGGGAACATTCTAGAACTGAGGTGTGGAAAAAGGATGACATAACTGGGTACACTGGCATATAACTACAAAGGATTGTGGGAGAACATTCCTCCAAATCTTTGAAGGGCCATTTCCTCCCAGGGTGTCTCCCCTACCACCTCCTGGGATACAACAGGGAGCGGCCACGTGGCTGGGACTGCCTGTTCAAAAATCGGCGCGACCGCGACAGCGACGTGCGGCCGTGGCTGCCTCGGCACGGCTCACACTGAGCTCTGTTCAGCTGCTTTTAGCCAGCCATGCTGCAAACAGAAGGACAAAAATGGCATCAGGAGCTTTTTTTGTTATTTTGGTGCTCTGCGTGAAGAAAAGCGATGAGTAGAGCTGGTGACCATCACAGTTTGTATGGTGTTGGTGAGAGAGGCACAGTGAGTGATTTCCCCAGTGCAGAATCTGGATAAAGTCAACTTTCTCAGCACCACAGAACTCTATAAAAACTGTTTCCGTTAAGCTTGAGAGCAAATGAACCTATGAACACCAATTCTCTCCTGAATCAGGAAAAAAGAAAGAGTAAAGACACATAAAGAAAACAACTTGAGACACTAAAGTCAATAAAGAAGGAGTCAAATTCTAAATAGGAGAGGATTGAGGAGATTCCTTAGGCTAAAATTATTTTGTGAGGCTATGGTGAAGATATATTTTTGATATATCAGACTTCATTTTTTCCCCCTATAATAAATAAACTGCATAGGAGGATACAGCATTGACCCACAGCCCATGAGAAGAGGGCATTTGTGCTAGAGCATCTAAATACTAAAAAGCTATAATCCACTAAAAATCTTAAACATAGAGATATAAGATAAATTAAGAACTTTTCCCCAGAAATAGAAGGAAAAAAACCCTCTGTTCCCAGAGATAAAAGAGGAGAAGTTTTGTTTTTATGCTAAAACACCTCATCCTTAAAATAGTACCCAGTAAGTTGACACAGCCCATAAAAGCAGCTTTAAGAAAGCTGCAAGGCATAAGAAAGATTTTCACACTGAAAACAGATTTTCCTTTTCCCAGGTGGCTAATTTGCTCTGACATTGAAGCCACAGTAGAACTGTTTGCTTCCTGTGGAGAAGTCTCCATAGCATGGCAAGAAAAAAATCCTCTCTCTAAGTAGACTAAAGAAAAATTATTTTAGAGGTAGTAAACTGACTAAAAGGACCAGGTTTTATCTCTTTATGTTGTCAGTAAAAAAAAAAAAAAAAGAAAAAGAGAGAGAGAGAGAGAGTATGGGGGGAGAAGTGTAAAAGAGGTTTATTTTAATTTTCTTATAACTTTTCTTTTAATTCTATTAATAAAGCTTTCTTTATACCCTTCAAAGTTTTGAGCCTCTTTTGCCCTCCTCCTCCTAATCCATATCTCACAGCAGAAAATGAAGAAATCATTTCTGGTAGGTGCACTAGTGTTTAGCCAGCACTAAACCCACTACATTTGATCGGTGTTTTGGCCAAGAAACTCAGATTAGCAAACCCAAACCACCTCAAATGTCCATTTGGCACCCTGATGGACAGGGGTGTTTAGCTCTCCAAACACATGCCGTGTCCAGTTGCTTGGCAAATGTATTTGCCAAATAATATTTTCTTATGCAAACAGATTCCTTTTCAGAGTAACCAAAAGGGTGAAAATGTTTTCAAGCAGTGCTACTGTTTATCAAGTGGTATAATAATTCAGAATTTGCCATTTTGGTCTTTGTGTTGCTTCTGAGGAAGGGACAGTACAATAATTGTGTCTTTTGGATGCTTCTGCAAAACTGAAGATGTGCTTGGGGCAGAGGGAGGGGATTCTGACTCTACACCTCAGTCCAACATTGTCTGGTTCCAGAGATAACTGGGAATAAAATTTTCCATTGGAGCACCCCCAGGCCATTCCCAGGGGAGCTGAGTACTTCGCTTCTTTACAATAGGTTTTATCTTTAAAATCAAGAATGGAGATTTTGGGTTCTGTACTTAATAAAGCACCTTGGATTGGGAAACAGCTGATAGGAATTCTGTGTTGGTTAATTAGGTGTGAGCTCTAGTGCTCATCTTGATTTTTCCAGCCTTTTGAGGGGTGTTCCCAACAACTACATGTGTCCCATGTTAACGTTCAGGACAAAAAGCCTTTAGGGTTTAAATTGCTTTGTCTTCCCCAGTAACCGACATTTCACTTCAGCTGTCATTTGGGGTTGTGGGTGCCCCCAAAGCATCCCCTACAAATATATCCTTACACAAGGGTACCACACGCCAGGAGGACGCGTCTTTGACTTCGAGGGTGGACACTTGTGCCCCAGTATCTGTGAAAAAGATTGTGGAGACTTTACTGGGACCAATAGCACAAGTGATTAGTAAATCTGCTTGTGAGTTTTTCATGAGCCTTCTGATAAAAAGCCACCCTTCATCCCCTGGCTCACCTACTGGCGATGAAGAACAGGGTTTCCCCATGTCTTCTCTTTTTGTGGATCTTCTAAGGGAGGAGCCGCAGTGGGGCAAACTTTGGGTGGTATCTCCTTTTTCAGCCACCCCTTCACCAATAACTGCAGGCTATCACTAGGCTGACCATCCATAAGTGTTTTCAGGATCCCCTTTTGTAAACCAGAAATCCATCTGGGGGAAAACATCACGTTTTTGGCTATTGTCAGGGGCATTGGAGTTTTCCATTCACATCCATCACAAAACTGATTTGGAATCAATTTTACTGGGAAGCAATGGACTGTATTTTATGCCGTAATTAATTAATTCTTCTGCCACTTCTCTCCAGGCCCAGATTTTACACTCTCTGTGACTACGATCAGGGGTTATGGCCCCTTCTGGCGTGGCAGCAGCTCTTTCCTTATTTGTGAGGTTTACAGTCTGACCTTGGAGCTGAACACCCACATGCTTTAGGGACTCTGGAAGTCCTCTGACAATGGATGGCTTTTTTTTTCGGATCTACTGGTATCACCTTGGGAGATTCATGTCCAAGTTTTAATTCTCGGTCATGCATCATTTGCAAAAAGGCAGCTTTTTGCACATTCTTTGCTATTTGATCAGTAGTTCCTGATGCCACAAGGGCATTTGCCCTTTCCAGGGAATTTGGTCCTCCAGCCCTGTAAGCTGCTCCCTGTGTAAGAAACCGGGGATCTCGGTTGTCTCCTGCAGTCGGGAAGACTCTAAATCCCCAATACCCTTCAGTCTATTTATTTGACAATAAAATGTGATCACCTCCACTGAGGGAGACTCTCCCAGCACACTTGTTCTCTGACTACTTAGAGGTTTGTCCTGGTTTACAATACAACATACATATTCTATTACCATCTGAGAAGTGTGATCATCCTTATCTCTGTGGGAAATGTCTTCTGTTGATGGGCCATCACTGATAAGGGTGATCATCCTTATCTCTGTGGGAAGTATCTTCTGTTAATGGGCCATTGAGTCCTACTGTAGAACTGATAAGATTACATCATCCCATTGGGAGATGCTCCAGCCAGGAGGATGAGCCAAGCCTTTCCTACCTAGATAAAAAACTGAGGTTTAGAACGCCAAAAGCAGCCTTTCTCCACTGGATTCCAGAGGAAGAACCAGGTTCTTATCCACATCATCGCTGGACCCTTTGGAGGAAAACTGCACCAGCACCCTGACTGACAGGGTATCAGGTTGTATTCTGACTCTGTCAGTGGTTTTATTTTTATTATTGCATGTATTTTGTTTTTTTTTTCTTCTTTTTTTTTCCTCTTCCCTATTAAAAATTGTATTACTGACTTGAAGTCTCACTGGTTTTGCTTTCCAAACCAGTACATTTATTGGCGCCCAACGTGGGGCACGAAGGTACTGAGAAAAAAGTCAGCATTACAATTTTGAATTTTGCCAGCCACCTATTCACCATGATTCTCAACATGCTTACGTGGGTTTTATATCTTACTCTCTATATTTTTCCGCACATGGGGAACTATCTGCCGGTTGTAATGCTCCTGTGTAGACCAGGGTATGGTATAAAAATTGCTTTATTGGTCTATTATGTCTATTGCATGATAACCTCTGAGGCAATGAACATCATTCGGAATATATACTCAACTTTGTTTGTTTGTCCTAGTCTAGGCTGCTACATCTGGGGTCTCAACAATCGCACCCAGCCCCTGGGGGGAGGGGAAAAGGATGATTTTTTCCAATCTTTCAGGCATGGCACAGCAGTTTTTGGAAATGTTGAGTTCTCTCTGGATGCCAAGGACAGCATAATATTGTTGTTAGTTCTGCTTTGTCTTCTCTGCACAGCCTTCACAGCCTGCAACATGCTTAGAAACAAAACACTACATGGTATAGTGCAGCGTATTCTTGAGGAAGAGGAAAAAAGAAACAAATCTACTGCGTCCATGTCTGCACAGACTGTCACAAAGGAGAAAAGAGCCAAAAGAAAAGCAACAGCATCCGTCTCTACACAGACTTTTATCCAGGAAGAAGGAACCAAAAGTGCCACCAGCATCTCCACACAAATTGTCACCGAACCAGAACAGCCCAGACCAGTAGCAGTTGCCCCCGTTCAGAAGAAGAAATCAAAGAGCAAATCAGTTCGCATAGTCACTGATGAGGACGTGGCAGGACCTTCGCACCCAGCAGAAGAGACAGAGCCAGAAATCATCACTCGCTCTCTATCCCTGGGTGAGCTGCGTGACCTGCGGAGGGAATTCACCCGCCAGGCAAACGAGTCCATCCTGACCTGGCTGCTCCGCATCTGGGACGCTGCAGCCAATGACACAGTTCTGGATGGAAGTGAGGCCAGGCAACTGGGATCTCTGTCCCGGGATGTGGTCATTGACCAGGGGATCGGGAAAACCCAAGAAACCCTCAGCCTCTGGCGGCGACTGTTGACAAGTGTGAAGGACAGATACCTTTGTAAAGAAGATCTCCAGGTGCACCAAGGAAAATGGAGCACAATGGAACAAGGTATCCGATGCCTGAGGGAATTGGCTGTGCTGGAGATCATTTTCTCAGAAGATGAGAGATTTCCTAAGAGCCCAGACTGTGTCCGGTGCACCTCACAGATGTGGTTGAGATTCGCACGGCTTGGACCAGAGATATACTCCCGTTACCTGGCAACACTGCAATGGAGGGAAGGTGAGGACATGGTAGGCGTCTTGGCCAATAAACTAAGAATTTATGAGGACACTGTCACTGCCCCATTTCGTACCCATGTCTCAACCGTGGAAACAAGGCTGGTTGAGCAAGTCCGGAGCTTGATTGAAGAGGGCCATCAGAAGCTAAAAAAAGAACTTAAGGCAGAAAACTACCAGATCTCACCAGAACCAACAAGAGTCTCTGCCATTAGGAGCCGGCGTTTCCCAGCCAGGGAGAAAGGACACACTCCACGAGGTAACCTTTGGTTTTTCCTTCAGGAGCATGGAGAAGACATGAGGAAGTGGGATAGAAAACCCACCTCCTCCTTAGCAGCCCGGGTACGTGAACTGAAAAGAGGGACACCGAACATAAGAAGCTCACCTAGAGTCAACGCTGCTCCAGTCTCTCGTGCACAGAACTCCAAACAGTATCAGAACGATGATATGACTGATCCTCTTGAAGGGACCTCAAGAACCTATCTACAGGAAGAGAGCAACGTGTACCAAGACCAGGAATAGAGGAGCCCTGCCTCTAGCCAGGTAGAGGAGAGGGACAATCGGATCTACTGGACTGTGTGGATCCGATGGCCTGGCACATCCGACCCACAAAAACATAAGGCTTTGGTTGACACCGGCGCCCAATGTACCCTGATGCCATCAAGGTATGTAGGAGAAGAGTCAATCTCTATTTCTGGGGTAACAGGAGGATCCCAGCAGCTGACTGTAGTAGAGGCCGAAGTGAGTTTAACTGGGAAAGGGTGGCAGAAACACCCCATCGTGACTGGCCCAGAGGCCCCATGCATCCTCGGCATAGACTATCTTCGAAATGGGTATTTCAAAGACCCAAAGGGATATCGCTGGGCTTTTGGGATAGCTTCTGTAGAGACAGAAGACATCAGAAAACTGAATACCTTACCTGGTCTCTCAGATGACCCCTCTGCTGTGGGACTATTGAGAGTTGAAGAGCAACAGGTACCAATCGCCACAACAACAGTACACCGTCGGCAATACCGTACCGACAGAGACTCTGTGACTCCCATCCATGAGATGATTCGTAAACTGGAAAGCCAAGGGGTGGTCAGCAAAACCCACTCACCCTTCAACAGCCCCATCTGGCCTGTGCGCAAGTCTGATGGAGAATGGAGATTGACTGTGGACTATCGTGCATTGAATGAAGTGACTCCACCGCTGAGCGCTGCCGTGCCAGATATGCTGGAACTCCAGTACGAGCTGGAGTCCAAGGCAGCAAAGTGGTACGCCACCATTGACATTGCCAATGCATTTTTCTCCATTCCTCTGGCAGCAGAGTGCAGGCCTCAGTTTGCTTTCACCTGGAGGGGGGTGCAGTACACCTGGAACCGACTGCCCCAGGGGTGGAAACACAGTCCCACCATCTGCCATGGACTGATCCAGGCTGCACTGGAAAAGGGTGAGGCTCCTGAACATCTACAGTATATCGATGACATCATTGTATGGGGGAGCACAGCAGGGGAAGTCTTCGAGAAAGGAGAGAAGATTATTCAGATTCTGCTGAAGGCTGGTTTTGCCATTAAGCAAAGTAAGGTAAAGGGACCAGCTCAGGAAATTCAGTTTCTAGGAGTCAAATGGCAAGATGGACGTCGTCAGATCCCAACAGAGGTAATTAACAAGATCACCGCTATGTCTCCACCAACCAACAAGAAGGAAACACAAGCTTTCCTAGGTGCCATAGGCTTTTGGAGAATGCACATCCCTGAGTACAGCCAGATTGTGAGCCCTCTCTACCTGGTTACCCGCAAGAAGAATGATTTCCACTGGGGCCCTGAACAACAGCAAGCCTTCACCCAGATCAAGCAAGAGATCGCTCATGCGGTAGCCCTTGGTCCAGTCAGGACAGGACCAGAGGTAAAGAACGTGCTCTACTCTGCAGCTGGAAATCATGGTCTATCCTGGAGCCTTTGGCAGAAGGTACCTGGTGAGACTCGGGGTCGACCACTGGGATTCTGGAGCAGAAGCTACAAAGGGTCTGAAAACAACTACACTCCCACAGAGAAAGAAATTTTGGCTGCCTATGAAGGAGTTCAAGCAGCCTCTGAAGTAATTGGCACTGAAACACAGCTGCTTCTAGCACCTCGACTACCGGTACTGGGCTGGATGTTCAAGGGAAAGGTTCCTTCCACACATCATGCCACTGACACTACATGGAGCAAATGGATTGCCCTCCTCACTCAGCGCGCCCGTATTGGAAATCCGAATCGCCCTGGGATTCTGGAAATAATTACAAACTGGCCGGAAGGTGAGACTTTTGGGTTATCTTCTGAAGAGGAGGAGCAAGTGGCACGTGCCGAGGAAGCCCCACCATACAATGAGCTACCGGAGACTGAAAGACGATATGCCCTCTTCACTGATGGTTCCTGCCGAGTTGTAGGCACTAACCGAAAATGGAAAGCTGCAGTATGGAGCCCCACACGACAAGTTGCACAAGCTACCGAGGGACAAGGTGGATCGAGTCAGGTTGCAGAGTTAAAAGCCATCCAGCTGGCTTTAGATATTGCCGAACGGGAGAAGTGGTCAAAGCTCTATCTCTACACTGACTCATGGATGGTAGCTAATGCTCTGTGGGGATGGTTGGATCGCTGGAAAAAGGCCAACTGGCAGCGCAGAGGGAAACCCATCTGGGCTGCTGAGATTTGGCAGGACATTGCCACCCGAGTAAAGAAGCTAACCGTGAAGGTTCGACATGTGGATGCGCATGTACCTAAGAGTCGAGCTAATGAAGAGCATCACAACAACGAGCAGGTGGACCGAGCTGCCAAGGTAAAAATATCACAAGTGGATCTAGACTGGCAGCACAAGGGAGAATTATTCCTAGCTCGTTGGGCCCATGATGCCTCTGGTCATCAGGGGAGAGATGCAACATACCGATGGGCCCGTGACCGAGGGGTGGACCTTACTATGGACAGCATCTCACAGGTCATCCAGAACTGTGAGACCTGTGCCACAATCAAACAGGCCAAGCGGGTGAAGCCTCTGTGGTACGGTGGACGATGGTCAAAGTACAGGTATGGGGAAGCCTGGCAAATTGACTACATCACCCTTCCCCAAACCCGCCAAGGCAAGCGCTACGTACTGACCATGGTGGAAGCAACCACAGGATGGTTGGAAACCTACCCTGTGCCTCATGCTACTGCCCGCAACACCATCTTGGGCCTAGAAAAACAAGTCCTTTGGAGGCATGGTACCCCCGAAAGAATTGAGTCAGACAACGGAACCCATTTCAAGAACAGCCTTATCAACACCTGGGCCAGAGAACATGGTATTGAATGGATATATCATATCCCTTACCACGCACCAGCTGCCGGGAAAGTTGAACGGTGCAATGGACTCCTTAAAACTACCCTGAAGGCACTCGGTGGGGGAACCTTCAGAAATTGGGAAATGAACTTGGCAAAAGCCACCTGGATGGTCAACACCAGAGGGTCCATCAATCGAGCCGGTCCTGCCCAATCTGAACCCCTGCACACAGTGGATGGAGACAAAATCCCTGTGGTACACATGAAAGGTATTTTAGGAAAGACTGTTTGGATCAATCCCACCACAGGCAAAGGCAAACCAATCAGTGGGATTGTTTTTGCTCAAGGACCTGGTTACACTTGGTGGGTAATGCAGAAAGATGGAGAAACCCACTGTGTACCGCAAGGAAACCTTATTTTAAGAGAGAACTGTGTGTAGGGTTTCATTCTGTATTATATGTAAATATATAGGGTATTGGTTTGGGTATAATGTAGATGGTAATAGAATAAGGGGTGGATTATGTCCTGGTTTACAATACAACATACATATTCTATTACCATCTGAGAAGTGTGATCATCCTTATCTCTGTGGGAAATGTCTTCTGTTGATGGGCCATCACTGATAAGGGTGATCATCCTTATCTCTGTGGGAAGTATCTTCTGTTAATGGGCCATTGAGTCCTACTGTAGAACTGATAAGATTACATCATCCCATTGGGAGATGCTCCAGCCAGGAGGATGAGCCAAGCCTTTCCTACCTAGATAAAAAACTGAGGTTTAGAACGCCAAAAGCAGCCTTTCTCCACTGGATTCCAGAGGAAGAACCAGGTTCTTATCCACATCATCGCTGGACCCTTTGGAGGAAAACTGCACCAGCACCCTGACTGACAGGGTATCAGGTTGTATTCTGACTCTGTCAGTGGTTTTATTTTTATTATTGCATGTATTTTGTTTTTTTTTTTCTTCTTTTTTTTTCCTCTTCCCTATTAAAAATTGTATTACTGACTTGAAGTCTCACTGGTTTTGCTTTCCAAACCAGTACAAGGTTCGACCATATTCATTTATAATGTAGCTAATTTAGTAGCCATGTATGGGACTTCCTGAGTTGCTATTTGAGGCAATTCATCCTTTGAGCCGTCATACTGTGGTGGTTTGTGAAAATTTCCTGAAATCTTTCCCTGCCCAGACCTAAGCAGCCTCCTCTGGACCCGACAAGAACCAATCAGTGTCGGATTTTTAATGCTGACACTTTGTTACACCAATGAGAAAGTTTTTGAACGCGCCAATGTGAAACGTACGCGTACAGACGAAAATCCCTGGGAAAGCTCTCTTTCCTTTCTGGCCTCTCAGAAGGCAACACCAGCCTGGGTCACTCTGCGTGGCCCGGCAGGGGCGGGTGGGATCTCCGACACAGGGCTCAGAAAAACGCCGGGACCCGTTTTCAACCAACGACCGCCATAGCCACAGGGAAGGGAAGCCCACTCCTTTGCCTGCTTGGCAGGGGAAGGGAAGACCACCAGGCCATGGCCAGAATTGAATGTAGCAAACACCGGAAAACAGCCGTTGAGCCAGAAAACCCACCAGAGCTTTCTGGTTGGGCCCTTACAATCCTAGTCCAGCCCCAAGCTGGCCTTGAAAGACTCTTCATCCTAAACAGCTCTGGCCACCACCTGGAAGAGAACACATGACCGTCTGCAGTCCCAGGTAAGAGATGAACTCTTTGACTGACCAAAATGAGGCTTGCAGACATTTTGTTCTCTCTCCTGAGTGAAAGAAAAGGACCAAGATGAAGATGAACAGAAACAGGAAAACACCGAGGTCAGACAAAAGGAAATGTCACGTCCCAGACTGGGGAAAGAGGAGAGTTGTGGATGGAAATTTTTTTTTATGCTATAGAGAAGAGACTCTTGTTTCTCTAAACACATAAAGATATTTATAGGGTGGGTGAATGTTTTAACTGTAGATATGAGCAGAGGCATTGCTGCTAAAGGAAGCAGATGTTGAAATGGCTGTGACCCCATAAGTTTGAATAAAGAGGAGATGAGGATCCCTGCTGCTCCCTGGGCGGGGGAAGAAGAAGAAGAAAGAAGAAGGGAGAAGAAGGAAGAAGAAGAAGAAGAAGAAGAAGAAGAGCAACAAGAACAACAACAAGAACAACAACAACAAGAGCAACAACAAGAAGAACAAGAAGAACAAGAAGAACAAGAACAAGAAGACCAAGAAGAACAAGAACAAGAAGAAAGATCTCCACTTTCAAAGATGAAGAGAGCTTTTGTTTAAACTGTTATAATCCCTAAAGTGGGCCCCATAAACTGATATGGTCCTCAATAACAGTTTTGGGAAAACTGAGGAAGGGATTTTTACATAGTGATCAGATTTCCATTTCCATTCACACTTCATTAACTACATCAGCATGCTGCATATTCATAGCCCTTTATGCGTTATTCAAAATCATCCCCACCAACCTGTAAATCGAAGTTTTTTGTGGCGCCATCCCTGTCACCTACTGCCTGATCAATAAATTCCTTCCCTGGAGTTCTGGCTACCTTCATCCAGATAGGATAATCCAAGAGCTTCCTGATTACCTTTTTACTATTCTCTGAGTTAGTTACATGATCAAAAGCTTTTTACATCACCATGCTGTAGTCCAAGAAAAATATATTTATCACACTACTATTTCTGAATTTTGTTAATAACTAAAAGCATCTATATTCATACGGCGAAGTTTTCCAACATGATGCATACAGCATTCATTTTAATATTTGCAAAAAGCCAATACTATACTAGGTACCTATAACAGAGCTCGAGTCAGCCCCAGCTGTGGCTGCCCTGAACACAAAGGAGACGCAGAGCAGCACGGTCCAAACCAACTCCTTTATCAGCAGAGCCTGCAGGGGATGAGGCTGAAGCAGCCCTTCAGCCAGCTCTCCAGGAGCTTTGCCTCCTCCTCTCCCATTGCCAGCGGGGTTGCAGCACCTGCACAGCCCAAGCCCCTCCCGCCACCTTCTCCAGAGCACGGCTCCAGTGCCACCAGCCTGCCCGGACAGCACCAGCCCTGCCCCGAGGGCTGCTGAGGAAGGTGCTGGCACACGGGATTCTCCACGCGGGGCATTCCAAAGGCTTTTGCTCAACAGCGAGGCCAAGGGCAGGAGCAGCTCCTGCCGGGGATGAGGCCTGGAGGAAGGGCAGCAGCCCCAGGCACCTGAGCAGGAGCAGCTGCCCTGGGCAGAGACACAGCACCCCCGAGACAGGGAGTGAAAGCACTGCCTGAGCCCCAGGCCAGTCGGGTCACTGCTTTCCTGAGCCCGGAGGCACAACAGCTCCGGCTGGAGAACAGCCTCAGTTGATCCAGGAGGCTGCAGTGAGTAAGGGAAGGGTGACACCCAAAAGCCAAGCAGCCCAGCTTGCAGAGGTCCCGCAGCCCTTTCTCCGAGCAGGACAGCACCTTGCTGCAGGAAAACTGCTTCTGGGGGCACTGTCCCTTGTTGGGATTACGGGTTTGTGTCTTCAAAAGAGCAGAGCAGCCGTTGGTTGCTGCGAAGTTGTTGATTACAGGAGCACATCGGTGTCAAATGCAAGAGTCTGAAGCTGTAAAGTCCGTGTTAAAGCTTTCAGCACAGAGTCCTGAATAGAAGCAGCTCTCTGGTACAAAGTCCTGGGCAGAGGCAGGAGCAGCAGTTCTCTGGTACAGAATCCTGGGTAGAGGCAGAAGCTACGACCTGGTACAGAGTCTCAAGCAGAGGCAGAAACTGCAGTCTGGTACCAAGTCCTGAGTAGAGGGAAAAGCTCCCTGGTCTTTCTTCTTCTCCTCTTCTTCCTCTTCTTTTATGTGGTGGTAGTGATGATGAAGATGGTGGAGGAAGAGAGAGAGCGCGCCCCTCCCCAGTGCACGGGTTTTTATTGACAAATTACCCAATGAGCTAAAAACACAAAGCATTTCTTCTAAACCTATTAGAATTATGGTTCTATAACAATAAAGTTTACGTGTAATTTACACATGTAGCCTATCTGTTCTATGTGAAAAATGTAAGTAGTATTCTTACTATGTTTTTATTATGTCTAAAACTATGGTTTTGAGCTCTCACTGAAACTTCTTTAGAAACTTGGATTTTACATCAGATTCTAAGCCTTTTGCTGTTCAAGGCACTTAAAGCATACTTTTACTTACTTAAAACTAAGATTTATAATTTACTTCATATCTATGCAACTTAATACTATTTCTGCTTACTTAAAACTAAAGCTGGCACCTCTATTTTATGTCTCTGTGGCTTTATTAGGAAATTTTATTTAAGAAATTCATTTTTATTAAGAAATTTAATTTTAAAATTAATGTACTTTATCATCTCTAAAAAGTTTAATTAAATTCCTGCACACAGTTCTCTCTCTGAGGGACTCAGAGAGCCCAATGTTTTCACACTCCACCAGCCCCTTCTTGTCTCACAGCAGCTGAGCCAAGGAGTGCTTTGAGTGCTGCCTTTGCCCTTGCCCTGGCCCTTGGGCTCAGGTTTGGCCACCAGGCTGATCACCCAAAGGAGGGGTTTGGTTTGGCTCTAGGACAAAGCAGAGGGAAATTTTTATGGCAAGAAGGCAGGAGGATTCTGGCTTTCTCATGAAGTGAGGGAATTGCAGAGCGATGGCTGCAGTAATGTGCCTTATTTCACCAGATTTGGGAACAATTGGATACCATTGTCTTCATTGGGCTTGACAGCGTTGTCATTGCAACTGCATGTTGTGGAGAGCCTGGTACAAAGTTCTCCTAAACTGCAAAGCTGCTGTGATTCTTCCTTCCCATGGATGTGGCCTAACGCCTGTCCAGCTCGGCCAGTGCTTCCCACTTGGTAATTCTGTGCCACGCCTCAGGGATTTCTCCTTTACCCTCAAATTTCTTATTGTACATAGCTTCCAGCTGTGTCCTGAAACGAGACACAAACCATTTCCAGTAGGCCTGCATGGATGAATCGGGAAGAATTCTCCAAGTGGAAACAGGAGGTCCTGCATCCCGGTATGTTTTGTAAGGGAACCACGAGCCACCAGGAAATTTGAATCGGCAGTCACTTGCAACAAGACTGGAACAAATATCAATGACCAGGTTGTTTGTCCCATACCATTTGAATCCTGTCAAAGCTTCTGGGCGATGGAAGACCAGCTGATGGTCTCCATCGTGATTCCACATGGTGTTTGTGCAGACAGCCCCACAAAAAGGACACTGCTCCCAGCACCCTGAAAAATGCTCCGCCAGGATGGTGTGAGGCTGCTTTGAAAATGAGTTCATGTCAGCATCAGCCAATTCTTTCAGGAGCCTGTCCCTCAGGTCATCCAGAGCTTTTGCCATGGCGCTGCTCAGGAACTCAATGTCTGTGACCTCCTGGTGCTCGATGCCCTTCAGGTCACTTCTGGGCAAGTAGATCATCTCTGCCAGCTCACTACAAAATTTATCCAGCCAAAAAGAGATTTTGTCTTCTCTGTCTACATTGTCCTTGACAATTTGGGTTGATACAGAAACAGCTGACAGGATGTTTCCATAGAGAGATTCAAGGGAGGAATTGAAAAACATCCCCAGCCGCTTACTCCCATCTAAACAATAACTCTTAACTTTTCTCTCAATGTAACTCTGAAAAAACTGTTTTGGAAACTTAAGGTACTGTTTGAAATCCTCAAAATTTTCTTGTTCTGCCAGGTATCTCAGGATGCAAACTTCCAGGTCAGCTCTGCTGCCCCTGAAATCTGGGAATTTGCTCTTCATGTCCGCAGAAATGGCTTTAGCCGTCCTCTCAAAGACTGCCCGGCGAAGAGCTGGTTCAATCTTGTCACAAAGGAAAACAGTAAAAGTTGTGATTGAAGTGGCTCCTTGGCAGGAAATCTGGAAACATTGGAAGAAATCTTCTCTCTTGTTGCTCAGGTACACGACTGGGTCATTTGCCTTTTGGAATGCTTTGTGCATGGATTTAAACCTTTCTGCTGCCATTTTGCACAGATACAGAGACAAATCCATGCTGTACTCTCTGTTAAAAGTACATTTTGCATTGCTGGGGATAGAGTTCACACCTTTCTGCACTTCATTGAGTATTTCATGAATGAAATTTCGACTGTAATCCCGTTTCTCCTGTTCCTTCTTATCAATGTTTGCCTTCACACATGCTATGATGTTGTCTGTGATGTGCTGAAAGTTGATCACATCATCATCGCAAATGCTCCTGATATCTGGGAAAAAGCGTAAATACTTTTTCTTTGTGATGTGTTTCTCCATGTCAAAAGAAAATCCTCTGCCTTTGGGAAATGATCTGATCTGTGCATGGAAACCTGGCTCCTTAAAGTGCTCTAGAAGGACATCTTCGATTTCCGCATCAATATCCACCCGCTCCGGCGGACGAGCGGCACGGGACACTTCAGCAATCCAGTTGTTCCAGACATGAGTAAAGTTGTCCTTCAGTTCTCTGTCACTGAGGCTCTTCCCTTTCAGAGTCACAGCCAGCTCCCTACTCCTTTTCAGGAGCTCAGCTTCATATTCCAATTTCCTTGAATCCAGTTTATTCTGCTCCTTCTGTAGCTCAGTAAGATTCTCACATTTCTTTTTCGTTTCATGAAGAAGAGTCTCTTTGAGTTCTTTCAGCTTCAGCTCTGTGCTTGATTTCCACTGGACCAGTGTCTCATGGTCTTTGTCTTCCCTGAAATACTTTTCCATTTCTTTCTCAATGGCATCACTTGTCTCTTTCACCAGCCCGTTAAGGTGTTCTCTGGTGACATGCTGCAAGTCTCCATTCCGAATTTTGTTGTTCAGTCTCATCTGTACATCTAAGAAGTGACTCCGCAGCCTCCAGGTCCACTGACTGAAGGCACTTTCCAGTTTCCTGTACGCAGCAATCTCCAGGGAATTCTTGAAGCTGAAAACAAAGTTTTCATTCACCAAAGCATTCCAGAGGTCACCAATACGATCTTTCAGGCTCGAGAGCGTCAAAATGCTGCGCTGCGACTGCTGCTCGGCAGCCTGGAGGATTTTGCTCTTCAGTTGCTGGACGTTCTGGCTGTAGGTGGGGTTGGGTGGTGCCATCGGGGGGTTTCCTTCCCACAGGTGAGCAAAGTAATGAATGTGGGTGTTCACATCAAAGCCAATGACGTCACTGAAGGAGGAGATGTCACAGAACTCCTGCTGAGCAGCTACCACGGTCATTTCATCCAGCTTTTGTTGCAAACGCCTTTGTCCTTCCATGTTCTGCTCCTTGGCAGTTGCTTCTCCCACATTTTGGTGCACAAAGAGGCAGCTTGGGGAAAGTTTGACTTTCTTCATCCTCAGGAAAGCCTGCACGGCGATCTGGAGAACATCTTGCATTTCTGACGGATTTTCTCCAAAGATATTGATCACGGTCAAGTTGCCAACACCAATGACAAAGGTGGCTAACTCATTGTCATGGTTCAAGGACTGCTTATTGACCATCTCGATGGCACGAAGTCCCTCTGTGTCAACCACCATCACAAAATCAAAGCCCAGGTCTTGCTGCAGCTCCTGGCCCACTGGGATGAGCTGCATGAAGGCTCCGCGGGTGCATCTCCCCGCGCTGACGTTGAACTGCAGACCAAACATGGCATTCAGTAGGGTGGACTTGCCTGTGCTCTGGATGCCGAGCACGGAGAGCACAAACACTCGTTTGTCCCCCAGCCTCTCAATCAAGCTGTCAAAGATTGCTCCCACCCAGCGCAGGGGCAGGTAAGAAGCGTCCCCATCCATCAGCTCCACAGGATAGCCTGAAACCATAATCTCGGCTGCAATTTCCGGCAGTTTGGCAAAATTGTCTTTCTTGGAGTTCATCAATTCCAGAGCTTCATAAATCTGCCCTACTTCTCTCAGGAGGTGCTCCAGGCCGATGGATGAATCGTTGATTTCATCAGAGACAGCATCCAAGCGACTCAGCAATGGAGCATTTGCTTTGGGTTTTTTGTTGCTTTTCTTTACTGACAGGATTTCAGTCCATAACTTGTGATAGTCTCTCTTCAGTTCTTCAAGGCGACCACAGGACAGCTCGTCCATAAAGATCTTCATCCACTGCAGGAAATATTTCTTGGTATCTGCTGTCTGGGCCTGGAGAAAGCCAAGGAATGATTTCATCAGCGGGTTGAGAGGGAAAGCTTGCTTAAGTTGCTTTCTTCTTATTGCTTTCTTCTCGTTCTCAATTTGGCTGCGATGATGCTCAATGCTCTTGTTCCCCTTCTCCTGCAAGCGAGTGAGTTCTTTGTCCTTTTTGCACCACTGGTACCACAGTTTTCCTTGTAGTGGCAGCAGCTGGGATTTGATCTCAGACAGCTTCTCTTTCTTCAGAAGGTCCACCAGCTCCTTTGCCTTGGTTTTGGCTGTCACACACGCGGGTTGATCTGCATCCACCACGAATCCGTGCTGGCGAGCTTTATCTGCGCAGGCGTCCAGGCTGAAACGTGGATTCGACCCTTCCAGGAGATCCCTGATAATTTTGGTCAGCTGGACCATCACTTCTGCTTCGTTCCTGTTCTTGATCCCTATTGTTATGGTTTTGCTGGATTGTCCAGTTGCAATGTTCTCTTTTTCTGTGAGAAGACAAACCAACGGCCTTTGTGACTGCCAGAGGTCCTGCAGAAGCTTTTTCCCCCTGTTATCCATGTGCTCTGAATCGGACACAAGAGCCACGTGGACAGCAGATATGTCCTGCAGGAACTGCAGCTGTGCTCCGTGATCCCTGGCGTCTCCATGCAGGTTACAGAAAGCCACGCAGCAGTCAAAGGTGTCATCAGGGCTTCCACGGGGGCAGTACCAGGCGATCTCCACCACCCCTTCCATCAGCAACCGCTCTCTGGTGCTGCCTCTGCAGTGGCGGTGGAAGAAAGTGTCGTGTTTGCGTTTGCTCAGCAGAGCGTTCAGGAGCTGAGACTTGGAAGAGGAGGCCGAGCTGCCGATGCGGATGAAGGACACGATGGGTGTCTGTGCCTGGAAGATGAGTTTGTTGTTGTAACTCTTTGTTCGGGCCTGAATTCCTGAGCTGTCCACCTCTTTCCAGCTCCTTTGGATTTGGCTGAGGGCGTAGAGCAGGAACTCGATGTGTGAAGTGCACGGGTTGGGCAGCAGCAGAGGCAGCGCCAGTTGGCAGAACGCCAGCTTGGTTGCAAGGGACTGTCTCAGGAAGTCGTCGGCACAGTGGAAAATGGCCATCTGCAGGTCCATGGGGTGCACATGGCCATCCCTGCTTGCACGTTCTGGGGCTGCTCCCATCAAATGATCAAGGAAATTTTCAAAGGAGTCTGTTTGTTGGTCCTTCTGCTCTTGGGTTTCTGGCATGGGTGCAAGGCCTGGGTTGTTCTCTTCCCAACAAGTCAGGTACCTCACCTGGTAATCCACAGTTAACAGCTTTTGCAAGAAGTATAATGGCAGTTCCTTGTCCTTGCTGGGCTGGCTGTCCTTCAGGTTTATCTTGCAGATGGTGCGGAAATCTTCCATTCCCATTTTTCTTGGGTAGTGACTTTTGAGTCCAAGGCGCTTGAGCAACTGGAGGAACTCCTGGTTTGCAATGGCTTCATTTGCTTTGCTGTCAGAGATGGACTGGGACTGACTGGGTGGCTCAGGTGTTGGAAAAGTGTCTTCCAGGTCTGTGAGTATGTTCTGGATCTTCTCTTCATCCCATCTGTCATCCAAGCACGCACTGACCAAGGAATGCAAGTCCCGTTCCAGCATCTCCCAGTCCGTGCCTGCACTGTGCTTTTGGAGGAGGTTCTTTATCTGTGTGGACCACAAGTCTCTCATGTGTTCTTCCATGAATACTAAACGCTCCCTCTTCTGCTCAGGGGACAGCTTTTGACTTTCTGGTGTCACAGTCAGACCCATCAGCAGAAGGGAGGCCTCAGCTCTGTCAGCATCTTGCTCCTTCAGGTTCGTGTACTCCTCATGTGCTTCTTTCATTTCTTTGGCCATGTACTGAATTTCTGGGTGTCCAAGGAGGTACTGAAAATTGCTGCTTTCCACCTGGTACCCTGTGCTGGTGGCAATCAAGAGCACCAACAGTTCCAGGTCCTTCTCAGCCCGTTCCTGGAGAGACTGGAGTAAGGAATAAATGGCAAGGCTGCTGGTCAGGGTGGCTTTCATCTTTGCTTCATGAACAGCAGAAGCAGAGCTTTCTGGTGCGTAGGTGACAGCATAGATGTGCTCCTTCATTTGCTGCAGTGTTTTGATCAGGCCTTCAAGCTCAGAGATTTTGGGAGGTCTGGGAAGCGAGTGCTCAGTCCGGAAGACCCATTGCATAACAAAGGAAGCCTCAGGGAAGTCCTTGACAGCGTAGATATGAGGATCCAGGAGGATTTTCAACATTACCTTGATAGAGGTGGTGTTTTCTGGAGGTGACTCCTGGCAGCTCCGCACGATGTTCACCAGGAAGTCCTGCAGGGCTTTGTGTGACAGGCACACGTTGATCCACACGCTGTGGTTCTTGGTTTTTGCATTCAGATCATCTTTGAGCTCCATCAGCACAAGCAGCTTCTTTTCATCCACCGTCACCTCCCAGGCCTTCACAGTCTCCATGAAATCTCTGGCCTCTTGCACTGCACTGCCCAGTTCCTCTCCAAAAATGGTGCCATCGCTCTGATTTGTCAGTGCTTTGTACGCATCCCTGAGGGCTCCGCTCAACTGACCAACAGACTTAAAATCCCCACCGTGATTGCACAGGATGACATCCCACACTGGGATCAGCTCAAAGCCGCGGTCGATAACGCACCACGTTGTGTTATCAGACACGAGCCCCGTTTTCCACTGAGGAAGAGAAGTTGTGTCTGCTGGGCCCCCTGTGTTGACCACGTAGAGCTGAATGGCTGTATGGGAACTCTCTCCGGCTCTTCCCAGGACAGAAGCTTGTGAGGTGGACGTGGAAACATCCACAGTCCCTCCTACACTAGCCCCAAAGCCACCCCAGCTGGCCCCGACAAAGCTGTTCAGTGCTTGAGACGTTTGTCGCTTCACCTCCTCCCGCTGCTCGGCTCGGAATCCTTCTGTGTATGCCTTCCACCAGAATATCCCCCCAAAGTGGAGAGGACCCTGGTTTATGTGGGATCCAAATCTGCTGAAGAAGCTCTCACACATCTTCAGAAAAATGGGGTTGTCTTCTTTCCTCGTGAAGCCCAAAATCTGCTCCATGTCTTGCAGCTCCCGCAGAGCCGCATCGGAGAGGTGAAGCTGTTGCCTTTGGAAGTAGCAGGAGGCCAGGGGGATGTACTGGTACTTGGTGGTGCAGAAGTAGCTCTGCTCAGAGTGGGACTGTTGGGTGTCCTGGGACTGCGAGGAACTGCTCTGATTTACATTCTGTCCCAGATTAATCCCCCAGAATGAAAATTTGGAAGAAACGCTCATGCTGAACCCCAGCTGCTCCATGGACTTGGTGAAAGTGGATTCTGCAGCAGAGGAGGAGAACTCTTTCCTCTCAAGCACCGATCCTTGCACTGGCCCGGCAAGCTGGAACTCCTCAGGAACCCTGAGGAGCTGCTCTCGCCTTGCCAGCACATCTCCAGCTCTGCTGGTTCTGTAGATGCCCTGCAGGGCCAGTCCCCCTGACGCCTGCCTCAGCACCTCGGTGTCAGGGATGTTCTCCCTCCTGTCTGCTGACAACTCCTGCTGCTGCTCCAGCTTCTTATGGATGCTCTCCAGCATTTGCGCCAAGGGCTCCTTTGGTGATGGCCAGAACTCTTTGGGAATCTCCATGGCTCGCCACAGAGCCTCTGCTTGCTCCCTCAGTGCATCCTGGCTGTGGCTGTTGAGCATTTCTGTCAGATCTTTCAGGACTTGTTTGGCCACTTCTTGCCTTTGCTTTGTCTTCTCCAAGCGCTCTTTCTGCTGCTCTTTAGAGGCTGTTTTGTCATCTGTTATTTTCAGGAGTTTCTGGAGCGCCTTTTTCTCCCAGGGGTGCCGTACCTCACACTCCAGCTTGAGGTAATCTTTATATTCCAGATGTTGCAAGGCTTCTCTGCACTCGATTCCGTGGATCTGCGACACTTTGGGCAGCCAGTACTCAGCATCCAGTCCTTCCTTCTGAAACGCCTCTGCCAGGAGCTGTGCCTTTGCATCCTCCTCTTGTGTGTCCTCCTGCGAATCCATGGCTGTGGAGGAAGAAAAGAGATCTTCCTGAAGGTGTTGTCAGAGGCCCCGGCCTCCTGGCAGAGGCTCTGGGCTTGCTCCCACCCGGCTGCTGGAGCCTGGCCTGGGATGGCACAAGAGCCAGGGTCTCCTTCCCAGCAGCCTGGATGTGCGTGCTGCTTTCCTGTTTGCAGGATCAACCCTGAAGATGAGCGTGGATCCCAGAGACAACACAGAGACACAGAGATACGCATGGGGACACACAGACAGACACACTGACACACGCACAGACACACAAACACAGACACACACAGACACAGATGCCCACAGAGACACACAGACACAGAGGGACACACATAGACTTGGATGGGTGTCCTCCGTCATCTGCTGCTCATTACCACAGAGGGTCTCGTTAGGCACCTGACCGTTGGTGGTCATCTCAGCCACGGCCATCACGGAGCCACTGAGCTTGAAATCTCTGGTGGCAGGAGGAAAAGTTCCTGCAAACCTTCAGCCCTGGCCTTGAGGTGAGCAGACTTCAGGCTGCTCAGGGGAGAGTTTCAGAGGGCCCCAGGGAAAGGGCTCTACAAGGTGCTGGAGTCCTGTCTTGGGGATGGTCCTTATCCCACAGCCAGGCTGGTTTTGGTTTTGGTTTGTGTCTGGAGCTGTCGCTGTTTCCACCCTCCCCTTCTCCCCCAGCCCACTGAGGAACATCACGATCGCTGAAGGGTGGCCCAGGACTGTGTGTGGGGTTGGGGCCAGGGGCTGCTCTTCCTTCCAGCAGGGGTGACCAACACAGGGGCCATGCAGCACAGCGTGTCTGACCTGAAATCCTCTTGCCCTATGGTTTTTTTTCTTTTGTTCCCCTCCTGTTTTTTTTTTTTTCCTAGCTTCAGCACTGTGACCAGGGCTTGCCAGCTTGCTTCTCTGCTCCTCAGCTACATGGGAGCCCAGAGCCGGGAGCACCCCCAAGCCCACCAGGCCTGCCCTCAGGACCAGCCATCACCGGTGAGCCGTTCAAAGGAGCAATCCCCCAGCCAGCCCCCTGTACTTCGGAGTGTTTTGCTGCACTCCAGTTTGCCATCCCGGGTCTGCAGTGGCACTGAGAGCTGTGCTCCCTGTGGGCTGTGCAGGGGAAGCCAACTCTCCTGTCCCCTGCGCCACAGCCGCCGTTGCCAGCGGAGAGGCGCCACAGCGCCCCCTGCAGGTGTGGAGGAATCATCGCACCCACCCTGCCCGGCCGGGAGCCAGCATTGCCCCTGCTGGCCGTGCCTGGAACTGCACGAAGGACAGCCACTATTCAGGTGAGAGACAAGGCAGGGATGGTGTAGGACATGGAAAGACAGAAACTTCCACAGATACTGAAGGGTTTGATTTGCAGCCTTGGAAGAAGCTTGGATTGATGTAAAAATAAAATTACACAGTAAGCAAAAAAAAAGTTATAAACTTATGTTCCTAGAGCTGTAGGTAAGAATATGCCTTAAGTAAATAAGAAACTGTATTGGATAAGATGGTGAAGGGTTTTGTAGTGTAGTAATGTAAGCGTATAGGGTAAGCTGGGAGTTAGCGCGTGTGTGTACATGTTATAGTAGCCCATTGGATAAAAAGTACACACAGTGCAGCAGAATTAAGTAAAGGTGATAGGCTGGAAAAACAAAATTAACTTCTTAACAACTTTCCATTGGATCAGAATGTTATCTAATGCCTTGTAACAAAGAAACTTGTGCTTATTTCGAGCTATGGCTAAATTCTTGCCCCTCTATTATCTCACAGCCTTTGAGGCTGTGACAACATAAAGTCCAGCCCAGTCAGCCACACCCTGAACCTGCCCCAGGCACCCTCGGCAGTCCCTGTCAGCTTCCCATTGCTGCAGGAGCAGGGAAAAAGCCCCATGCGACCGTGTCAGTGCCCGCAGAGAGGCACTAAGCACATTCAGGGCTGAACTCGGGATGCAGCTCCTCACTGGAAGCAAACGAGGGAAACAGCAGGGCTGGCAGGAGGACCTGCCCTGGGAATGCCTGCTCCCCGTTCCATGGGAACAGCCCCCCGAGAGCGTTTTCCGCAGCCCTGTCCCTTGGAAAAGGGCTCTGGGAACACCGACACCTCGATGGGGCTGTGCCAGGGACCAGAGCGCTCTGGGTGGCGACGCTCAGGCTGTGAGAGAGGAGAATGCCACCCTCCCTGCACGGGGAGGAAAAGGAAGAACCGACTCCGGGCCGGGGGACAGAGCAGGACGTGCCGTGCCTGCCCCTCATCCCCACGGAGCTGCCCTGCTCCCGAGGAGCGGCTCGGGGGCCGGGAACCCCCCCCCCCCGGCATCGTTGCCGAGGCTGCTGCCGTGCGGGGAGCGCAGCCATCCGGCCCCAGCTGTGAGCCCGGACCCCTCCCAGCTCAGCCCCCGCAGCGCACACGGCTCCCCGAGCTCCCCCAAAGCGGCTGCCAGCCAAGGCGGCTTCCTGCAGCCCAACGCTCGGAGCGCACCCCGCCCGCCCGCTGCCCTCAGAGCCCTCTTCCCCTGCCCTGCCGTCTCCGCAGCCGTGGCGAACGCACGGAGCAGGAGGCAGGAGAACAACCAGATCCCGCTCCCTGCTGCTCCCTGCTCCCAGCCCACAGCGCACCCCCAGGGCCCGACCTTCTCCCTCCGTGTCCCGCAGCTCCCGGGATGGGAGAAGTCCAGCACAGCCCCGGCTCTTCTGGAGGGTTCTGCTTTCTCTTTTATCTGGTGGGAAGTGGGAAGCAACCCCTACTTTCCTGCAAATCGGCTGTTTTCCTGTAAATCACATGCTTTCCTGCAGCAGTGTAAAAGCGACACTGATGATGCCTGGTTTGGGGTGAAAACTATTTTGGTGAGAGATGGGCTAGAGAATGTTGGAGGTCTTTTGCAACCCTAGCGATTCTATGATTCCATGAAGGGCAATAGAAGCAGATACCTTCTCCTTCTGTGTCCCGCAGCTCCTGTGATAAGAGAACTCCAGCACAGCTCCTCTTTATCCACCTCTGGCTCTTTTGGAGGGAGCTGCTTCTCCTTTTATGGGGGTGATGGGAGAGCAGCTTCTGCTTTCCTGTGAATCATATGTTTTCCTGTAAATCCTGTTTTCCTGCAGCAGTGTGAAAGTGAAACTGCTGCTTGCCTGGCTTGGGGTGAAAATGATTTGGTGAGAGGTGAACTCGATGTTGGCAGTCAGCGTAGAATCCCTAATGATTCTGTGATTCCCTGAAAGGCAGCAGGAGCTGGGCAAAGCCTGGGGGTTTGACCGGTGAAATAGTCCTTGGAGAGGAAACCCCAGTTCTTCAGTGAGAAAAGCGCCCACAAAATACTGCCTTAGACCACAACACTCTGTTAAAACTAATGTTGTTCTGGTATTGAGAGCAACAACGGGATGAAGTGATGTTTGCTGAAATGCTTTTCTCTTTCAAGAAATCACCCTGAATGGCCAAAGGATACTAGAATTAATTCCGCACCTTCAGACCCTTTGGTTTTGGCTTTAGAGGAGGAAAATAAGAAGAAAAGGATTAAATGTTGTTATTCAATGTCTGCTCTAAGCATTTAGATTGCCAAGAGAAATGAGGTTTAAGTTTAGCTGCAAGTCTAGTGCATAGAGGAAAAAGAAGGGCAGCCGCAGCCACAGATAAAAAAAGCAATAAATGTAAAAGAAAGTTCAGGAGGAAGGTAAAAGTTGCAAATTGCAAAAACGATAGACATTAGAAACAGCTTTTTGTGCCTGCCTAACTCTCCAAACACATTATTAGGAGGAAACACGCTGGAAAAATGGGGTGCAGTGATCAAGTTTCAGGAAGGGGACATTCAAATTAAAAAATTTTAGAGCAATCAATACAATAGCATAGTAGTTAACTCCTGCATACTTTTAACCATGCCAAAAAAAAATTGCTGGTTGCTCTAACGTGGGCGTTGGAACTGAGTGAAAGAAAGTGAACATCTGGGAGGGATTCTTTTGGTGATTCTTTGGTGCATGCCCTGGAGAGAGAGTGGTTTGCCATGAGCACAAGGAACATCAGCCACTGAAATCGGCTGGAGAGAAACTTTCTAACACAATTTTGAGTTTTAATACTCAAAGCAGCCATTCCTTATTGCAGCACTGGTCGTCTGGGGGGTGTTGGAACCCTGGGAACTGGGAGTTTTGAACTTTTCTGTGCTGTCAGGCACTGACCCCCCCCCCCGCCTAAAAAAAAAACCACGCTGCATTTGACCTGAGGCCTCAGAGAAGGCTTCCAAAACTGAGATAGAATTGGATATCCAAAACTGGGATAGAACTGGAATCACTGGTGTGAAGTTTGAATAGAAGTGTGTAATATCACATGGTGAAAAATTTAGAGTTTGGGGTTTTGGAATATAGCAATATATGGAGGGCAAGGTGGAGGTTTTAGGGCGGAGGGTTTGTCCTTCTTTTTCAGCTTTTTCTTCATGGGTCTGGGTGTTATTTTGTGATTGGATAGAAAAATCCACATTGTGGGCCATGGGTCATTAGTTATTGGGTTAAAAGTAAAAATAATTTAGGTGTCTGTTCTTAATTGGACAGTTTGCCCTTAAAAGGCCTCGTAGAGAGAGAGATGTGGGTCCATTTTTAGCTTGTTGGCGTGAAGTGCTGTAGAACTCACTGTAGTACAAGATAAGAATTAATAAACATCCGAGTCCGAACAAGAAAATCCATCTTGCTCATTTAATCCCAACTCTGTCAGGAGAAAAAAAAAAAAAAAAAAAAAAAAGATAAAACACGATAGGAAAAGGTCCCTTGCATCTTGGCTGGGGTGGAGAAGCTCCCCAGACATCCCAGCAGACCCAATCTTTTCCCCCACGGCTGAATTCTGAATTTGAAGCAGAGCAGCAGCTGAGGCTTGGACCCAGGTCAGGGAGGTTTCCTGACCTATTTTACCCAATTTTAATTTGATTGTGTGATTCCCTCACTCCACTGGGGCCTTTAAGGAGTGTGAAGATCCCAAGCTATCCCCAAGGCTTTCCTGAGCTGTCGTATCAATTCTGCAATATCGTGGTGCTATAAACAAATACAGTTATTGGCCTTTGCGTTTATGTTTTAGTTTTTGTACATTATTATTGATCACAAGGATTCTGGTAGAGTACAATTTGTAGTTCCTTTTAACTGCTTTTTGGTATAGTATAATCTGTCAGTTTATGTGTGCACCACATAGTTTATACAGATAAATATATATGTATTTACCATATAACTTATATAAATATTTATATAAATATATAAGTGTAATATAAATATATTTCATCTTAAGCTGTAATTTAATATTAAAATAAAGGCTATCTGATGTTAAAATGCTTTTATTCATGTAATTAACTCAGAGAATGGTGTAAGATAATTAGGTAGTTCCTCACATTTTGTGGACTATATCATCTGACTGATAAGATAACAGTAACAAAATCCAGAACCCAATTTACTGACTCCTCATTACCAGAGAGTGTAAAAACAGGACAAAACCATGAAATGAAATGAAACAAAATATATCGATTTAATCTGAAAGGTAGCATGCAGACAAGTCAAAGGTTAAAAGCAAGCAGAGATTCATGAAACACCTAAATTCACAGGAATATTTGAATATGTGCAAACTCTTATGAACATGCATGTACCCCCTGAAATGGAACAGTGTATAATGAACATTGTTTTAAGATCACAGTATGGTTTTGTGTTTTTTGGCCAATCACCAAAACACCCCAGCACTGGATTTTGTCCCTTTAATAAACTTCTTTAAAAGTGTATTATTAAAAAAAAAATAATATTATCCCTTAATAAACTTCTATAAAAATTTTAAATAGTGAGCCGTGTTTCTCACAGCGGGAATCTCTGTCTGATGGCATTCCCAAAGGTAACCCCTTAAATCCCAACTAATCTGGGAATTTGATTCAACAGTACTTTAGTCCTGGTTGCTGTGACAAGGGAAGGCTTCTGGCCACCCAGAAAAGGGATCCACCAGCGTTAGGAGGGATTTATACCCCCCTGCACAATTCAGTAAAATCAATCTGCCAACGCTCACCCAGCACATTTCCAGATTTTACGGCTCCCAGCATTATTTTGTTAACCTTGCTAGGGCTGTTTTCTTAACAAACAAGACTTTGCTGGGCTCCTGATTGCACAATTTGAGACCCAATTTACAGATTTTTGCGAGCGTTTCGATAGTTTTTCAGCGCTCCAGTGAGCGCCTTTGAGTTTGTGATCCCCTGTTTCACACAGGATCACTTCTAGGACTACTTTTTGCCCATATTTTTACTTTTTGGGGGTAACTGCTCAGCCTCAGTGGATCAAATTCTGCTTTTAGGCTTCTGCTGTCCCTATCAATTCCTGCACAGGGCAGGCTCTGGAGTTTTTTTGGGGGGTCACAGTGATCTCAGAGCTCCTCCAGAACAATTCCTGCATTTTTTGCTCAGTCCCAGCTGCTTTGTCCTCGCTCCGGGACATCCACAGGGACATCTTCACTCTGGAGAGAGGGGGGAAGGTGACACTGTTATAAATTACTGTAGTTGTTGGCTTTCACTGTTATATTGGCATTTGAAAATTATTTTGATATAGTACAGTTTGTAACGACCTTCGATATAGTGTAATTTGTCATTACATGGCTTTATGGTTTTTATATTTTAATGATATGACATTTTATGGTTAATACCCTAATCCCAGTGTAGATTGTGTATTTTAGTGTGATAAATACTTCAGGCTCTCATAAAATATTAAAATAGAGGCTATGTCCTGTGTATTACAACATTAACTTTTGCAAAAGTAATCGTTGTTGTGAAGTAACAGCTGACGTCTTTATTTTTGTAGCTAACTGACAACAGTGAAATAGCTAATATTGAGTGAGAGCACCTGTAAAAATGGCCAAAAAATTTGTATGACAACTTTGAAAAGAGCCAGGCACTTTGAACTGACCCTTCAGCTACCAATAATCGTCAAACCACAGACCAAGGGGCCTCGCGAAGAAATGAAATGCAAAACTTTCCAAATCGCCTCTGCACTTTGGCACGCGCTCTGAGATCAGGGGTCGAGCTAAGCTGAAGAATTCTGGGGACGTGTGAACCCAAAGGAATGTTTGAGCGCCTATAACCACCACGAATACGCATTCGACCAACGCCACGCAAAAATCAATAAGAATTATTATAAATAACCGTGCGCATCTGGCCACACCCGCGCACCCAGCGCCGCGACTTCTGCTTTATCCCTTCTCAAAACTTTTAAAAACGTTCAAGAGCGAGGCCGGTTCGCCCCCTGCCCGCGGGGGATGCTCACCTCCAGCGATGCTCCGCAGCTCCTGCATCTCCTGCCGCAGCCGCTCCCGCAGCAGCTCCCGCAGCAGCTCCTGGCGCCGGCCCCGCGGGGTGACCCCCATGCGCCGCAGGGACCCCTCGGTCAGGAGCAGCAGAGCCCGGCCCGTCAGGGCGTGAGCACGAACCAGCTCCAGCCAGGAGCTCACCTGGGAGCCCGAGCAGAGCCCCGCTACCTGTGCGGGACGAGAGGAGAGGAGAGGAGAGGAGAGGAGAGGAGAGGAGAGGAGAGGAGAGGAGAGGAGAGGAGAGGAGAGGAGAGGAGAGGAGAGGAGAGGAGAGGAGAGGAGAGGAGAGGAGAGGAGAGGAGAGGAGAGGAGAGGAGAGGAGAGGAGAGGAGAGGAGAGGAGAGGAGAGGAGAGGAGAGGAGAGGAGAGGAGAGGAGAGGAGAGGAGAGGAGAGGAGAGGAGAGGAGAGGAGAGGAGCCCCATGGAAGCTGCAGGGGTCAAGCTCTGTGCCGAGCACTGCCCTGGGTCGCGTCCTTGCGGTGATGCTGGTGGCTGCATCCCCGTCCTCGTCCCCAAATCCCTGCCTGTGCGGGTCTCCCATCCTCCATCCCCACGGATCCACGGGGGGATAACTATTCCTAACTATAATAACTATCCATAGGAATCCCCCATCCTTCACGCGTGGGGATCCCCCATTCCCTGCCCGTGGGGGTCCCTTAAATCCCCACCCTCGGGAGTCCCCGAGCCTCCTCCTGTGGGGTTTCACATCCTCCACCCGTCTGGGCACTCCATCACCGAGCCACGGGCTCTTCCATCCTCCACTTGTGGGTATCCCACATCCTTCAGTCCTGGGGGTCCCCAGTTGCGGTGTCTCAGGTCCCCATCCATGGATGTCCCCCCTCCTCAATTACCGGGGTTCCCAGGAATCCCGCGGTTGGCCGGAGGGGTCCCCAGCCCCTGCCCACTCTCAGCTGTCAGGGGAAACCACCAATATTTGGTTTAGGGTGTCATAAATTTAACTGCTTAAAGTTACAAATTACAACTTAACTCTATAAACAAGGAAACATTTAACCTTTTAATCTGAAGTTGTAATTTAACTCCATAAATGGAAACACTCAAGTTTAGAAGTGTGAGGAAACAACAACAGAAACAAACAATTTTTATGTTTTAAAGTGCCATGTTCTCTTTTTACTATGGCTTCTCCTATTTCTGATCTGGGAATGTGAGTGTGGTGTGACACACCCCAGAGCTGTAGGAAAGGTAATGTTTTCAGTGAAAAGATGATGTGAGGGATTCCCAAAGCTGCAAAAGCTGATCCGCAGTGTGTGATGTGATGGCATCCTGACCTTTTCCTCCTGCGTATGCTGTACCCCGTATTGCTGATAAAAGTTGTCAATTGAGACGCGTGGATATTTCAGACGGCCAAATTCAGGGATGTGCGTGACATCAGTTTGCCTGATTTTAGTGGTTTTGGTTTGTGAATTTGAGATTTCCCAGCCAATTTATTGTGGTGGGACTAGCGCTGGCCAAATTGCTTGTGCACCCACTAGAATGACCTACTCATTTCCTGCTGTGAGATAGGATTGGAAGGAAGGAAAATCAGCCCCAAACTTTAAATGGTATAAAGAAAATTTTATTAACAGAAACAAAAAGAAAAACTAATAAGAACCAGAACAAAACCTTCAGAACACTTCTCCTCCCCCCCACACCCTCTTTTCTTTCCCACTGACAATGCACAGAAACAAACCAGTATATAATGTCTACAATAGTCTTCCTCCAATTTACTTAGGGAGAGGAGTATCTCTCGTCAGTCTATGCAGACTTCTCCATGAGAAACAGTTCTCTTGTGGTTTCAGTTCCCATGAATAGCAGCCAGAAAAAATCTTCAATCATGCAAGAGAATTTCGGGATAGCGGGGTCCCAGAGAGAAACGGTTGTGGCTGGTCTGGCTGCATGGCTGTTTCCTGACTTTTGGTGCATTCCATTCTAGCCATGGGCTCTTTCCTCCCCCTTGCCCAGCCCTCACTGGGCTGCACAGGCCGTGGCAGAGGGGGCTGTCCTGGCCCGTAGCTGCTCCTGGGGCCTGGCGGTTTCTTGGCTTTTTTTGTCTTTATATGTTTCTTCAGGAAGGAGCATCTAACTTTTTCATTGGCGTAACAATGTGTCAGTATTAAAAAAAATCAGCCACTGATTGGTTTTTGTCAGGTTTAAAGGAAGCTGCCAAGGTCCTTACAGGGAATTATTTCTGTAACTGGTTCCTTTCCTTCCTTACCAAAAATATAAATTAATAGAAACCAGCACAGTCTCTTTCTCCAGGCAGCAACTGACAGAACCAGAGGACACAGTCTTAAGGTGTGCCAAGGGAAATTTAGTTTGGATATTAGGAAAAAGGTTTTTTAATGAAAGAGTGATAAAGTACTGGAATGGTCTGCCCAGGGAGGTGGTGGAGTCACCATCCCTGGATGTGTTTATAAAAAGATTGGATGTGGCACTGGGTGCCATGGTTTCGTTGAGGTGTTAGGGCATGGGTTGGAGTTGATGATTGTAAAGGTCTCTTGTGATTCTGGGATTCAGGGGAGTCCTTCAGCTTTATTTGAATAAAGGCAGAGAGTCCACTGGGGCACTCGCCTGCTGGGTTTTCTCTCTCGGTGTTTCAGAGGGTGCAGCCTCCTTTTATCCTAATTCCCAGCCGCACTTTTCCCTCTTCCTTTCCCTGTTGGCTGAAAACAAAAGGTTATCCACAAGTTGCAGGTGAAGTGAGCAAGACAGCAAGAGCAAACAAGATAGCAGAGCAAACAGGATATAGAAGAGAGCGAGATAGCAGCGCAAGGGAGATAGCATGAGCTTTCAAGAGCAAGATAGCAAGTTTTAACAGAACTTGCAAACTGCAAAGTTCGCTGAAAACAAGTTAGACTGAAAAACAAGAAGCACCAGGCATGCGGTGATGATGCCTGGAAAGGCTGACCTGGAACAGAGACTAGACAGAGCAAAAGGAATAAAATAGGAATTTATTGAAAGGATTCACCTTGGGCAGTGCAAGACCCCGGCCGGGGCTACACCCAGACCAAATCCATGATGGATCCTGGTCACAAGTCTTTACACTTTTATAAGTTTTGGTTCATCTGCATATTTGGGTTAATCATCCAACCACAGCCCCAGGCCATGTACTCTCAACCCCCTGGCTTGCCCCCTTTCCCTCACTGTTGTTTATGATTTTTGGGTACCAGTCGTCCTTGATTCTCCAGCTAGAAAGGAATTGTTTTGTCCAACTCCCCTGTGAAGGGAACTCACTAACACCTAACATGATGTTTCAGAGTTACACACTAAGCAGCAGAGATTCTGAAAAATATAAAAGCCAAAACCCAAGGCATCAGTGAAGATAGAGGTAAAAAGATCAAAGGAGGACTACAGGGGTCTTCTTCAAAGTACCACCAGAAGACTGACAGCCACCACAGAAGGAACTGATGTGTGCGTGAGAGCAACAAACTGTCGTAAAATCATGACACAGCTTTATGCAAATATGAAGGTGCTAACAATATGCTGTAATTGTGACATTGAGTGGAAGTGACGTTTTGAAATGAAACTGTAGGCTGAAGAAGGTTGAGTGAGTTTTTGGCGGAGAGATCCCCCTCACTCCCAGTGCTAAATAAACCAATACCTGCTCTGTAGCTGTTTGACTATAGAGTTTTATTTTCTTGAAGTTTTGGGCTTCATGAACAATGAGAGAAAATCCATGTACCCATTTTCTCCAGGATCTTAAAGTGCCCATTAACTGCAGTAATTATTTCCGAGCTAATCATGATTCCACATGCACGATTCCACCATTCAGACGGAATGAATTCTTAATTCTTCAATTTTGAATTCTTCAGACTGAAGACATTGGTGTGGAGGAGCATCAGGGCTAGACTGGGAGGGCTGTGGAGAGCAGGGAAACCTGGTGCCATAGACGGGGAGCAGCTGCTGCTTTCCCAGCTGTGCTGTGAGGTGGACACGCTCCTCCTCACCCTGGAAGAGCTCCGGGAACAACGGAGCCCCAGGAACTCTCCTCATCTCCTCCCTCTCTGCAATAAACACCAGAGAGCCCCGACTCGGGAGTCCCTGCCCAGCTGCCCCCCTGGCCCAGGGTGTCCTAGGGTAACTTGTATCCCCAGCCGCTTGTTCTGTTTAGGCTAAATATTAACTTCTACAACTTTAATTCTGAGAGTGAAGAGGGAGAGAAGAAATGCAAAATCTGTTACCGGAGACTACACTTACTCCCTCAAATCCTTCTCACAGACAATACTGTTGTCTGCAGTAGACAACAAGAGAGAGCTCTCAGCTTTTCAGTTTGTTTTTTAGGTAGCTGAGGCAAGAAAGTTCCCTAGACCATAGTTTTTTGTTGGAATGTGAAACAGAGGCCTCTCTGAATTCTTCAGAGAGACATCAGAGTGCAGGAATTTAATTAAAACCTTTGGAGGGATTGAAGCACATTAAGCCAATCATATATGAAATAGAGGAGTAAGTTTAAGTTCTAGGTAGGTAAGTAAGTAAGTTTAAGTAAGAATATGCTTTAAGTGGCTTAAAAAGTAAAAGCCCTTGACATCAGTGTAGAAAACAAGACTTGGAAACAAGTCTCAGTGAGAGCTCAAAAACATAGTCCTAGATATCAGTGTAGAAAACAAGTCTCAAAAAGAAGTCTCAGTGTGAGCTCCGAAACATAATTTTAGACAGAATAAAAATATAGCAAGAATATTGCTTATATTTTTCAGATAGAACAGGCAGGCCATGTGTGTAGGTTATATGTATACTTTTGTATTAAAAAAACTAGAAATCTAATAGGTTTAGGAGAAATGCTTCAGATTAATTGGGTAATTTGCAAATAAGAATCCATGTATTGGAGTGAGAGCTCGCTCTCTCTCTCCCCCCCTCCTCCATCATCATCATCATCATCATCATCATCATCATCATCATCATCATCATCATCATCATCATCATTACCACCACATGAGGAGAAGGAGAAGAAGGAGAAGGAGGAGGAGAAGAAGAAGAAGAAGGAGAAGAAGAAAATTCAGAAGAGTACCAAGAGCTCCCACCTATGGCCCACCAAGGCCTGGCCTAGGCCACGACAGTTTCCATGCCAAAAAGACTGATAACAGACTGAGTGAGGCAAGCTGCAACCCAGAGAAGGGACTTTCCTGGATTTGTCATCTCTTCAGAGCAGAGAAAGCTTTTGTGGTTTTGTATTGTTCACTTTTTGTGCTAAAGGGTGCTTTGCCTGTTAAATAAACAATTTTTTTCCACTTCTCTCCAAAAAAAAAATTTTCCCAAACCAGCTGGGGGAGGGACTGCTTCAGTCTACTTTTCTGAAAGTACCCCTTTAGAAGTTTTCTCCCAAATTTACCCCAAACCAAGGCAAAGGTCAAAGGGAGAGGCAGCACAAATTCTGAGAGGACGTGCCCAGGAAGCAGCAGGACAGCAGAGAAGGACAAAAGGGCTGGAAAAGTGGGCAGTGCCGAGGGGGTTCCCCACTGTATTGGGTTTTACGTGGCCTGGTTTTTGGTAGCAGGAGAGACACAGCGGTAGTTTCTGTGAGAAGCTGCTGGAAGCTCCCACCACATCCGGCAGAGCCAGTCTCTGGTGGCTCTGAAGATGGACACACTGCTGGCCCAGTTAGAGAGGTCGGTAATGACTCTGTGATATTTAATGACATATTTAAGAAGAAAATCAAAGTAGCGCAAGTGCAGTTTTCTCCAGGAGTGACGAGCCACCGCCGCTGGGGTCATCCCGGCGCAGCGCTGAGCGATGCATCACTTCTGCTGCCAAAATTTTGGCCTGGACTGCAGCGAGCTTTGTAGTCCTGGCCACTCCTGGCCAGCCACACTGTGGGCAGAAGGGCCGGGGCAGCGCCAGCAGCCGCCACTTCCCATGCAGTGACGGCAGGGAGCACATGGCCAAGTAGAAATACGGTGAGTGATTCCCTGACTCAGAATCTAAATAAAATCAAACCTCTTGGCGCTGTGGGATGCTGTGAGAATCTTTGAATTAGTGGAGCTTGTTGGCAGTGGTACCTATGGGCAGCAGTTTTTCTTTTAGATGGAGAAGAGGAAGAAGTGAGGATGTGTAAGAGAAAACACCACAGTGCCACCAAGGCCAGGGGAGAAGGAGGAGGAGGTGCTCTAAAAGTCAGAGATTAAATTCTTCTGCAAGTTGTAGTAAGGACCGCAGTGAAAAAAACTGTGCCCCCGTAATCCATGAAGCCCACGGGGGATGCAGAGATCCACTTGCAGCCTATAAATAAATGCTCACGTTGGATATCAAAGGAAGCTGTAATCCAGTGGGAGACCCAAAGGGAGAGGGGTCTTGCTTCCAGATGAGAGCAGCCCATCCTTAAAAGACTGCACCCTTGGACTAGTGACCCACGCCGTAGCAGTTCTGGGAAAACTGTGGGAAGTGTCACAGCACAAGCTGGCTTATAGCTAGGCAATTAATACTGCCATGGGTAAGAAATTCACTTTGATTAGCCTGGTTCAATAAAGAGGCCCCTGGGTGAACAGTGGTAGGATATATTCAAACTCAAACAGAGATTTCACCCAGTGATGTTCCATCCTAAGCTGCAGACACCTCACTGGTCAGAGAGCTGAGCAGCCGGAACTCCCAACCAATCATCTGTCATGAGCTGGGAAATTTAAACCCTCTGTTTAAGAAGGGTTCAGAAGAATGAAGAGGCTTTTGTCACACAGATCACAGAGGTTCGTGTCTTTGTCTCCAACCGTGATCCCAGTTAACACCATAGGAAGGACCCCACGGCATGGCAGAGACAAACCTCCTCTCCCTGAGCCAACTGAACAAGGTCTCGAGTAACCACCTGACCGAAAACCCGCCACACCCTGTCTCCCTGTGCTGTCTGTGGGAAAGTGCAGAGGGAGAAGATGGAATTGGGCTACAGGCGGTGGAATGCACCTACGGAACGCCACGGCAGCACAGATCAGCTTGTCTCCACCTGACTGTGAGGGGAAGAAACGTGACCTGGCAGACGCCATGCACATGACGCCTTGTCGTATAAAAAAAATAAACAACAGTGGATTGAGGAGAGCACTCTGGGAGGACGGGGCTTCATAATCCAGAGCTGTAATTAGACAATTAACCCCAATATGGAAATGGATCAAAACTTTTAAAAGTGTGAAAACTCATGACCTGTTGTCCATCTGGGGTGTAGCCATGCCTGGGCTCTTCCCAAGGTGAATCCTTTGAAGACCTTTTAATAAATCCCTGCTTTATGTGATTTAATTTTATGGGAGCCTCTCAAGGACATCAAAGTGTGTTGCTGATGTGGCAATGCGTGATGGGTTGCTTAGTGAAGAAATACCTTATAAAGAATTACGGTGCCTTGAAGAAGTGTACAAAACCAGCTTGCTTCTCGCAATAAACATCTCAGTATCCCCACTGATCTGAGTCCGTGCATGAGTTGTTCACAGGAAAGAGGGAGGGGCTGAGGGGGGAGAAAATGTTTTAAAAACTTCTTTTATTTCTCATTATCCTGCTCTGACTCTATTAATAATGAATTTACTTTATCCCTTCAAATTTGAACTGGTTTTGCCCTTAGACTGTCTTCTCCCAATCCTCATCTCAGCTCATGAACCCTTTGTTATTTTTTTTCCTGAAGGATCAGCTTTTGTAGGCGCCTGGCATTTGGTCAGAGTCAAACCACGACACCCACTACCATGAGAACCCGGATGTGAAAGCTGGTTTTTATTGACGGATTGGAACAGTAATATCCTCATTAAAACATCTCTGAGATGTCCTCAGTTCTTCAGTGGGGGCCTTTGCACACCGGGAGCTGAGAAAGGCAGCTCTGCAGCAGCTGGATGTCGCGGAGAGACGAGGAAAAGAGCCCTTCCCACGTGGCCAGAAGGACTCCAGCCACAGGAATTACCAAGCCAAACAAAATACACGGAGAATCCAGAAGGACACCGGGAGCTCACACTGTGCCAGAGGAGCTGTGAGCCCTGGGGGTGTCCAGCCACAGCCACCTCTGGGTGGGGTGATCTTGGGAAGATGTTTCAGCTGTAGGACACGTCTGGAGCCGTGGGAGGAAAGGGCAGGGTCTGCCCCTGGCCCAGCCCAGGGCTCTCTGTGGGACCTGCTGGGGCACCGTGTTCAGCATTCCTGAGGCTGGACAGATCCCTGTGCCAGGGAATGTGACCTCTGAGTGCAGCAGGGGTGGTGCTGGCAGTGGGGACGGGCACTGGGGATGCTCGGTGCCCTCACTCTGGTGGGGCTGGCACGTCCCCAGCTGCTCCATCCCAGCTCCCGGCTCCATCCTGGGTCCTGAACATCCATCTAAGGAATGCTCCTTTCTGGAGCACTCCCACATCACTCCAGTGATGCAGCCCCCGCTCTCCTCTCCTTCCCCTGATTCCCAGGAAGGCACCAGTCACGACCCCAATGGGCAGAGGCCTCGGAGACTCCCACAGGAGCCATCTGGGCATCTCTCCCAGCCCTCGGTGTGGGATGCAGAGTCTGGGGATCTGTGCCGTGCTCCCGCCCCATTTCCCTGGGACTAGAGCCTGAATGGGACCCACAGAGAAGGAATGCAAAGAAGACACCCAGCAACAGGGAGGGAGATGCCCCCAGGGCTGCCCAGAGGTCACAGGGAGGAGATGGACATGGGGCTGGGAGGGCTGGGAGCTGGGGACACAGGACAGGCTCCCGCCCTTCATGCTCCCAGCAGCTTCTTGACCATGTATCCCGGCATGCTGTAGAGGAACAGGGCCACCATGATGAGGAGCAGCAGGGCCAGCACGATCTTGATGATGAGCCACTTGTAGCGGGTGCAGATGAGGTATTTGATGGACTTGAGTGGGTTCAGGAACCAGATGAACGACGTGTCCGGGCGGCTGCAGGGGAACCAAGCACCCGTTGTTAATCCATGATCATGGAAAAAGGATTCATGGACCTTAAAAGTTCATCTTGTTACACCCCGTGCCATGTCAGGGACACCTCCCACTGTCCCAGGCTGCTCCAAGCCCCATCCAACCTGGTCTGGGACACTGCCAGGGATCCAACGTGCAACCACAGCTTCTCTGGGAATTCCAGTCCAGCCCCTCCCCACCCTCCCAGACAGGAATTCCTAATTCCCAGTATCCCATCCAGCCCTGCCCTGTGGCAGTGGGAGCCATTCCCTGTGTCCTGTCCCTCCATGCCTTGTCCCCAGTCCCTCTCCAGCTCTCCTGGAGCCCCTTCAGGCCCTGCCAGGGGCTCGGAGCTCTCCCTGGATCCTTCTCCTCTCCAGGTGAGCACCCCCAGCTCTCCCAGCCTGGCTCCAGAGCAGAGGAGATCCAGATTTGGAACATCTCCGTGGCCTCCTCTAGCTCCTTTCCAACAGGTCTGTGTCTTTCCTGCTGTGGGGCTCGGAGCTGGATGCAGTGCTCCAGGTGGGAATAGAAACCCATAATCCCATGTCCCTGCTGCAGAGAGGCTTCTCCTACTCACTTGGGTTTCTCCAGGGGATCAGGCTCATTTCGAGCCAGCCCAGCAGGGGATTTCTCAGCCTCCTCCGCTGTCAGAAGGTGCAGCTCCGCCTCGACTTTGCCCTGCAGGGAGCAGAGAGCTGTGCCGAGGCCTGGGACGTGCCCCCAACTCCACCCCCCAGGCCAGAAGGACCCGAGGGGACAAAGCCATGTGGGGGGATGGAAGGTGGCCACAAAAAGTGCAGTTCCCAAGAGGTAAACCCTCCCTTTTCCCCATCCTTACAGTGATCTCCAGCTCATCGTTCTCATCTCTGGCCACAAAGGGCCACCAGCCTTTGACCCTCTTCTGCTTGAAGATGGAGATCATGGGCAGCTCAGCCTCACTGGTCACCATCTCCAGGCTGCACTGCTTGGATGTCTTGGCTCCCCGGGGGAAACGGTTCAGATCCAGCTCAATGGCCCCTGGCAGGACAAAGGGGAGAACAGAGGTTGGCATGCCAAAAAGGTCAAATCCTTGGATGGAGATGGGCTGGATCAGCATCTCCTGTCCTGGGGAGCAGCTTTGAGCCAGCTCTGGGTAGGAGAATGGGGTGTCTTGGCTACACGGGCAGTAGAAAAAGGGATTTCAGAATCATGGAAACATGAACTTTGGAAAATCCCTCCCAGCCCATCCAGTCCCAGCTGTGGCTGATCCCCTCCTTGTCCCCAGCCCAGAGCACTCAGTGCCACATCCAGGAATTCCTTGCACACCTCCAGGGATGGGCACTGCAAAGCTCCCTGGGCAGCCCCTGCCAAGGCCTGAGCACCCTTTCCATGGAGAAATTCCTGCTGCTGTCCAAGCTGAGCCTGCCCTGGCCCAGCCTGAGGCCATTTCCCCTTGTCCTGTCCCTGTTCCCTGGAGCAGAGCCCGACCCCCCCTGGCTGTCCCCTCCTGTCAGGGAGTTGTGCAGAGCCACAAGGTCCCCCCTGAGCCTCCTTTTCCCCAGGCTCAGCCCCTTTCCCAGCTCCCTCAGCCTCTCCTGGGGCTCCAGCCCCTTCCCCAGCTCCGTTCCCTTCCCTGGACACGCTCCAGCCCCTCCAGGGCTCTCCTGTCAGGAGGGGCCCAGAGCTGCCCCCAGCACTGGAGGTGTCCCAGCAGTGCCAGCACAGGGGACAGGCACTGCCCTGGCCCTGCTGCCACCCCAGAGCTGGCACAGCCCAGGGGCCACTGGCCTCTTGCCCACCTGGGCACACCTGGGCTCAAGTCCAGCCACTGGCACAGCACCCTCAGGGCCTTTCCCAGCCCCTTTTTCCCAGCTGGGAGTGCTCTGTGGGGTTGGTGTAATCCCAGTTCAGGACCTGGCACTTGACCTTGCCCCGTGGATCCACCTTGTCCAGAACCCTCTGCAGACCTTTCCTGCCCTCTCATCCCACCTGCTCCCATCCCGCAGCAGCCTGAGGGGTTTGTGGGATGCTCTGGACACTCCACGTACCCAGGAAATCATCGGCCGAGAAGTGGTCAGCGTCCCAGACCTGCAGGGTGAGGCGGGCTGGGATCTTGTACTCGGTCTCATCCCAGGAGAACATGGACTCCTTCTTGGAGATGACGATCTTCTCCTCGGCCATCAGGTAGTCAAAGGGGAAGATGTAGCGCCAGTTGAAGTTGCCCTCACCAGTGAGGGAGTGGTAATGGACATCTGTGTCTTGCTTGTCCTCCTGCTGCCCCTTCAGCCACCTGCAGCGCCCGGGGGGTGAGGGTGGGAAGCACAGGTTTATGGGGGGCAGGAGAGGGGACAGGACCACCCTGTGCAGGCAGCCAGGGTGTCTCCAGGACTGGAAGGACCTGAAAGTTATCAGCAAGGAGCTGGGGCTGCTCCAGACACTGCGGCAGCAAATCCAAGGGGCAGGAGGATCTCAGAGGGAACAGAGAACTTCAGGAGAAAAAGATTCAAGAGGGTTGTCTGATGGCTTCCCCAGGGTGAGATGTTGAGGAATTGAGCTGGGAGCACTGTTGGATAGGCTGAAGCAGAGGAGGATGGAAAGGGATCAGAACAGAGTTGGAGAGGGACTTTGGCCAAGGGCCTGGAGGGACAGGACAATGGAAATGGCTTCCCACTGGGAAAGGGGGGATTTGGGTGGGATATTGGGAAGGATTCTTTCCCTGTGAGGGTGAGGAGGGTCTGGCACAGAGTGCCCAGAGAAGCTGTGGCTGCCCCTGTGATGCCTTAAGTTTTAGCTTCCGTATTTTCCAGACTCTGTGCTGCATTAATAAAAATTAAACTCTGAATTTCATATCAAGTGTTACAAGCTCTCCTCACAGCTCAGTCACACAAGACAATCCTTTTCCAGCCCCATAACCAAGGACACCACTGAAGCTGCAGCCCCAAAAAGTGCAAAGAGCAGAGAACTGAGGAGAGAATCTGGGAGGATGGGACTGCAGAACCTGGAGCTGGAATTGGACAATTAACCCCAATATGGAAATGGACCAAAACTTATGAAAGTGTGAAAATTCATGGCTCAGGGTCCATCTTGGGTCTAGCCTCAGCCAGGCTCTTACACTACCCAAAGTGAAGCCTTTGAAGGCCTTTTAATAAATCCCCACTTTATTCCTTTAACTCTATCTAGCCTCTGTTCCAGGGAGCTTCTCCAGGCATCAGTGGGAGAGATAAACTCAAGGCAAGGACACAAGTGAAGACATCATGTCCGGTCACTCTGACCACTCCGACAAGAGATGTAACGAGGACATTGCTGGCACAAGAGGATGTAACAGGGACTTGATAACTGAAAAGATTGTGTTGCTATGGGAATGGGGCAAGGGGGTCTGAGTGGAAAATTTTGTGTGGAAGTCAGGGAGCTGTAAATACGGGTGATTACAGAATTCACAGAATTCACAGAATCACCAGGTTGGAAGAGACCTCCAAGATCATCGAGTCCAAGCCATGCCCTAAGACTTCAACTCACCCATGGCACCAAGTGCCACATCCAATTTTTTTTAAACACATCCAGGGATGGTGACTCCACCACCTCCCCAGGCAATGCATTCCAGTACTTTATCACTCTTCCAGTAAAAATCTTCTTCCTAATATCCAAACTAAATTCCCTTTGGCACACCTTGAGGCTGTGTCCTCTTGTTCTGTCAGTTCTACCTGGAGAAATAAACCAGCCCCACCTGACACAGCCACCTTTCAGGAAGTTGTAGAGAGTGATAAGGTCACCCCTGAGTCTCCTTTTCTCCAGGATGAACAACCCCAGCTCCCTCAGCCGTTCCTCACAGGGCTCGTGTTCCAAGACCCTCACCAGCCTCGTTGCCCTCCTCTAGATGTGCTCAAACATCTCAAAGTCCTTCCTAAAGGAGGAGGAATGGAATTCCAGGCTGTACTTACCCCCTGACAAAAATGTCACTGGATTTCTCGCCGGTGAAGTAGTCGTCGTCCTCCAGGATGACCTCATCCGTGTTCCACACTATCACCCTGAGCTCGTACCTGCCCCAGGGAGGGAAAGGGAGGTGAGGTACTGGAATGAGGAATGGGATGGGATGAGATGGGGTGGTGGGTGCTGCCTGGGAAGCTTCCCATCTGCTTGGCTGGGAATTCTGGTGACAGAGGAAATGGTTCCCACAGTGGGAGTAGGTGGAGGAAGAACAGAATCCTGGCTCCTGCAGCGAGGGGAGGCTGGAGGGAGGCTCAGGACATGTGGCCACAGCCATGGCACCTCCAGGGAGTCTCCAGGTGAGGGAAGCGGATTTGCAGCTTCCTTAACCCCCCTCTTTTGGGATCTCCCTCTGGCAATGCCCTGGTCGAGCCCATCTCTGGGATTCCTTCACCTTTTCCAGCCCCTCCTGCCTCTCTCAGCTGGCATCCAAGGATGTTCTCTCCCCCCCAAGGCATCGGCTGCCTGGGATGCACAAGAGGCTTCCATCAGGATTCCCAGTGCCATCCCTGTATCCCAGTGCCAGGGGATAGGGAAAGGGGCCCAAGGACCAAGGCCAGCAGGGTGAGAAAGGACTAGAAGGAAGAAATGTCCTCCTTCCCCCTCCAAGCACTGTCTTTGCCTGCTCTTTCCTGCTTGGAATGATCGGCTGTTCCACCCAGCAGCCTCCACCACCCATCCTGCTATCCATCGCCTCCTGGAAAAGTCCCGTCCAAACTGGGATAACCCTGCCCATTCCCAGCAACAGCTCAGGGCTGGGCACTCTGCTCCACCCTGGCTTCACACCAAGGTTTGGGAACGATGGAATTTCCTGGTTCACACAGGCAGGAATGATTTAGAGCTGCAGGGGGTGGAAGACGTGGGATACCACCCTCAGGAGCAGCTCTGGAGCTGTCTCCAGTGTTGGGATCTCTGGGAATGCCAGCCTGGTCGAGGAACTCAAGCAGAGGGTTGGGCTGGCCATGGAGCTCCATCCCCAAACCTCTGGTTTTCCTTGGGATTGGTTGGCTGGGCTGCTCCTTACTTCTTTGGTTTCCTGGGAGAAATATCGATGGCAGGGCCAGGCGCTGGCATATCCATGGGGAACATGTCCACCCACATCTCCAGGCGGCCCTGCGGGATGGGAGAGGCACGGTCAGCTCCCCTTGTCCCTCCTGTCCCCTCCCCACTGGTGTCTCCCTCTTCCCACACTCCGGCCATGTCAGATCTGTAGTGGGACAAGCTTCTCCCATGCCATGAATCCTTCTCCACCCCTGCAGAAGGGTCTCATGGAGGGGGTGAAACTGGATGGGTTTGAAGAACCCCTCCTGCCCAAACAATTCCATGATTCCACGATCTCCATGTCAGCTCGGATCAGCCTCAACAGGGTGAGCCAAGCACCAAGGGGAGATTTCCCTCCTCTGCTCCCAGCCTCTGCAAGGAGCTTACCAAAGGCTTAACAGGACAGCCCAGGCTTGGATTTTGGGAGATTTCTGACCAAAATTTGGTCTGCAAAACAACCACAGCCCAACTGTGTTCCTGCTCTCCCCCCTTTACTCAACAGGGCTGTGATTCCTCCCAAAACAGGCTCCAAGTCCTCCTCAGGACTCCAGGAGGTTCGGGGTCTCCAGGGAATTCCCAGCACTGTACAGCAGCCTGGGAGTTCCCAGTTTCTTTTGCTTGGGATTCTGTTGGGAATTTTGCCCCCAGGCGCCCAGATGTGGGAAATCAGGTGGGGACTGTGGGATGTGAAACAGATGAGGATGGATCTGGAGTTTTTGTCTGCTGGCATCCCGGGTAACCTTCCCACCCTGAGGTGCGTTAGGGCTGCTTTAGCCCCCTTGGGCTGCCCCCCATCCCCTTTGGAATGTGAGACCTGCTCGATGCCCGGCTTGTCGGGGTTGAGCAGCGGCCGCGTCTCCACGTGCTCAGGGACGAGGCGGCAGCCGGCCCGCGGGATGTCCTCCCAGTGCCGCAGCACCGCCAGCGCCAGGTGCTCGTCCGTTGGCTTCTTCTGGCCTGGAGGACAAAGGAGAGCCTGGACACAGGGACACAGGGACAGCAAAGCACCCAGGGCCTCCACCCGTGCTCCAAGGTGCAGAACTGCCTCATCCTCTGCATCCCTCGGGAACACTTTGTCCCTCAGCTGGCACTTGCTAACTCCTCTTCCCTCTCTCCTGTTCCTGTAAGAGGTTCAGATCCCCACTCAGTCTTCCCTGTCCAAACCAGTCCCATGTCCGGTAATCATGTTTTCCTTTCCTCCTTCACCTCTCATGGCCTGCTTCCCTCTTTCTTGGGCACACATGAGTGTGTTGGGACACAAACCCTCATCTCCCATCGTTTGGGAATGCATTCCCATGGATAACTATTTCCTAAAAGCTGGAAAAGCCATGAGGTGTTCTCCACGGCTCTTTGGACATCCACTGCTAGGAGAGCATTTCCAGAGGCAGCTTTGAGTGTCCAAGAATATCCTGGAGTGATTCCAAGAGGAACCCGCTGGCCTGGAGGCTCTGTAGGGCTCTGTAACTGGTTCCATACTGGGTATGGGACATTTCTCTGGGGATTTGGACTAGATGACCTTCGAAAGCCCACTTCAAACCACTCCATGGTTCAAACTACTCTGAGATTCCAACCCTGGATGATGAGGAGAGTCCCCAGACCCCCGCTGTCCTCCAGAGCCTCCATCCCAAGGGATGATCCCATGGGGCCATACCATTTTCATCCTCGATTTCCGTGGGGCCTGTGAAGACCCTGTTGGCAACTTTCACTCTTCCCCCTGGCCCGAAGTGCGGCCCATCCACTTTTCCCTCTTTGCACAGCTTGGACAGGATTTGGGCAGGCTTCATGGGGTCACGCCAGGTGTTGTACCCGTGGCTGGGAACAGGAGGGCAAGATCAGCCAAAAAAGCTTGGGGGGACCAAGAATTTCTTTTTCCCTTTTGCCAGAAAAAGCCCCACTGCACCATGCAGCACCCAGAATTCCCAGGGAAAGAATTTGAGGCAACAAAAACCCCTCTTCCCAGTTCCATCAGTCCCCCCAGACCCTCCCTCCTGCCCTGGGTTCCTGACGATCCATTCCACTGTGATGGCCACAAAACCAGGGATAACACATTCTCCTCCATTTATCTGAGTAGGATTGAGTTTTTTTTCCCCAAAACAAATCATTCCAGGATCAGCAGGCAGTGAAGGGGGAAGATTCCTGTGATGGGAAGTGGGGCAGGAAAGGCTTTCCCCGTACATAGAGTAGGTCTGGGACACCCCGCAGGTCGCCCGGTGCTTGCTGTAGAAGCGATTCTCCAGGTCGATCTTGGTCTCTCCGATGAGGTCGTCAGTGCCCACCAGGTCCCAGTCGTACACAGCCACGGTCAGCATGGACTCCATGGGGAAGGTGGCCTCGATGTCGAAGGATCTGGGGTTGGGGCGAGCAGAGAAAAGCTGCTGCAGGGTCTGGCTGCCCCTCAGGACAGACCCCTGGGGGAGGTGTGCCTGCTCCAATCCATGGATGGTGTTCAATTTGCATCCATCACTGCAGGATGGCAGAGGTGGGGTTTAACTCAACCCCCAGCTCTGCCAGCCCTTGACAGGAGGGTTAAATCCTTGACCTGGATGTCCCAACAGCCCTGAAATTGAGTTTGTGTCTAATTCCCACTCAAATTTAGATCTAATAGTTCCCAAGTGGGTGTTTCAGGTTCATCTCCTAAACTCCTGGTGCTACACTGACCACACGCTGGCAAAGGACATCCTGGAAGGACATCCGTGCTGCGGGATAAATCCCATCATTCCAGCTCAAGGAGCAGTCATGGGACACCTCAGTTGCAGGTCTGGGGGCTGGCAAGCTCAGCTCGGCAGCTCCAGGCGCAGACTCACTTCCCAAAGACGGGATTCAGCTGCTTGGAGATGTAGTTCTCCTTATCCTTGATGTCTGTCTTGCCCAGCTTGATGGCGATGTAGGGATCGGCTTTCCCGTTGATGTCAGCTGGGTGGAGGTCGGTGGCCTGGAGGGAACAGATGGCATTGGTCAGTGCTGTCCACGGCAGCCAAGGGTTCAGGGATGGGCCCTGAGAATGCCCAGCCACTTCAGTCCCTAAAGCAGAGTGTCTTGGATGAAATGGGGATGAAATGGTGTCTTGGATTAAAATGGGAATATTCCTGCCTCATGTGAATCCCTGTCCTAGTTTAGGGAGAGGTTGGAACTGGCTTTGTCCTGAGATGTCACCACAGTGACCTTTGGAATCTCATCAGAGGCAAGAAAGAGATTCTAAGGAAACGCCCCCCGCAAGAACCTGGCCAAGATGCCGAGACATCCATCCCCTTCCCCTTGTGTCCTCTCCATGCTGGACTCTCCCCAGAGAGAGGGTGAGGATCCCCAAACTCTCCCATCCCGCCTCCAACCACAGCACAACAGCAGAAGCCCACGTGAGAACACATCGACCCAGTCCTGGCTGTTTTTGGGGCTGACTGACCTGGTGTCTGCTATTCCAGCTTGGTGAGGGATGGGAGACTCCGTATCCCAGTGGGAACAGGGATGGAGAACCAGACTGGTGGGGAACACAGCCAGAAGGAGGTTCCATATGTAAAACACCAGGACAAGGTGGTGGCACAGGGCATCCCAGGTACTTCCAGCAGGGTGGAGATCTCTCCCAAGAGCCTGGCTGCGGAACCCCACGCTTGGGGACAGGGGGGATTGCTGGGAGTTTTGAACTTTTTGTGCTTTTTGACACTGACTCCTAAAAGAACACTGCTTTTGACTTGAAGCCTCAGAGAAGGGTTTTAAAATGGAGTGATGGAGTTAGAATCACAGGTGTGTAGTTGAATAAAAGTTTGCAATTTCACATGGTGAAGGGTTTGGACTTTGGGGTTTTAGAATATAGTAATAGGTATGGGACAAGATGGAGGTTCTTGGGCAGTGGCTCTTTTTTTTTTTTTCTCCTCGGTTTTAGGTAGTAGTTTTTGGTTGGATGGAAGGAATTGCACTGGGGGTCACAGGTGTTTGGTTATTGGGTCAAAAGTATAAATAATATCAATGTCAATTTTTTAATTGGATAGTTAGGCTTCAAAAGACCTTGCAACTAGCAAATTTATCAACATTTTCTTGCTTTTAGCTTGTGGGCTAGAAGTGCTGTAGGACTCACTGTAATATAGATAAGAACTGATAAACAACTGAGTCTGAACACGGAAATTCTGCCTCTTGTGCTTCAGTCTTGATTCTGACCGAAGGCAGGGGAAACAAGAAGATGAGCCACTAATATTTGGTGATCCCGTGAGAGGAAAAACGTGGATGATCATTTCAGAGGTCAGGAAGTGACTTTTCCCAGAGCGCATTCCATATATAAAGGAAAAATGTGCATGGATCACATCAATGATCACGGAAAGCATGTTCAAGGAGGTTCCAGGAGGCTCAAGGATCTCCTCAATCCTGCCAGTTCCCATTCCACTCTTTTTCTCCCACTCTCTCCCATCCTGAACCATCCCTGGGGGGGGGGGAGGGGCAGTGTGGAATGAACCAACACCTCACAGTACAGGCTGATCCAAAGTATCCATGGGAACTGAGCACTGGGACACGCTGGTCCAGCCCACCTGCAGGAGGGAGGTCTCTGGATCTGGCAGGAGCTTGGATCTGTCCTGTTCCCGGTGCTGGAAGCAAACAGCCCTGGAGACACTGTACAGGGTCTGGATATCCTGGGATATCCCCAAAAAAACTTGGGATAGGGGGAAGTGTCCCTCCCCACAGCAGGGGGTGGAGCAGGATGGGCTTTAAGGTCCTTTCCAACCCAAACCATTCCATGACCAAGGAGCTGCTTTGCTGGAGTGTATAAAATAGAAACCTCTCTGAGTCCCTTAGAGAGAGAAAAGAATTCAGGGATTGAATAAAAATCTTTAGAGAAATTAAAATATATTACACCACACAGATATGAAGTAGAAATTTAAGTTTTAGTATTAAGTAAGAAAACACTTTAAGTGCTTTAAGAGAGTAAAAAGCCCTAAAGCCTAGCTTAAAGTTCAGTAGCCCTAAAGCCTAGTTTAAAGCTCAGTAACTTAGCTCCAGACATAACAAAAAAAAAAAAAAATAGAAGAACTTTGCTTGCATTTCTAGATAGAACAGATAGAACCATTTAGGTGAAAAATTAGAACTATATGTGTAAATTATGTCTAAGAACTGGCACTACTTTAGAGTTAAGATCCTAATAGGTGTAGGAAGAATGTTTTAAATTCATGTCTTTGGCTCACTGGATGATTTATGAATAAAAAGCCCCTGTATTGGGGTGAGACAATACACATAGGAGGAGGGGAAGAAGAGAAAGGAGAAGCAGAAGTAGGAGAAGGAGGAGGAGAAGGAAGAAAAAGAAAAAGAAAAAGAAGAAGAAAAAGAAAAAGAAGAAGAAGAAGAAGAAGAAAAAGAAGAAGAAGAAGAAAAAGAAAAAGAAGAAGAAAAAGAAGAAGAAAAAGAAAAAGAAAAAGTAAAAGAAAAAGAAAAAGAAAAAGAAAAAGAAAAAGAAAAAGAAAAAGAAAAAGAAAAAGAAGAAAAAGAAGAAGAAAAAGAAAAAGAAAAAGAAAAAGAAAAAGAAAAAGAAAAAGAAGAAAAAGAAGAAAAAGAAGAAGAAGAAGAAAAAGAAGAAGAAGAAGAAAAAGAAGAAAAAGAAGAAAAAGAAGAAAAAGAAGAAAAAGAAGAAATGCCAGGGAGCTGCTACTGCTTCTACTTGGGGCTCTGTGCCAGAAAGCTTTAGCATGGACTTTAATATTCTGAACTCTTTACCTTTGAGACCGATGTATTCCTCCAATAAAAAACTTCACAGCAACCAACAACTGCTCCTGTCTCTCTGAAGACCCAGAGCCATGAAAAACTCGACACTTCTTCAGTGCCCAAGCTGCATCCTGGGTCCAGGTGCTCTGGAGCAGAACCCCACCATCCCTATGGCACCGGGACCAGCTCCGGGTGGGAGACGACGCCAGGTCCCGCCTGTCACACCCCGAATTCCCATCGCACTCACCCGCACGATGTAGACTCGGACCAGCACATTGATGGGGTCATTGCTGGGGATCCCCTGGAACATCCCGAAGGTGGGGTCGTATCCCGCCTCCTTGGCGATGTCATCGGGGAGCGGCACTTTGTAGACGCACATGGAGCCCTGGTTTGAGGGAGGGCACGGCCCGACTGAGTCCTACTGCCCGGGGCCTCCAGGGAAGTGAACCCGTCCCAAAACACCCTCCCCAAAGTCCCGGCCAGCATTCCAACCGCTCACTTTGAACCTCCCCACTATCCGCTCCTCCTCCGAGGCGTTGTCGTCGTTGTCCCCAATCTTCCCCCGGAGCAGGTTGAAGGTGTGCAGCCAGTCCTCAAAGCTGTCAAACTCTGCTTCCAGCTCTTTGTTGTAGACCTGAAGTTAAAAGGAGGGAATTTAGGATAAATACACAGGTGAGAAAAAGATGTGGTGAGTACCCAATCAGCTCAGAAGGAACAGGGACAGGACAAGGGGAAATGGCCTCAGCCTGGTTGTGCCAGGGCAGGCTCAGCTTGGACAGCAGCAGGAATTTCTCCATGGAAAGGGTGCTCAGGCCTTGGCAGGGACTGCCCAGGGAGCTTTGCAGTGCCCATCCCTGGAGGTGTCCCAGGAATTCCTGGATGTGGCACTGAGTGCTCTGGGCTGGGGACAAGGAGGGGATCAGCCACAGCCGGGACTGGATGGGCTGGGAGGGCTTTTCCAACTTCAGTAATACTGGGATTTTTGTGAACATGGACACCTCAGCTCCCAGTGCCTAATTTGTCTAGGAAAGAGAAGGATCTCCAGCATTACTGGTTTGGAAAAAGGGAATCTTGGAACAATGGGTGGGGCCATTGTTTCCCCTCTGTGCAAGACCCAGGTCTAAACCCCACCTGAACTCCAGAACCACAGGCAACATGAATCCTGAGAAATCCTTGGGATCACTGAACCAGAGCCACCCCTGTCCTGTATCCTGTCTGGGCCAGCCATATTCAGGCAGGAAAACTCTCCCTTGGACCTGGGACACCTCCAGGAATGAGCCTATGCCAGGACAAACCCTTTTCTCATCACCTCAGACTCCTTCCAGCTATGGAGAGAGGCTGGGAAGCCTTGTCCCAGGATACATCCCCAGCAGAGATTTCCCAAGGCACATCATCCTTGGAAGCAGCCCCTGGTACCTTGAGTTCATCGATCTTCTGCTTGCTCTTCTTCTCGGGGAGCTCAGGGGCAGGCTGCTGCTTCTTTTTCTTGTCATCTTTGGGTGCCTTGGACTTGTCCTTGTCCTTGTTCTTCACCTGAGCCTTGGAGCCTTTTGTGGGAGAGTCACCAAGTTTGGCATCACTCTGAGTCCAGGGGTGGGGGAACAGAGGGAGGAGAGGGAAAGGAGGGAGGGACGGAAGGAGGGAATGGAAATGAGAGTGAGGAGGGGTGGGGGAGATGTGGCAGGGCTTGGACAAGGTCCTTCAAAGAAGAGGAGTATGAAAGCTGCCAGCTGCCACTGCCTGCAAGTCCCTCCCCAGCCCTGTCCTGCCTTTCCTTGGCTCTGGATCACAGCATCTCCATGAGGCTGGAGATCTCTGTGCAGGGAATTCCAGTGCTGGCCTGAGCAGGGATCACTTGGAGCACTACAAAACATGGACAGAGCACTTCGACAGCGGTGAGAAAACCTGGCCCTGCCCACAGCAGCTCCTTTTGTTCCTCCTACCAGAGACTTCTCCTGCTTTATGGAGCCTGGGGAGTGGAACCCCAGCCTGGGGGTTGGGGACAGTGCTTGACGCTGCTGGCCTCGGATTGTCTGGGACCAGCTGCAGCCACAGGTCACCAGAGTCTCATTTGGAGCAACCACCAGTCATGGAGAGCTGGGAAGAGGCTGCTGGAAAAGGTGGATTCAAAGGCAACTCCTCCCCACTCTGCAATCCCCTCCCCTTGGTGCCTCTCCCAGCTTTCAGGAGGGCTGGATGCTATCCATGGACGTGGGAGATGGAAAAACTTCACATGGATGAGGAGGAAAGGGGGAAGGAGTGGAAGAGCCAAGGGAAACGGATCATTCTAAAGAGACACACAGAAAACAACGGAGCACACCAGTGCAAGTCCAGAAGAACTTGCTCAGAGCTGTCTCCAAACTCAGCAAGACAAGTCTTCATTTTCCCCAGGTTATAAAGATTAACCTTCCAAAAGAAACCAGGCTCAGAATTAAACTCAGCTGAAAGATTTTGCATCACCTGGGCACAGCAGCGAACCCCTGTCATGGGGACATGGGGCATTCGGAGAGCAAGGGTGGAATTCCTCAGGGATATCCCTCCCAGCCCTGCTGGTGACATGGCCAGATGGATGAAGTCACCCTTGGCTAACTAGTCCCAGGATTCTTGGCCAGCATAATTTTTGGGACAGAATTAGTCTCCCCCAAATTTAGGCAAGATCAGAAGCCCAGCTGACATACAGACACGCCTTCCTTCAGAGAAAAAAAACATTTAGGGCATCATTCAACTCATACGTTTATAAAATGACGATAAGTAAAAAATAATATATAAAATTATATAAATTGATAAATTAGGTGAGAGAGCTTGCGTTAAATTGCTTCTTTGTCTTCACTGCCCACATTAGGACAGCAGACAAAGAGTTCAACATGCAGCGGAAAACAACCACAAAAATTGTCCCTTTTTTGGGAAAAAACAACATTCTGGGAATGCCTGGTTTGGCCGGGGAGCTGCGGCAGATTCCCAAAGGGATGTCCAAGCACCAAGAGGAATCCCGGCCCCACCTTTCCCTGCCATCTTCTCTCTCTCACTCCCACCTCACCCTCTCCAATCTCCATCTCTTCTTTCTCCTCCGCTTCTGCCGCAGCTGCTTCCTGCTGCCGGAGTTGCTGGGAGAGAAAGGAAGCCACTGGATGTTAGGAACAATGTTTTCTTGGAAAAACTGCCCAGGGCAGGGGTGGAGTTCCCATCCCTGGAGGGATTTGAAGCCCTGTGGATGTGGGACTGTCTCCCTTGGGGACAATGGGACAGTGGCAGTCTTGGCAGTGCTGGGAAATGGTCAGGCTCAACGGGCTCTGAGGGGTTTTGCAGCCTGAACAATTTTGGGATTCCCTAACAGTCATGGGATGAAGCACAGCCCCAAGGTTTTGGACGGAGCTGGAATTAGGGGAGACCTCGCAGGAAGGGAACAATCTCCCCTGGATACCGCTCACTGCTGCTCCTCACCCACCTCCTTCATCGTCTCAATGGAAGCGAAATACTTGGACCACCAGTCCAACATGCTCTCGTCCGGCTCCTCCTCATCTGGTTCCTCCCCTCCTCCTCCTCCTTTCTTCTTCTTCTTCTTTTTCTCCTTCTCTTCCTCGGTCTGAAGGGACAAGGGAAGCACAGACAGGGAAGGGGAGGGATGAGGTGAAAGGAAGGGAGTAGTTTCTGGAAGTACAAAGGTGGGGGGTGAAGCACTTGAAGAAGTGCTGGGTGAAGTCCCCCAGGCGTGGGGGACTCATGAACTTTCTCCCTTCTACAGCCACAGACACCGAGGCACAGAACAGCCAAGGATGACCAGGGCTGTGGAGACAGTGCCAGAATCACGGAATGGTTTGGGTGAGAAGGCACCTTGAAGTTCATCCAATTCCAGTCCTGACACCTTCCACTGTTCAAGGTTGTTCCAAGCCCCATCTGACCTGGCCTTGGATACTTCCAGAGCTAGGGCAGTCCCACAACACCTCCACATTTCCACCATCCTATTTATCCTTGCATTTCCCAGGCTAAATCTCTGGAATCTTCCATGACAAGAGTCAAACTGTGCACAGCAAAGCACCTTGGGTCCACTTGGTGGGGTAAGGGAGCCTTTCCCAGCGGACACCTATGGTGGGATGTGGTGGGAATACCCAGCCTCCCTCCCACATCCCTGTCCTGCTCCTCCTGGGACACCTGGGATGAGAAGTCCTGGCCCAAAAGAGCTTCCCAAACTGCAGGAATGAGGCCACTGTCACATCCCTTGAGGGGACAGTGCTGCTGTGTCCCTGTCGTGGGACAGAGGGGTGATGTCCCTGCCAGGCTTGGACTGGGGATGAGTCCTGGTCCATTGAAATTGTCCTGGAAGGGCTGGGAAGGGAGCAGAGAACTGGGAGCAGGGATGCAGAGAAGATCCATCACTTACCACATCCACCTTCACCACGGCATCGGAATTCTGCCGGCCGGGATGGAAGGGAACAGAGAGAGGGAGAGCAGGTTAAGGACACACCCTGAGCTGAGTGCAAATCCTCAGTCCCAGGATGGTTTGGCTGGGAAGGGACCTTGGAGCTCATCTCATCCCACCCCCTACCATGGGCAGGGACACCTCCCACTGTCCCAGGCTGCTCCAAGCCCCAGTGTCCAGCCTGGCCTGGGACACTGCCAGGGATGCAGGGAGTAGCCATAGCTTTTCTGGGAATTCCAGTCCAGTCCCTTCCCACCCTCCCAGGAGGGAATTCCTGCCCAGTATCCCATCCAGCCCTGCCCTGTGGCAGTGGGAGCCATTCCCTGTGTCCTGTCCCTCCATCCCTTGTCCCCAGTCCCTCTCCAGCTCTCCTGGAGCCCCTTCAGACCCTGCCAGGGGCTCGGAGCTCTCCCTGGATCCTTCTCCTCTCCAGTTTTACATTCCCGGCCTGGCTCCAGAACACAGGGGCTCCAGCCCTCAGAGCACCTTGGCAGAAATCTGCTTTTGTGGAGGAAGCTCTGGAGCAGAAGGGTGGGAGGAGGAGTTGAAATTCCCGTCCTGGGCACAAAAATGGTCACAGGCACATTCAGAGTGACACAGGCCAACACCCCTGGGACAGCTGCCTACCCAATTCAGGCTGAAATCCCTCAGAAATCGGCAATTCCATGAGGAAAGAGGTGCTGCCACACGGATACTCACAGCTTCCAGCTTCACCATCGTTTCCATCTTCTTGATGGGAACCTCGGGTTCCATGTTGACAACGATCTCCCCTGTGGGGCGAGAGCGATGGGCCCTGCTGGTCACGGCCAGGTAGCCATTGAGGTGTTTGGCTGGAGAGAGGACAGAAAAGGAGAAAGAAAAAGGGAGAGAGAGAGTGGAGAGGAGAAATCGATAGTTCAGGAGAGATCCTACAGGATTCAGGCCAGAAACTGAGCTCAGGTGAGATCCTAGAGGATTCAGGACAGGAACTGAGAGTTCAGGTGAGATTTCACAGGACTCGGGCCAGAAGCTGAGAGTTCAGGTGAGATCCTAGAGGATTCAGTCCAGGAACTGAGCTCAAGTGAGATCTTTCTGGATTCAGGTCAGAGTTCAGGTGAGGTCCTACAGGATTTAGGCCAGAGCATGGTGGGACCACCTTGTTTGGATCAGTGGAAATGAGCACACAGCCTTCAGCATTTTAGGACCAAAATCCCACCTGGAGCAAAGGAAGGTGGAAGATAAGCAAGAAATGTCCAGAGGAGAAGAGGCAGAGAAGATTGCCCTGAAAGCCTCAGTTGGCTCGGACACAACCCCTGGTCCAGGTGGATGGAACCAGACACGTCCTTGGGAATTTTGTCCAGCCTACAGCCCCAAAGCTGGGAGGAGTAATTCCCACAGCTCCCAAGTCCTCGTCTGCTGGGATAAGTGGGAAGTGGGTCTGGGATGGGTTTTGCTGCAGGTGCTGATGGATTGGGGTGGTTGGGGTCGACAGGGGCCTGGACCTCTGCTCTTCACAGCCACCACGGACACTGAGTGCAGCCAAATCCTGTTCCACTCCTGAGGAAAATTTGGGGACTTGAGTCCTGAAGGTGCAGAGATGTTGGAGGTGAACCTTTCTTGTCTTACAGGAACTGGGGGAGCAGGCAAGACGTGCAGATCAAAAATATCAACAGGAAATAATGGATTTTACCCTGTGGCTCCTCATGACTGTGAGGAAACCACAGGAAAGGGCTTGAAGCCACAGTTTGGGCTGCAGGAATTCTGGGCTCCAGCTGAGGGCTTGGAGGAAAGAGGAAATTCACCACTCAGAACTATCAAAGTGCTGAAGTTGGGACTTTTCTTGGAGTTCCGGATAAGGCTGGACCCGAACCCAGAAGTTCTAAGGGTTAACCAACCATCTCATGGTCCTCACACCCTGTCCCACCTCCCTCTTCTTCCCACAGATGTCCCAGCCCGGGTCCCCACGTCCCAGCCCTGATACCTGCCATGTTCCAGTGCTGAGCTTTCTTGTCGGGCGGGCGGTAGATGAACTTGCGCAGGGAGCTGACGGTGTGGGAGCCCACCAGGGTGTAGCGACCGAAGGCCCGGCAGTCCACCACCCTGATGTTCAGGGGAGGGTGCAGCAGCTCGTTCTCCGGGAGGTCCTGGGAAGCGGAGGAGGGATGGGTATCAAGGGGCTGGGAGTGTCGGGTTTGGTGGTTGGGAAGAGTGATAGGGATTGGGAATGGGATCATGGTGGGGAGGGCAGTAGGGACTGGGAATGGGGTCATGGTGGGAAGGGCAGTAGCAATTAGAAATGGGGTCATGCTGGGAAGATCAGTTAGGACCAGAATTAGGATCATGTTAGGAAGGGTGGTGGGGGCTAGGAATGGGATCATGGTGGGAAGACCTATTAGGACCAGAATTAGGATCACGCTGAGAAGGACAGCTGGGATTAGATCTGGGATCATACTGGGAAGGACAGTAGGGCTTAGGAGTAGGATCATGCTGGGAATGTTAGTTAGGACCAGATCTGGGATCATTCTGGGGGAAGAAGACCAGAGCTGTTCCCTCAAAATGTGGCTTGGGAACCCTCAGGTAAAGGAATGGTGTCCATGTGCTCTGTTGCTTTGGGAAAACTGGAGTAAAGGGCTTGGAGCCATGGTGGGTTCCTGAAATTCCAGGTTCCACCTGAGGGATCAGAGGGAAGGGGCCACACTCACCACTTCAAACCACTTGACCAAAGTGCTGAAGTTGGGGTTTTTCTTGTAGTTCTGGATCAGGGCAGACTGGACACCCTTCCCAGCACACTCAATGTCCACACGGGGCCGGTCCACCTGGGCCAGGTTCACTCTCTTCAGGTCCCTGAGCCCCCAGAACAAGATCTAGGGCAGGAGGAGGAGGGAGCATATGAATGTGAGAGGGAGGATCCCTGGGAGCTGGTTCTCCATGGAGAGGGATCCCACTGCTGATGTCATCACAGGGCAGTGGTGGATCCCCGAGGTATCTCCTCCTGACACTCTGCAGCCCAAGGTCTGCTGCCCTCGACATCCATTTTCCTGGTTTTCTCCCTTTTTTTGGCCTTTTCCTGCCCTGGGAATCCACAGAGCAGCTCTGTTCCTCTGTGGTGGCTCTGGATCCAGCACTGCCATTGCTTTGTCCCAGAGGAATCAGTGTCACTGGGGAAACTTCCCTGTCCCTACCTGGGATAACAGACTACCACCACCCAAAATTCCCCAAAACTGAGATTTTCCCCACCTCCTCATTCCCCACAGCTGTATTAAAATTGTGAGGAACACAACTCATTTATCACAATGCAAATGTGTGGAGCACCAGGAGCCAAAGTTGCTCTGGAGACCTGGCCAGCAGCACCTCACCTGAGCAGAGACACCTTCACCCAGGGCTGAGATGTGCCCTGAACATCCCTGTGGGCATTGCCTGGATCATGGATCCCCACCAGGATCTCCAAGGGACAGGGACCCTCATGGGACACATCAACAGAACCATGGAATCCTTTGGAAAAGCCCTCCAGGATCATTGAGTCCAACCTGTCACCAGTCCCCACCTTGTCCCCAGTCCAGAGCACTGAGTGCCACATCCAGAAGCCCCCTGGCTGTCCCCTCCTGTCAGGGAGTTGTGCAGAGCCACAAGGTCCCCCCTGAGCCTCCTTTTCCCCAGGCTCAGCCCCTTTCCCAGCTCCCTCAGCCTCTCCTGGGGCTCCAGCCCCTTCCCCAGCTCCGTTCCCTTCCCTGGACACGCTCCAGCCCCTCCAGGGCTCTCCTGTCAGGAGGGGCCCAGAGCTGTCCCCAGCACTGGAGGTGTCCCAGCAGTGCCAGCACAGGGGACAGGCACTGCCCTGGGTTGTGCCCACACTATTTTGAATACAAAATCCCCCTTTAGATATCCATGTATACGTGAGAGGCATCCCATTCTCATTTCCTGAGGTTGATGGGATACTCAACACCTGAGCTATGGGATTGCTTTGAGAGATGATCCAGCTCCATGTCCATCCCTAATGTTCCCTGAGCTGCATCTCAGCCTGGGTGCTGCTCACTCGCTGTCCTGTCCAGGTTTGACAGCAAGGAATGATCTAATTCCCTGGGTTTTTTTTGGTTTTTTTTTTTTTTTTTTTTTAGGGATGCTGCAGTCTGGTTCCCAGTACAGCTACCACAGACAGATCCTTGACTCCTGGTTCCTTCCTGCCCTTCCAACATCCTTGGAGATGCTCTCCTGCCCCAGGCAAGGCCCCACGTGGACATTGGTTACCTCCACTCGGTATCTGCTCAGCACTGGCCGAATTCCCAGAGGCACCGGCAGGATGGGACCTCGGTCCACGTCCATGGGGCCATCGATTGGGGGTAAGTCTGATTTACCCCCAGGGCCGATCTGGAAGAGATGGATCATGGATTAGGATCTGCTCATCTGAGCTGCTGGGAAGCAGTTTTTGGTCCTTCTCACAGGACTGTGGAATCACAGATTGGTTTTGCTTGGAAGGAAGTCAAAGACCAACTCATTCCACCCAGAATTCCAGGGAGAGTTGGGTTGTGTCTCAGCAGGAACTGGTCCCAGTTGTTGGATCTGGGGTAGCTCAGAGGGCTGAGACCCCAGGGCAGCAGCTTTGGGAAGAGGAAGACTCAGGAGCAGAAGGTGTATGAGTCAATAAAATGAAATATTTCAGTATTGGGTTAGAAACAGAAATACTCTTGCTGGCAGTGTTTTATGGGCTAATAAACCCTTAAAAGGTCTTGTAATCAGAAGTCCCGTGAGTTCTGGGCCACTTCTGGTGGAGATCTGTGAGACGAACTCACCGTCCCTGCCTATGGAGAAGATCAGAGAAATAAACCGCGCTTCCTAAAGCAACCCAGAGGTTCCGACTCTGCTTCATCGGGAAAAATCCCCGCCAAGGAAATGTGATGTGGGAGCAACAAACCCAGTAGGAAAAGCATTTCAGTGGATGGAACACGAGGCTCAGAAGTGGAAGAATTTAACTCTGGCATTGCCCCAGACTATGAATCATGGGATGGCTGGGAGGGACTTTAAAGACCACTGAATTCCAACCCTGGAATTCACCTTACACCTTTCCAGGCTGCTCTTAGCGCCATCCATCCCAACCTTGGACACTTCCAGGTATCTTTGACGAACAACAAGTGGTTGATCCATCCAAGAGCGACTACAAGGGGTCAGCAGACCAATGACCAGGTGAAGGGGCAGTTATTCCCAGTTACCCAGTTCTCCATAAATTAAACCCCTCTCCCTTCCAACCCTGCATCCATTCTTCCCATCCCTTCATCCAGCTGGCACCTGGAGCAGCTCGAAGGCGGCCAGCAGGTCCCCGGCTGTGGCATTGCCGCGGTAGATCTGGTAATATTCCAGCTGTGGTGGGAAGCGTGGGGGGCAGTACTGTTCATCCGACATCTTCACCACCGGCTTGGCGAATGTCCGGCCCATGAAGTCGGCTTTTCCCTACAGAAAGAGGCTTTGGGGTTGGGGATCCAACATGGGAATTCCAAAATTAGCCCCATGGTTCTCCTCAGAAGCCCCTGGGGTTTGGAATCCAACAGGAGAATTCCAAAATTAGCCCCATGGCTCTCCCCAAGAACACTTGGGATTGGGGATCCAACACTAGAATTCCAAAATTAGCCCTGCAATTCTCCCCAGGAGCACTTGGGGTTAGGGATCCAACATGGGAATTCCAAGATTAGCCCTGTGGTTCTCCCCATCATGGCTGGAACAGGAATGGGATCAGCGCTCTGGTCTTTGGGTGCCAAAGCTCAGGGAAAACTTTCACTGATTACTCCTTCAAGGAGGCCAGGGATGAGCTGTTGTCCCAAATGGAAAAGCTCCTTGGCCACAGACTCTTTCTTCCCTCTCCCAAAATAAGATACATTGAATCACATCTGAGATTTAGGAGCAGCAGCAGCTCTGTGGGAGATGTGGAGTGACCATTTTCCAAGGATCAGGAAAGAAAAGAAAAAGCTCCCCAAATCCTCTGCCTCCTCTGCCACCACCCAAATCTGGTGAGATCCCAACATCCATACCATGCACAATTGCATGTGGGATTTTCTTACCACAGTGTCCTGGTCATAGATCTCGATGACGATGATGGGGGGATCATCCCGCATCTCATGAGCTTCCCCGTACAGCTCCACGTTGTCGAACACCAGGAGCTGGTCCCAGGTTGGGCAAAGGGTCTCATTGAGAACCTGGGAAATTGGGAGATTCCTACTGCTCCAGGAATGGACCAGGGTCCTGGAAAAGGGTGGCAGGTGGGGCTGCTGTGCATTTTTTGGATCAGGGAGGCATTGAGAATCTCCCAGGGATTCCGCTGAGGGAAACAATCCAGTAGCAGATGAGCAGAGATGGATTATTCCCAGTGTCCAGTGTTCCTAAAACTTGGCAGCCCTTGGACTGGGAAGACTGAAAAATCACTTTAATGTGACCTTGTTGTGCCTAAACCAGCAGGGAATCACAAGGAATCACAGAGAACTGGGGGAATCACAGCCACTGGCGTGTGGGATATATTTTGAGAATGGGCTCCTGGGGAGAGTTCTCCTGGAAAAGTCAATGCCCAGTTCCAGAGGTGCTCTCCCACTGCAGGAGCCCAGGATCAGACTAATCCTTGTTCATGGGATCTGTGCCATGGGAACCTGCGGAATCAGCCATCCCTGCATCCCTCCACCCATGCATCCCAGGAATGTTCACCTCCGTGCACTGGCTCTGGGAGATGAAGAAGACCCGTGCGAAGGGATCCGAGAGGCCGCTGCTGTCGGCTGCGAACAAACTCCTGGCTTGGTACATGTGGGCTCGCAGCTGGAACACCTGTTTCTCTGGAAGAGGGAGGGAATGGGATGGGATGGTTTGGGATGAGCTCTGGGAGCCTGTCTTGGCTCACAGAGCAGGGTGTGATCAGCAGAGTGTGTTCTACCACCTGCTGTGAAACCAGCTGGGGCAGTGATCCTTATCTCTGTGGAGATATCTCCTGTTCATGAACCAGCTGTGAAACCAGCTGGGGCAGTGATCCTTATCTCTGTGGAGATATCTCCTGTTCATGAACCAGCTGTTAAACCAGCTGGGGCAGTGATCCTTATCTCTCTGGAGATATCTCCTGTTCATGGACCAGCTGTTAGACCAGCTGGGGCAGTGATCCTTATCTCTGTGGAGATATCTCCTGTTCATGGACAGCTGTTAAACCAGCTGGGGCAGTGATCCTTATCTCTGGGGAGATATCTCCTGTTCATGGACAGCTGTGAAACCAGCTGGGGCAGTGATCCTTATCTCTGGGGAGATATCTCCTGTTCATGAACCAGCTGTTAAACCAGCTGGGGCAGTGATCCTTATCTCTGGGGAGATATCTCCTGTTCATGGACAGCTGTTAAACCAGCTGGGGCAGTGATCCTTATCTCTGGGGAGATATCTCCTGTTCATGGACAGCTGTTAAACCAGCTGGGGCAGTGATCCTTATCTCTGTGGAGATATCTCCTGTTCATGAACAGCTGTTAAACCAGCTGGGGCAGTGATCCTTATCTCTCTGGAGATATCTCCTGTTCATGGACAGCTGTTAAACCAGCTGGGGCAGTGATCCTTATCTCTCTGGAGATATCTCCTGTTCATGAACCAGCTGTTAAACCAGCTGGGGCAGTGATCCTTATCTCTGGGGAGATATCTCCTGTTCATGGACAGCTGTTAAACCAGCTGGGGCAGTGATCCTTATCTCTCTGGAGATATCTCCTGTTCATGAACAGCTGTTAAACCAGCTGGGGCACTGTTCTTTCTCTTTCCCACATCCCATCCTCCCTCCAGGAGATATCTCCTGTTAATGGGCCATTGAGTCCCACTGCATGGCTGATAAAATTCCATCATCCCATTGGGAGATGCTCCACCCAGGGGCAGGAGCCAAGCATTCCCTACCCAGATAAAATCTGAGATTTGGAACATCAGAGCAGCCTTTTCCCACTGGATTCCAGAGGAAAACCAGACCCTTCTACATCATCACTGGACCTTCAGAGGAAAACTGCACCTTCTCCAGGAGCACTGCTCCAACAGAACCACATCTGTCACTGCAGGACTGCATCCACCATTTCATGGGGCTGCTCCAACACCCAGACTGACTGACAGGGGGTCAGCTTGGATTCTGACTCTGTCAGTGTTTTGGGTTTGTTTGGGGTCTTTTTGTATTTCTGTATTTTTGTTTTAATTTTCCTAGTAAGGAACTGTTATTCCTATTCCCATATCTTTGCCTGACAGCTCCTTAATTTCAAAATTAAAATAATTTGGAGGGAGGGGGGGGGTTACATTTTCCATTTCAAGAGAAGTTCCTGACTTCCTTAGCAGACACTTGTCTTTCAAACCAAGACAGAGCCCATCCAAGGGATGTCTCAGGAGCCTGGTTTTGTTCATGGGTGAAGGATTTCAACTCCAAGCGTGAATCACAGATGGATACGCATTTCCTTGGCATATTGCTTGTTGTGTGCACAACAGAAACAACTCGGAAGAGGTTTGGGATAGTTGGGACAATTCCCAACCTCCCAGTACTCCTGGGACAACCATAACGTTTCCCCCCTTAGCTCCTGGAAGTGTCTGGACCAGGGGATGTCCAGCCAGGCTCCCTCCCGCCCTCTCTATGCCCCATCCCTTGGGAAGTCCTTACTGGTGTACAGGAGGCTGATGGGTGGGAAGGAGGGCAGGTTTTGGCCTCGGGGGACTTTCTTCTCTTCGAACCCACAGGGGAGGCCGCTCAGGAAGTCCTTGCGCTGCTTGTTGAGGCCCAGCCACAGGTAGATCTCCATCTTGGCTTGGACTGTCCAGCCAGCGGGGCCGAACCCCCTCTTCCCAGGGAGCTGAGGAATGGAAGAGTTCACACGGATATCGGGAATATGGACAGACCTCTCTTGGAGCACCCAACCTCATTGGGGCATTGTGCTGCTGTTCCTTAAACCCAAGAATCCTTTGGGATCGTGACCCTGCTCTGGCTCTTACATTGTCCTCTTCCCACTGTGGTTTCCCTTTCCTTAGTCAGAAATTCTCGGGATTTACAGCTGGATTAAACATCTCCCTCTTTCCAAACAATTCCCACTTCCTGGGCTGGGTAAAGTCAGTGCTTCACCCTCCCTAGGAACAGATTATCACCCCTACCAGCACAGTACAGATCATATTTTTCCAATATTCAAACCCCATGAAAAAATGGATACAAGACTCTCATCCTGATCTCCCAAATTCCCTCTGCTTCTCTCCTCTTGTCTGCAGCTCCCCTGGGACAGACGGATCCTCACCTTGAGGAAAACTGTCTTCACTTTGGCGCAGTCCTTCCCCATCTCCTCATCCACGATGGAGTACAGGATGTCCTTAGAAGGGATGCGGGCATAAGCGATGCGCTTGTTGTTGCTCATCATCCAGATGAAAACATCGGGAATCGTGTGCTGGGGCTGGGAATGCCACAGGAGAGCCCTGTCAGTGCCCCAGTTCTGCCCACTGAGGTGCTGGTGGGGCTGGAGACCTGCTGGAGGAAAATCCAGCAGATGGCATGGAAGATGGATGTGCCTGCTGCCACACTGGAGGCAGCAGAAAATTTTTTAAGATTTCCTGTCTGAAAAGGCTGCTCAGAGCTAAGCCCATCAGGAAAGGAAATGGGATTTATGTTGGTTACAGTTTAAAAAATATAAATTTGGGCATAGAATGTTTTCCTCCTCTGCTCCTTCAGTGGTCTTGGGGAAAGGAGGGCAGCGGCCATTCCTTCATCCATTTCTAGGGAAGATGTTCCCAGTCTGGATAGGGCCCATCACACCTCAAATTTGGGTTTGGGTCAGGGCCAGGGAAGGCCTGGCTGTAACCAAAGATGGAGCTGGGAGCATTCCATGGGGAATGAAAGCAGGAGGTGGAACAGCTGCAGCTCCAGGGCCAAGAACCCCCACTGAGCCAGTCCTAAGTTGGAAAAATGTCATGGAATCATTTTGGAGCCTAAAGGGGCTCCAGGAGAGCTGGAGAGGGACTGAAGACAAGGCATGGAGGGACAGGACACAGGGAATGGCTTCCCACTTTCCAGAGGGTGGGGATGGATGCAATATTGGGAAGGAATTCTTGGCTGGGAGGGTGGGGAGGGGCTGGGCTGGAATTCCCAGAGAAGCTGTGACTGCCCCTGGATCCCTGGAATGTTCCAGGCCAGGCTGGACACTGGGGCTTGGAGCAGGTGGAAGGGACAGTGGAAGGTGCCGTGGGATTTCAAATCCCTTCCCACCCAAACCAGTCTGGGATTTGATGCGTCACCTTCCGGTTCCTGATTTCCCAGGGATTCACAGGATCCCTCCATGTCTGGGACTGGCTGAAATATCCCCAGTTCTGCTGTAGGAGGACCCAGCCCTGTCTCTGCCAGGGAAACTCTTGAATTTATTTTCTATTGGCTCATTCCCACCCAGGAGTGCACAGGGATCATGGGGTAGCTCATGGGTTTGGAATGGCTCCTTGCAGAGGGACCTCTCCTGGCCTTGGAGGTCTCCATCCCTCCATCCCTCCATGCATGCATTCATGCATCATCCATCCATCCCTTCATCCATGGATCCCCCCATGGATCCATCCACCCATCCCTCCATGGATCTCTGGACCATCCATCCATCCATCCATCCATCCATCCATCCATCCATCCATCCATCCATCCATCCATCCATCTCTGTCCATCCATCCATCCATCCATCTCTGTCCATCCATCTCTGTCCATCCATCCCTGTCCATCCCTCCCCTCCCTATCCATCCCAGCTTTCTGTCTCCATGAGGTGCCCCAGCCAGAGTCCCCTCTGTCCCTGAGGGATCCACCTCATCCGCCAGGAACCGCAGCTTCTGCAGGAAGTTCTGCACCAGCTTCAGCTTGTCCTTCATGGTGTTCCTCTTGACCTGGGAGCGCAGGGCCGTGGCCTGCTGGGCCATGTTCTCCTGCAGAGACAGTCGGGACATCAGGACACAGCCCGGACAAAGGAAAGGCATCACAATCCCACCAGGTTTGGGTGGAACCCATCAGACACCCTTTTGTTGACCTTGGCATGGGAGAGCCCCTGAGAGGGCAGAGACAGCCCAGGAAAAGATGGCAACCACAAAGGTGTCACCTGAGCTTGGAGAAATTTGGGGTGGCCTATGGAAGGAGCCTCTCCCATTCTCACCCAGCACTTGACCCTTGGAGCTTCCATGTGGACGTGTGGAATTTGACAAATTCTGGCTCTCAAGGATGCAGCTGGCCATGGAAGTTGGTGTCTGTGGCTGTGCCAGCTGAACAAGCCACCAGCTCCTCCTCCAGCTGTCCTGCACACCCATGGCAAGGAGTGGTGCCACCACACCCAAACCTCTGTCCCTGTGGCAGCTCTGCTCTGCAGAGTTCCCAAAATCACCCCAAACCTCTGTCCTTGGGGCAGCTCTGCCCTGTAGGGTTCCCAAAATCACCCTAAACCTCTGTCCCTGTGGCAGCTCTGCTCTGCAGAGTTCCCAAAATCACCCCAAACCTCTGTCCTTGGGGCAGCTCTGCCCTGTAGGGTTCCCAAAATCACCCTAAACCTCTGTCCCTGTGGCAGCTCTGCTCTGCAGAGTTCCCAAAATCACCCCAAACCTCTGTCCTTGGGGCAGCTCTGCCCTGTAGGGTTCCCAAAATCACCCTAAACCTCTGTCCCTGTGGCAGCTCTGCCCTCCAGAGTTCCCAAAATCACTCCAAACCTCTGTCCCTGTGGCAGTTCTGCTCTGTGGCATTCCCAAAAATTCCCCTTTCCAGCTCCTGTGTGCTCCCAAGTTTCTTTCCAGAGTCTGGTGGAGGGGAAGCATCAGAGGTCCAAGTGACATCTGGGACTTGGGTGAAACCCGAGTGGGCTTTGGGCTCCTCTGCTCAGAATTGAACCCCAAACTCTCAATCCACAGGGACTGGAAACCAGTGTGTCCATGGACCAAATTCCAGCCCCTGCTCAGGAATACTCCTCCACTCTTCCCAAAGCTTCTGTGAACAACCCATGCCACAGGGAACAATTGCTTCCCAATATCCCATCTATCCCTGACCTCTGGCAGTGGGAAAGCACTCCCTGTGTCCTGTCCCTCCAGGCCTCATCCCAATTCCCTCTCCAGCCCTCCTGGAGCCCCTTTAGGGAACGGATCCCACTCACCAGCTCCCGCATGCAGGATTTGAGCCTCTCCCGGTCCAGCCTCGTGCGGGATGAGTGGTGCTGGTCCTTGTCAGCCAAGGTCAGGAAGCGCCTGCGGGAAAAGGCCGGCAGGGTGATTCCCATGGGAACATTCCCCAGGGAGGTTCCTGGAAGGAAACGCTCTCAATTCCCTCCAATCTCCAACAAAGCTGTGGGTGAGAAGCTGGTTCACACTGCGGACTCAAAGTCAGGAGGGGACAGGAGGTGTCATCAGGTACCACCAGCCTGTGGAGGCCACAGGACTGAGGTTTTCACGCCTGCTTTGGGGTGTTTGGGGTGCAGATGGCAGCACCACGCTCCAGCCCAAGGCAAAAGATCCAGGATCGTGCCAGTGTCATGGAATGTTGTCCCATTGTCCCAAGGACAAGGCCATGGTAAGCCTTGCCTGCTGGGAGCAGGGACACGCACGGTGCCACCCTGCCCACGTTTCACTCACAGGCAGCCGCTGCTCAGCTCCTCCAGGACCCCTCGGAGCCGGCGCTCCGGGTGTGGCTTCTCCGTCTTGATCATCTCCTGCACGTCATTGAGCCCCTCCTCCTGCAGCGCCAACAGGGACAGCGTGAGGAGTGAGGGGCTGGGGGAACTCCCCTAATCCAATCCCACACCGAGGAAAACCTCGGCTGCTTCCCTGGAACACGTCCAGGGACCCAGCTCTGGGCGTTGGGAATGGTTCTGGTGCCCTCAAGGAGTGAGCTGGAGTTTGGAAGATCTAAACCCTCTTGGAGGGACCTGGCAGGGGGACCTTCCCAGATCCTGCTGTGACCCTGCCAATGTGGAGCTCTCCTGAAGGCTCCTTGGGAATGAATGGTATTTAATCATAAAATCACAGAATGGTTTGGGTGGGAATAATTGAATTCCAACTCCACTGCCACAGGCAGGGACACTTCCAGTACCCCAGGTTGCTCCAAACCATATGCCTTGGAGCCTGCACACCTCCCCACCCTCACAGGGAAGAATTCCATCCCAATATCCCATCCAAATCTCCTCTTTTCTGGTTTGTACCCACTCCCTGTGTTCTGTCCCTCCATCCCTTGACCCCAGTCCCTCTCCAGCTCTCCTGGAGCTCCTTTAGGCTCTGGAAGGGGCTCTGAGCTCTCCCTGGAGCTTTCCCTTCCCTGGCTCTGCCATATGAATGTTTCATCCCTCCAGCCCAGGTGACAAAGCCTCTGCACCCATTCCCTTTTGTGGGAACATTTGGATCTGACCCGCAGAATTCTCAAGGAGCTGATGGAATTTGGTGATCCCTCACTGGGAATTTTGCCCTTTCCAGGCACTGTCTGTCCCTGCTTTGCACCTCCTGGATGTGGCTGCGCCTGGTGCCAGCCCCGTGTCCCAGCTGTGTCCCCCCATCCCTCCACCCCTCCCTGTCCGTCCCTGTCCACCCCTGACCAGCTTGTCGGCGATCTTGTCCATGATGTTGGCGTTGTAGAGTCGGCGCCGCTGGTCCTGCCACCAGCTCCGGATATAGATGCAGGGCTTCTTCTCCAGGTAAGGCAGGTGGAAATAATTCCTGCAAGAGGAGGTGGGAGAAAAATTCTGTGGGGGTGACAATCGTGGCCTGGAAGAGCTCCCATCCCATCCCATCCCATCCCATCCCATCCCATCCCATCCCATCCCATCCCATCCCATCCCATCCCATCCCATCCCATCCCATCCCTCTCCCAGGAGGCAATGCCGTGGTGGGAAGGGGGGATGCAGGAGCTCAGGAGAGGAAGGGAGGCGGCTTCAGCTGCACCCTGCAATGTTGGAATTCAAAATGCAAGGAAATCTCAAAACATTCAGCCTATAAACCAAAGCTTAGAATTTAACAGGATTTGATTTGAAACCTTGGAGGAGACATCCAAACTTAGGTGCTAGAAGCCAGAATGTGGATTTGTAGTCTAAAGTGGAGACATGATAAATTAAGTAAAGTTTAGCATTTAGAGTTTAAGATATAGAAAAAAATAAAAGTAGTTACAAAAGTAACCAGAAGTTTTAGAGTGCAGCGCTGTAGGTTTGTGTGTCATAATGTGATTGGCTAAGAAAACTCACGCTGGAGTATGAGTCAATAAAATGAAATATTTCAGTATTGGGTTAGAAACAGAAATACTCTTGCTGGCAGTGTTTTATGGGCTAATAAACCCTTAAAAGGTCTTGTAATCAGAAGTCCCGTGAGTTCTGGGCCACTTCTGGTGGAGATCTGTGAGATGAACTCACCGTCCCTGCCTATGGAGAAGATCAGAGAAATAAACCGCGCTTCCTAAAGCAACCCAGAGGTTCCGACTCTGCTTCATCGGGAAAAATCCCCGCCAGGGAAATGTGATGTGGGAGCAATAAACTCACACTGCAGAACAGAGGCTCCGTTTCTCCCAAGGCCATTCCCAATGCCAGGCCCAGGATGCATTGGTGCATCCCATTCCTGGGAGGGTCCAAGGCTGGGTTGGAAGGGGCTTGGAGCACCCTGGGATGGTGGAAGGTTGGAACTGGATTATCTTTAAGATCCCACCTGAACCATCCTGGGATTCTGAAACCTCCCAGTTGCTCCAACCCCTGTCCAACCTGTCCATGAGGCACCTGGAAAGGGGAATCCTGCTGCACCTGGAATCACCAGGAGCAAAATCCAGCTCCAGCTCTTCCTGGGTATTCCCACCAGGAGATGTCAGCAGAGCCCTGTGGCTGAGGCCACCAGCTCCCAGAAGCTGGAGATTTTTGGAAAACCAGGGTGGGAGAGGCCCCAGAACATCAGAACTTGGGATTCATCTGGACAAGGAGCTGAGGAACAGAGTAGGGAATTCCAAGGGGACTTCACTGGATATTCCTGGAAAGAGGGAGGGAATTCCAGGGGGACTTAACTGCATGGAAACAGGGAGGGAGTTCCAGGAAGACACTTATCTTCCCTGGATATTCTTTTCCCAGTTGATTTAATCAAAGTGAATTTAATCAAAGTGAATTACATTAAAGTGAATTCAATTAACACAAATCTACTGCTAAACCTTGATGAAAATCCACTTTAAAACAAATCTCGTAATCTTAAATCCAATTATCTTCCTTATCCCAGTTCTTGGTATGCAAACCCAGACCTTGCCAGGCACATCCCACCAGTCAGAGGATCTGAACCTTTTTATCCCAATCTCCTGCCTGATGCATTTCCAGATTTTTCCAGCAGTTTTCCCATCTGGGATCTCGACATTGCCGAGGCCACCACTGACCCATGACCCCAAGTGCCACAAAAGGTGGACACACTGACCTGTCCGTGACCAGGATGGACACACTGACCACAAATATCCAGGGGAACACACTGACCAGTCCATGCCCGGGTGGACACACTGACCACTCCATGCCCGGATGGACACACTGACCACACAAATCCAAGTGGACACACTGACCAGTCCATGCCCAGGTGGACACACTGACCTGTCCGTGACCAGGGGCTTCATGGGCTGGGATGAGGAAACGGAGACCAGCTCTCCATCCTCACCACCATCATCCTCACTGGAATTCTGGAGCAGCTCCGACTCCTCTTCATCCCCATCCCCTCCTTCTTTCTTCCTTCGCAGGACGGGTTTGCTGGAGCCATCCACCTGGTTGCCATAGTTACCTCAAGGACAAAAAGAGATGGAATCGATTCTCAGGGTTCTAACTCCCAGCTCTGGGGTTGAATTCACATTGGCAGAAGTTTTCTCTGCTGGAATCACAGAGAACGTTGGGGTTTGACTTCCCAGAACCACATCCAGGAGCTGGAAATTAAGGAAGGGTGTCTATGCCCTGCTCCTGTCCCTTCTCAATCCCCTGGGAATGTGTTCCCTTCTGGAGCTGGTGTCTCCAGAGCACAAAGCCAGAATGGGAGAGGGATCAGCTCCACTGGCCAAAGCCCAGCAGGCACAAAATACAGGACATGGGATCCCACATCCCTCATGCCCATGGAGGAGCCATTTCCTGCTCCCCAAAGCCGCTGTGGCAGGGGTTGGAGTGGAAAATCGAGAAAAACCCCACTCCCAGCTTTGGGTTCTGATTTTCACCACCATCACACTCCCCAGAAAACAACCAACCTATGGTGACCTCAAAGTTAATGGGTTTGTCCCCAATCTTCCTGTCGATCATGGTGGCCTCCAGGAAGGCTCCGAAGAGGAAGAATTCCTCCATCTTCCCACTGCAGTTCTGCAGGAGAAAGAGATCCCAGGACTGAGGGCCAGGGCCGGAGGGAGAGACAGGTCCATCCCTTGGGATGCTATTTCCAAAGGGACCAGGAAGGTTTTGTCTCCCATCTCTTGGCTCTTTGTAGAGAGTGTTTAATTAAAGATTTAATAATGATTTTTTAAAGTTCAGTGTAATATTTTTTAAATTTTTTAAAAAATATTTTTCAATGTTTAATGTAAATCCTTAATAAGATTTTTTAGTCTTTAAATTAAAGATTCCATATCTTTTAGTTGAAGATAACCTTGGACTGTGTTGGGATCCATCGCCCCGGATCCAAGCTCTGGAGGGGCTTTCAGGCACGTTCAGGAATAGAATGAGTTCACTGCCACTGAATTGATCAAATCACAAAAATCCAGGAGCATGGATGCTCCCATGGAATTGGAATGATTCTGTTTCCAGGTGGTTTCATTCCCCCTGGCTGAGGAATAAATGAGATCCCAGGCTTCTGATTGAAAACCATCAGGATAAGAGTGGGAAAACTGGAATTAAGGGATGAGTTGCTGTCTGTGTGCATTTCCCACATGGAGAAACATCCCTAAGATTAGGAGATGATAGAAATCATGGAATAGTTTGGGTGGGAAGGGACCTTAAATGTCATCTGGTTTCATGAGCAGGGTCACCTTCCCCTATCCCAGGGTTCTTCAAGCCTGGCCTTGGACACTTCCAGGGATGGATCAGTCACAGCTTCTCTGGGAAAGCTGTGCCAGTGACAGACAGACAATGTCACTCTGACATTCCCAGCGCTCCTAAGGGAAGTGAGCACTGGAACGACCCTAAAACCTTGAATCCTGCAAGATTTACTTCTGTAGCCCTGCGAGACGCAGAACAGCTGCGGCAACACCCCAAAACCCTCGATATATGAGACCAAAGGTAACAATCCAATATTCCTGAGACCCCAAACTGCTCCCCTGGCTGCTGTGGGGTCACAGGGACACCTGTGGGGTCACATGGGGGACTTACATCGGCCACCGCCGTGGCCTGCTCCACCTGCACCTCGGTGGAGCTGTTGATCTCGGGGTTGGTGGTGTCCAGGATCTCCACGGCCAGGCCCAGCAGGAGCCGGGCGCGGAAGGAGACGCCCTCACCCAGGCCCTCGTTGAGCTCCTGGTGCTCATCCATCAGGGTGTAGTTCCTGGTGGAGCCGTACATGTTCACCCAGGCGGGGCCGAAGGTGGGCAGGAAACCTGAGGGGATGGAATGAGGAGGTGGGAAGGGGATGGAAAGGGAAAAGGGAATGTCCTGGCCCTCGTGGCTGGTGTCACTTTCCTGGTGTCTGTGTGGTGATACAGGCTGGGATATGTTCTTGTGTGTCCCTGGAAGTGCAGTTGCTGCCATCCACAGAGAGTTTTTAGGGAATCCCAGGATTCACTGAGGCTGGAAAAGCCCTCCCAGCCCATCCAGTCCCAGATGTGCCTGATCCCCTCCTTGTCCCCAGCCCAGAGCACTCAGTGCCACATCCAGGAATTCCTGGGACACCTCCAGGGATGGGCACTGCAAAGCTCCCTGGGCAGCCCCTGCCAAGGCCTGAGCACCCTTTCCATGGAGAAATTCCTGCTGCTGTCCAAGCTGAGCCTGCCCTGGCACAACCAGGCTGAGTGGAAGGATTTAAGTCTTTTACCTCAATCTCCTGCCTAACACATTCACAGGAGATTTTCCCAGCAGTTTTTCTGTCGGATCCCCGCACTTCCAAGGCCACCACTAACCCATGTCACAAAGTGCCACATCCAAATGGCTTTAAAATCCCTCCAGGGATGGAAACTCCACCCGTGCCAGGGATGAACAGCTATTTCCAGGAAGGAATTTTCCCAATATCCAACCTGATCCCACCCTGGCACAGCCTGAGGTCATTCCCTCTCCTCCTGTCCCTGTTCCCTGGGAGCAGATCCCAACCCTCCTGCTGTCTCCTCGTCTCAGGAAGTTGTGCAGAGCACAGAGGTCCTCCCAGAGCCTCCTGGGTTTTTTTTCAGGGAAATTTACAGGGAAGGCACTGATGGGAACTGGACAGGTATTCAGCAATTCCCCATTTTGAGGATCAAGGAAGGAGAATCCCCCATTAGTCCCTTTCCAATCCCATGTCTCATTTCCCCTATGTGGGAATAGGGAGTGTGACAAATGCTCGTCCATCCGTGCAACTTTTGGATGAGCAAATTGCTCCGGGGTGCCTTTGCTTTCAGGTACTGGCTGAAGGTTTGTGACGGGTCTGGGTTTTCAGGGTGTCGGTCCAGGAACCTCTCATATTTCAGGACATCAGGGTCTCTCCAGATGAGCACCAAGGGATTCCAGGGCTGGGGAAGAGCCTGGAAAACTCTTAGGGAACTCTGCTGGAGGAATGCCCGCACTTCAACTTTACCTTTGTCCCCTTCGTTGGAGACCTTCCTCAGATCAATGAAGTGGGTCCCGATGGCCACGTCATTGACCTTGTCCGAGTCCCGGATCTGGATCTTGATCCGTCTGCACAGCGGGGGAAACATCTCTGTGAAGATGATTTGCTCGTTCCAGAGGGGCTCGTAGCAGCTCTTCTGTATGGATGTCTTTCCCTGGGAATTGAGAAGGGATGGATATCAGACAAGGGTTGGACATCCCAAACTACCCCTCACTGTTGGAGTGTGTAAGAGAAACCTCTCTGAGTCCCTCAGAGAGAGAAAAGAAGGCAGGGATTGAATAAAAACCTTTAGATAAATTAAAATATATTAAGCTGCACAGATGTGAAGCACTAGTGTAAGTTTTAGTTTTAAGTAAGTAAGAATATACTTTAAGGGCCTTAAGAGAGTAAAAACCCCTAAAGCCTAGCTTAAAGTTCAGTAGCCCTAAAGCCTAGCTCAAAGCTCAGTAACTTAGCCCCAGACATAATAAAAGCCTAGCATAACATTGCTTGCATTTCCAGATAAAACAGATAGAACCATTTAGATGAATAGATAGAACTGTATGTGTAAATTATGTCTAAGAACTGACTCTACCTCTGTACTTTAGAATTAAGCTCTGATAAGTGTAGGAAGAATGTTTTAGAATTATGTTTTTAACTGGTTGGATGATTTATGAATAAAATCCCCTCTACTGGGGTGAGAAAAGAAGGAAAAGAAGAAATGGAAGAAGAAGAAAGAATGAAGAAGAAAAGAAGAAGAAGAGGAAGAAATTCCAGGGAGCTGCTGCTACTACTTCGGATTCTATGCCAGAAACTATTAATATTCTGAACTCTTTACCTTTGAGACCGATGTATTCCTGCAATAAAAAACTTCACAGCAACCAACAACTGCTCCTGTCTCTTTGAAGACCCAGGCCCATGAAAAACTCGACACCTCACCACCTGAGCCACCCATTCTGCCCTCTCCTGAGCAAGGAACCCACTTCCTCAACTGGAGAGGGCTCAAACCCATCCTGGAGAGCAAAACCAAGGTGACACCACACCCACCTCCATGTGCCAGGTGAGACCACGCCCATCCTGACCCACAAGGATGACCGAGACCATCTATGGCCACCTGCTGGTGTCACCTCCCACGGTCACCTACCGCATTCTAGCTTCTTTTTGCCAGGGTCGGGATTAAATGCACGAGAGATGGAATTTCTTGTTCGGGCTCAGATGTTTACTAATTGTTTATTAATTAATTAATTGTCAATTGTTTATTTGTTAATTTATTAAACTTGTTCTTGTTCGGACTCAGATGTTTATTAATTCTTATCTATATTACAGTGAGTTCCAGAGCACTTCAAGCTAACAAGCTAAAACTGGAGATGTATCTCTCTACAAGGCATCTTAAGGGCAAATTGTCCAATTAAGAAAAGCCACCTAAATTAATTTTTACTTTTTATTTTTACTTTTTATTTAAAAATATTTTTATTAATTTTATTGTTAATATTAATATTTTTATTAATTTAAAATTATTTTTACTTTTAACCTGTTAACTAATCACCCGTGGCTCACAATGAGGATTTTTCTATCCAATCACACCGTACTACCCAGACCCGTGAAGAAGAAGGTGAAGAAGAAGGACAAAACCTCCTCCGTAAAATCTCCATCTTGCTTTCTATATATTACTATATACTAAGACCTTAAACTCTAAGTTTTTCACCATGTGATATTACACACCTCTATTCAAACTACACATCCATAATTCTAGTTCTATCATTGAATTTTGGAAGCTTTTTCCATGGCCTCAGTTTGTAGGAAATAGATTTGTAGAGAGTTCTCAGGGCCTGACAGAAGGATCACGCAGTGTGCATCTGTATGCGAATTTGGAAATGAAAAATGCTGACTTAAAAATGTCATGGAATAAGACAAATATTGTTAAGAGAGAAATGGAGCTAAGAAAAAAGTTTCAAGGGATGGACTTGCAAATAAGACTAAATAGAAATAATTCTATAATAGTTCTATTAGAAATAGAATAGTTCTATTTGGAAAAATAGAACTATAAAATATACATTGCAATAGAACCCACGAAGAGCAATTTTAAATGATTGACTTTAAGGCATTTTGCAGCATGATGTGACAAAAGCTGATAAGCCAAGAAACACTTACAGTGTGTTGTAATTAGGAAATAATTGGCTTCTGATTATAATGGAGCAAATTACAGCATCTGTATTGTCTCACTGATCATATAAAAATGAAAATGGAATAAAAGATTTTTAAAAACACCTCTCTGTTGCCTCCATCTCCGGGTCAAAAAAAGGCAAAATCCAACATCATGTCAAAAGCAGTGTTTTCCTGGGGGTCGGCGCCCATCAGCACAGAAAGTCCAAAATTCTCAGTGACCAGGGTTCCAGCAGTCACCGCTCACCTTCTGCCCCGCGAAGGCCACCTGCACGTAGGGGTCCACCAGGTCCTTGTTCTCCCCGATGAGAGCCTTCTTGACGTTGGCCATGATGCTGGTGTTCATCCGCGGCAACCCCTCGGCGCGGTAGATCTTGATGTAGAACCGAGCCCACTGTCGCTCCGGGGGGACTCCGTCTGGGAGCAGGAGATTCCTGGAATGTCAGAGGATGGAGCTGGGAAGAGCTGCTGGGGTGGGAAGACTGAAGGTTGGATGGGATGATCTCAGAGGTCTTCCCCAACCTTTGTCATTCCGTAAAAGACCAAAGAGGAGCTGCTCCATTTTCTGAGCACTGACTCTTTCCACTTCCACTCCATTCCATGGAAATGGAATGAATTCGGATTGTGGAAGAGTTGCTTTTTCCTTATCAAGGGGAGCTCCGAGGATTATTTTGGGAATGAAATAAACTCCATCCATTGGTTTTTTTTTTTTTTTTTTTTTTTTTTTTTAAATATGTGGCTTTCTTCCTTTGCAGGAATTGATGAGTCAATGGGAATGCTGTCAACAAAATATTTCTAGGGGAATTTTAGGAATCTAGATGTCCATGTCTGGTTGAAGGTGTCCCTGCCCATGGCAGGAGGGTTGGAACAAGGTGATCTTGAAGACCTCTTCCAAAACAAACCATTCCAGGAATTTTAGGGATAAGTAGAACATCATCACTACAGTATGGAGTGAAGCCCATAGTAGTAGCCCTCCAGAAGTACTGGAGGTGGTTTCCTCAAACCCCAGCAAGTCAGGAGAGCTGTGCTGGTGGTTTCTGACTGTTAATGGCTGGACTCAATCCCAGAGGTCTTTTCCAACCTAAACCATTCCATGATTCCATGTGGGGACAGCCTGAGAGGCAGATTTGAAATTGAAGTATTCATTTAGCTGGAAAAGTTCTGGGGTTAGAACCAAGCCTTAAAGCTTCCGATTTTTGTTCCGTGACCTTTGAGATGTTCTGGGCAGTCCAAGAGCCCTGTCCACACACACAGCCTGGGAAACCTCATCCAGACGTCCCCCCTGCTCTGCCTTGGGGTTATGAGATCGCATCCCAATCCCAATCCCAATCCCACCCAGGGCCCATCAGGAGCACCAGGTATAGTCTGGGGACATCAGGCTGGTGTTGCCGTGGAGGTCAGCCACAAGTGGATGGTCTGACCACAGACGAACAACAGCTCTGTGCCAGAGACCACCTGGAATTGCACCAGGACCTCACATTCCCTCTCAGGAAAGCACCGGATCCATCCCTCTGCCGTCACGGCTCCGTGATTTCCACCAGCCCCAAATTTGGATCCTGTTATCCCATCCAAGGTAAAGAGAGGTGGGAAGCCATTCCCAATGGAGCCAGAAAGAGGCGGATCCCAGCGGATCCCTACCCTTCAATGTCGTCCTCATCCGTCTCGTTGGCCTTGTGTGGGGTCTTGATGTTGTCCCCTTTGCCCACCACAGCGATGTCACACTTGAGGTAGCCCTTGAGGCTGGCCGTGAGGTCCTCGGGGTCGGACAGGATGGCCCATTTGTGGTAGAACTGGTGCTCTGCCACCCAGGGGACAGGAGAGACCTTTGTCACAACCAGACATGGCCAACGCCTCCAGGACACTGCCTTCCATGAAGCGGGACCTGCCCTGTGTGTGAGGGATCCCAACAAACCCCTGGAAAAATCCCATTGGGAAGGGGCGTCTGCTGTTGAAGGTGGAGGAGCAATGGGATAAGCTGGAGATGTCCTCACTCCTGGAGGGATTTAAAGGCGTGTGGATGTGGCACTTGGGGACATGGGGCGGTGTTGGTGGCCTTGGCAGGGCTGAGGATGGTTGGACTCGATGATCAGCAGCTCTAATCAACACCTCTCTCTTTTCCAGGCTTGGATGAAATGGAGGATAGGATCCAGTCCTGGACCTTCCTGTCAGGGATGTTGATGTCCTGTCTGGGAATGTCACCTGGGGCTTCTCCCTTGGTGGGGCAGGGATGGATACTGGCACATCCAGGAGGGATCTCACTGACCCCTGAGAGAGCTGGATCAGGGAAGGATCCAGGTACACCTCGGAGCCCCTTCCCGAGCCTCAAGGGGCTCCAGGAGAGCTGGGATTTGGGAAAGGGCTGGAGGGCCAGGAGCCAGGGAATGGCTTCCACTAGGAAAGAGGAGCTTGGGATTTGGGATCTTGGGAAGGAATTCCTGGCTGGGAGGGTGGGGAGGGGCTGGGCTGGAATTCCCAGAGGATCCCTGGCAGTGTCCAAGGAAAGGTTGGAGCAACCTGGGATGGCAGGGTTAGAATGGGATGGGATGGAAGGTCCATAAATACCATCCCAAACCATTCCAGGATTCTGGGATCCAGGACACTCAGGATCCATCCCAAGGGATTTTTATGGAATTCAGGGATGGAAAAGGGAAGGGAGACCCTTCCTGGAGTCCCGATTTCCCAGTGAAGTCCCTGGATCCTGAAATTCCTTCCTGGAGAGGAGTCGGGATGGGTATAGATCAAATGCTAGGTTGGGAGAACTGGGAATGTGCAGCTGGATCAGGGAAGGATCCAGGGAATCCTCGGAGCCTTTTCCTCAGCCTCAAGGGACTCCAGAAGAGCTGGAACTTGGGAAAGGGCTGGAGGGCCAGGAGCCAGGGAATGGTTTCCACTGGGAAAGGGGAGCTTGGGGTGGCATCTTGGGAAGGAATTCCCGGCTGGGAGGGTGGGGAGGGGCTGGGCTGGAATTCCCAGAGCAGCTGTGGCTGCCCCTGGATCCCTGTGAGTGTCCAAGGAAAGGTTGGATGAGGCTTGGAGCAGCCTGGGACAGTGGGAAGTGTCCCTGCCCATGGCAGGGGTGGGATTAAATTATCTTTCAAGTCCAGTCACACCCAAACCGTCCAGTGACTCCACAATTCCAGGATGGGATATAGACCCTTCTCCAGAGGTGCCAAGTGCTCTTCCCTGACCTACGAGCCAGTCCAGATGACTTGTTTATATCTTGGATATTCACACAAAATTGGAAAAGCATTTTCCAAGGAAACCAGCCCCTGCCTGACTCCTTTGCTGGGAATTTTACTCCACCGAGCCCGGGAACAGTTACAAACAACATTCACATACCAGGCTGGGTATAAACAGTCCCAACATCCATCTTGAAGGATCCCACCAACGTCCCGCTCCGCAGGAGGTTTTTGGAGTGGATCACCTGGAAATCAAGAGGGGAAAACCACTTGGGAATTTTCTCAGGACCTGGGAACAACAAGGTCAATCCAGAGGTCTCCAGTGCCAGATGGGAAAGGAGCTGAGGAGTTTTCCTTGGTCTGGGGAGGTTTCTAAGGACACCGAGAGGCTTGGTGGGGTTGGCAGCTCCTGATTAGTGGAATTGCCAGGAAGTTTAAATTTGGGATGAGCAAAACAATTCAAAGAAATAAGTCTTTTCCAGCCACTACAGCAGCAAACACTAATACATAGAAATGTAAATGTGGATGTAAATGTAAATATAAATACAAAATATTTAACTGAGGGAAGAGCCTTTAGAATGCTCAGAATTTGAGGAAAATTGGGAGAAATTGTACAGCCAGTCTGTGCACCGGGATGGATATGGATGATCCTAATTAATGTGTGCTAATTGTGCAGGGAATCTGGAATTCTTGCCCATTACCTTCCTGGTTTTGGCTAGACTGAAATCCCAGCTTTGCTCTCAGCATTCCCAGTCCTGGATTCCCACAACAGCTCTGGTGCCCCTGGTAGGGGAATTTCCCTGGTAGGCTCAGGAAGGTCTTTCTTCTCCACAAAAATAAAAGAATTCCAAGGTTTGGTTCTACCTGGCTCTGGAATACCAGAGATCACCCATGAAGGGACACAGGGAATGCAGGAGCTGTGTGGAACCAGGAATGAAGGTTGGAACAGAAAAACTGACCGGGGGTCTGCAGAGGAGAATTCCTGTTGGGAATCTCACATCAAGGACCGTAAATCCATCCCAAAAATGGTTTATTTGCTTCCAAAGCCCCCCCAAAAAGGACGAGGACCAGGCCATCGGGGTCACTTACGGAGAGCTTGATAATTTTGTCGAACATGACATCGGGGGGGACGTGGAAATCGAAGACAAAATACTGGAAGGGAAAGAGGAATCGTGAGGGGTGGGATCCATCAGGATTGAGAAACCCCCCTGGAGAAGCTGGGGCTGCCTGGGGGAGCTCCTGCAGCCCGTGGCCCAGCAGGGATGCATCCATGTTATCCCAACGCTGAGCGCAGGACCGCACGGATCGCCGATCCCCCGCTGAGGGTGGGGAGCGGAAGAGCAGATTTCTCAGATAACCTGGGAATCATTGATCGCAAAATTCCGGAGGGGAAATGCTTCCTGTGTGGTTTGAGATTTCACCTTATTCCCACAGGAACTTAACCTCTTCCCCCCCCCCCAAAAAAAAAAAAACAAAAAAACAGGGATAGGAAAGAAATCACCGGATGGAGGGCAGAAGAGCCCGGAGGAGTTGGAGCAGCACCGGGGCCAGACCCACCTCGTTGTAGTACGGACAATTGGTGGATTCCTTCATGGAGGTGTATTTCTTCTCCTCCCCCACCTCCACGCACACCACGGGGTCCATGTTGAGCCCCACGAGCTGCCGAGCCTCGATGATGGTGATGCTGACCTGGGGAGAGGAATTCCCAAACTTCCACAATCTGGGAGCAGCTCCAGGCTGCCTTCACCCATCCCTCCCAAGCTCTGACCGGGCAGAATTCCCAGTGCCGTGGGGCCTGCTGGTCCCACTGGGACACAGATGAGGAGGGGCTGGCAGGGGATCCCAGGAATCCCGGTTGTTCCAGCCCCAGGGTGTGGGCGCATCACACAACGTAAAAAATCCAATGCATTTAACCAAGGGAGATCGATCCCATTGGCTTCTGCTGGAAAGCACAACAGGATCATGGATTGGAACTGGGAAGGACCTTAAAGCTCCTTCCATTCCAGTCCCTGCCAGGGGCAGCAACACATTCTGCTATCCCAGGTTGCTCCAAGGAGAAATCCTACGGAGCCCATCTCAAGGAGATCTTAATTTGGGTTTAATTTGGGCTTAATCTGGGCTCTGTGGGTTTCACATGCTGGAGACAACAAACCCAGCCCATCACTTAATCCTGAGTCTGTGGCTCCACCAGTGAAATTCCAGCTCTTGGGATGTCCTGGTTCCAAGCCCAGTGAGGTGGGACCCAAGATTTCTCCAAGGAGAAATTCCATGGAGACAATATCAAGGAGATCTTAATTTGGGTTTAATTTGGGCTTAATCTGGGCTCAATCTGGGCTCTGTAGGTTTCGCATGCTGGAGACAGCAAACCCAGCCCATTACTTAATTCTGAGTTTATGGCTCCACCAATGAAATTCCAGCTCTTGGGATGTCCTGGTTCTAAGCCCAGCGAGTTGGGACCCACCAGGAGCTCGGTCCCTGCAAACAGTGTCCCCCGATCCCGGGTTGGTGTCACCTACCTGGTAATCCATGGGCCTCCCGGCACTCGGCTCCATCCTGATGTCAGGCTTGGACCTTGGGAGAGGCAGAAGAAACCCACAGATGGAATCCATGGAATCATGGAATGGTTTGGGTAGGAAAGAACCTTAAGGATCGTCTGGAGCCTGACACCATCCCAGGATGCTACAAGCCCTGTCCAACCTGGCCTGGGGTACTTCCAGATATGGGGCAGCCACAGCTTCTCTGGGAATTCTATCCCAGTCCCTCCCAGGGAACAATTCCTTCCCAATATCCCATCCATGCCTCTGGTAGTGGGAAGCCATTCCCCGTGTCCTGTCCTCCATGTCCTTGTCCCAAGTCCCTTTCACCACGAGAGCAGGGTCACCCTCAGCGCTCCTTCAACAATGGGAGCTGGGAGTCTCCACAGAACTCTGATGATCGCTGCTGTGGGTCAGATATTCCCAAAAAAAACCCATCCCACAGGCTCCATGGGACAACGATTTTCAACGTTCCCTGTGTCAGGGGTCATGGGTTTTTGGGATGTCTCTCCTCACCTCCCGCTGGCACAATCCCAACCCTGGATCTCACCTTTTGTTGGAGACATTGGTGGTGACAGCAGTGACAGAGGCCAGGGAGATGGTGTCTGGCTCCAGGCCTGCTCCGTATCTCATGGCCTTTCTATCCAGGTCTTCTGTTTCCAGAACAGCCGGATCATCTGCGGGAAGGGGACAAAGGAATGGCTCCGGTTTTAATTTCCATCAGTGAATAATTAAAGTCTGGGAGAAGGGAAACCAATCCATCGCCTCGGCCGGGAGCACAAAAACAATGGGAAGCAGGTCGGGTCCCGGACAACCTGCTCAGAAAAGGGGTTGTGACATTGAAAAGGGATGACACAGAATTCCATCTGGGCAGAATTCCTGCAGAGGGTTTTGGGATGGAAAAATAAGGAATAATGACAACACCCCGAATTCAGGGGGTGAGAGAGCATTTAAGGAAGAGCTGGAGATCTCAGGAGCACGAGAGATGTTGTAAGAACAACCAATTCCCTGGTTTTGAAGAGAGGGGTGAAAAAATGGGAGAAATGGGGCATTCCCAATAGGAAAAACTGCTGCAGGAGCCCAGATCTCACTGGCACATCCCCATGCCTGGGTTCCTATCAGAAGAAGTTGCTGGAATGTTCCTTTCCTGAGGGAAAGGGAGTCCTTGATTCAGCCAGGAGATTGAGAATGAGCCAGAGTCACACGAGCTGGGAATTGCTGCCTCCAGCTCTTGGATCCTCGGCTTAGGATGGACCTGGAGCTGCTGGAGAGAGCCCAGAGGAGGCCCCGGAGCTGCTGCAGGGCTGGAGCCCCTCTGCTCTGGAGCCAGGCTGGGAGAGCTGGGGGTGCTCACCTGGAGAGGAGAAGGATCCAGGGAGAGCTCCGAGCCCCTGGCAGGGCCTGAAGGGGCTCCAGGAGAGCTGGAGAGGGACTGGGGACAAGGCATGGAGGGACAGGACACAGGGAATGGCTCCCACTGCCACAGGGCAGGGCTGGATGGGATACTGGGAATTAGGAATTGTTCCCTGGCAGGGTGGACAGGCCCTGGAATTCCACAGGGTGGAATTCCCAGAGCAGCTGTGGCTGCCCTTGCATCCCTGGCAGTGCCCAAGGCCAGGTTGGTCCTGATCTAACCTGAAGAGGGAGTCTGGATGGGAGGGAAGAACCCATGGAACATTGGGAATGCTGGCTTGGCCAGCAGGCAGGGGGTGCAGGAACATCCACCCATCCCTTACCCAGTGGGACGGAATGGGTCGATGGAATACTGACCAAAGGGCTGGGATCACAATCCCAGCCCAGGGAAGGTGTGGGACAGCTGGAGGTTCCTGGGAAAGGTGGGATCAGCAGCTTCCTGCCATGCAGCACTGCCCACACCCCACAGTGACCATTCCATGACCATGGATAAACCCAGCCTGTGGAGACACTTCTGTGGGAACAATGGCTCTGCATTGTTCAGCTCCTGCCTCTGCATCCTGAATGTTTTCCCATGGTTCTGCTGGAAGCTTTAACTACCAGGAGAACACCCAGGTTCTGGGAAGAGCATCTGGATTTCCACTGCCAGCATCCCAGGCAAAATTCCCTTTTCCTATCCTCAAACCTGGCTGGAAAACAGGAATTATTCCCAGAACTACGATCCAAACCAAGACTTTCCCCCACCTGTAAACACACATTCCTGCTTTTCTTTGCTGTGGAAAACTGATCCTCGGCTCTGAATGGAAACAGCAATGAATTTTCAATCGCCGCCCTCTCCTGCCTTTCCAGAGGTATCCAATTCCAGCCCCACGCCCGTGCAGAGCCCAGGGAACAGGCAGCCCTTCCTCTCCCACTGCAGCAGTTCCAGGAATCCACCAGCATTCCATGACCGTACCTTGTTTCCGGTGCTCGTCCTTGGATGGGCGTGTCTTTCCAAGCTTCATGGCTGAGAAAACTCCTTTTCCAGCTCTGGATGAAGAGAGGGAGAACGAAAATTTCCCATTAATTGCTGTATCTTAGTGTTTTCTAGGACGTGGGAGGTGGGAACAGGAGATTGTTTTCCAAAAGGGAAAGACGGAATGTCAGCTGAAGAACAGAGCAGGAAATATTCCAGAGGCAGAGCCAGGATAGCGGTGCAATTCCCACTGCTATCCCATTTCCCATTCCAGACAAATTTTTATCTGTGAATTTTTATCCCAGGATAAAAATGTATCCTGGGAATCCCAGGATACATCCCCAGAAGTTTTTGTCTGGGAACGCGATATGGGAATATCCCGTTTCCAGATAAAAATCTGGATCCCATTTTTTATCTGGGAATACCTCATTTTGGGATTACTCTGCCTCCCCACAAGCAGAGTCCCTGCTGGGAGTCCTGGTTGTATTCCCACTCCTCATCTCTCCCGACCAGTTAATGGAATTTCTTTCCAAGACACTAGAAAATGAAACGACTAAAAAAGAAACAACCCCAAAAAATTCAGACACCCCAAAAATTCAGACACCAGTGAAAAGGGAATGTTTTTAACGGGAGAATTCCTATCACTGGAAGTGGAGGAACTTCTGCTGGAGATGTTCTTGGAAGTTACAGGGCACCTCAGCTCCAGCCAGGATCACACCTCACCTGCAGGCTGGACCTTTCCTCACCTCCAAACTGGACTCCACCTCCAAGATGAACCTCAGCTCCAAACTGGGACCTCAGTTCCAAACTGGGACCTCAGTTCCAAACTGGGACCTTTCTTCACCTCCTGCCAAGACCTCACCTCCAGCCTGGACCTCACCTCACCTCACCTCACCTCACCTCCAGCCCTAACCTCACCTCACCTGCCTGGACTTCACCTCCAGCCCGGATCTTGGCTCCAAGATGATCCTTGCCTCCAGCCTGGAACTCACCTCCAAATGAGACCTCAACTCCTGTCTCGACCCCTTCTCCAAACTGGGACATCCCCCACCTCCAAACTGGGACCCCACCTCCAAACTGGACATTTCCTCACCTCCGAACTGGACCCAGACCTCACATCCAGGCTGGAGCTTTCCTTGTCTTCAGTCTGGACTTCACCTCCAAGATGAACCTTACCTCTAGCTGGGAACTCACCTCACCTCTAGCCTTGACACCTCCTCCACGCTGGACCTCACCTCCAAACTGGGATCCACTTCCAGCCAGGACAAAAAGTCACCTCCAATCCAGGCTTTTCCTCACCTCCAATCCAAATCTAATCTCCAGCCAGGATCTAACCTGGCCATCTAACCTGGATCTAACAACCCCCAGCCTGGATCTAACAACCCCCAGCCCAGACCTCACCTGCACCTGGTTGCCAGGCCAGGGGATCCAGAACTCCTGGATTCTGCAGGGTTGGGATATGATGCCCATAAGGAACCTCTGGGATTTCCCACTCCCACCTCTGGAAGTTTTACCCTCGGGAATTTTTTCCCAAGGCCAAAGAAACCCTGGAATTGTGGCCAGCCTGGTTTGTCCTGGTTGGAAATCACCCCCAGCAGTCTGCAGGCCACAGAGAGAGCTGGAGCAAGCGGGAAGAAAATTGAGGAGAATTGGAAAATAACTTATCTGAGAGAGGGGAATCCAATCGGGATAAGATCCAGGAACTATTTAAACCTGGGACTAAAGCCACACTCTAGGAGCTGTGGTTTATTCCCAGGATGCTCCGTGATGGTGCAGTTTTTCCATGGATCGGAGGAGAAAAGGTAAAGATAAAGATTCTGTGTCTGGGATCCCACCAGGAAATACCCAGCCCTTTGGAGCTGTTTTCGAATTTATTTACTGAATGAGAAAATGTTGGAATCATAGCTCAGTCTCTGGAATTCTGCTCCCAGACTGCTCTCTGCCATGGAGATTCCTCCATGGAGTTCCATCCCATTCCTCCTCTGGTTGGTTGGATTGCATTCCTTTCTTTTCCACAAAATTCTTAAAAATTGAGAGGAAAAAAAAAAATCCCTCCAGTCCCAGAGCTGCCATTTATTTGTGGATGCTCAGGGATAAAATCTATGTCCCAGGAATTTATGAGGCACCTGAGGGGTGATGGAGGAAGAGAAAAAAAAGGAAAGGTAAAAGGGGGAAAGAAGGGAGGAAGAGGGGGAAAAAAAAGGGAAAAAGAAGAGGGGAGAAAGGGTTGAAAGAAAAAAGGTGAAAAAAAGAAAAATTGGGAAAAGCAACAAAAAAGAAAAAAAGGGGGAAAGGGGAAATAAAGAAAAGAGGGGAAAAGTAAAATTGGCAAAAAGGTGGAAGCAGTAAAGAGGAAACAGAAAAGAAAGAAAGAAAATGAAAAAATAGAAGGGGAAAAAAGGGAAGAAAAGAAACAGGGAAAATATGGGGAAGGGAATTCTGAAGGAGAAATGGGGAGAGAAGAATGGAGGGGAAAAAACGGGGGGGAAATGGGAGTAGAGGAATGAGGCGGGGAATAGAAAAGAAACAGGAAAAAAACACAGGGGAAAAAATAGGAAAAAACCCTAGGAGGAATTATCAGGGGGCAAAAAGGAAAATAAAACACTGGGAAAAAAAATGTAGAAGGAAAATAAAATGGGAGGGGGTGGGGAAACCCGAGGGAAGAACAGGGGGAAAGTAGAAAAAAAATATAAAGGAAGAATATTCAGAAAAAATTGGGAAAGAAACCCCAGGAAAAATCAATAGGGGAAAAAAAAGGGGGGGGGGGGGGGGGGGGAATAGAGGAAAGAAAAAACATGGGGAAAGAAAAATGTTGGGATAAAAAAAATGATAAAGCAGAGGGAAGAAAAACTCCAAACAGACAGGAAAAAGCACCAGGAAATCTAAGGGGAGGAAAAAAGGGAGGAAAAAAACCAGGAAAAATAGAGGGAAAAATGAATAATATAAAAAAAAGACCAAGAAATAAATTCTGAAGCAGTGGATTTTGGTGGATTTTGGCAGATTTTGGCAGCACTCAGCAGGTGGTGGGAAGAAGGGAAGGAGCAGGGTGAGGATGAAGATGGAGCCATCCCAAAAGTTCTGGAGCAGCTTCCCAGCGGCTCATCCCAATCCCCCAATCCCTTCCCAATCCCCACCTGTCCCTTTCCCAAGCTGGGCGAGCTCTGCCCAACCCCAAACACCTCCCCCTTCCCATATCCAGCTTCTACCTTCGCCCGGCCCGGCAGGAGAAGGTTCTGGAAGAGCTGAGGTGGGAATGGCGGAGCCTCTACGGTGGGACATCCATCCCAGTGCCAGAGGGGACGGAGCAGGGATGGGGGATCCCTCCAAGTCTTCTCCAGGGGCTTTGTGGGATCTTGCCGATCCCTTCCGCTGCTCCCGCTGCGCTCCCGGTGGGAAGCCGGGGCTGGCGGAGAGCTGACACCGTCTCCACATGAATATTCCATGAGGATTCTGCGGAACCTGAGCCCTCCTAGGCCAACGGCTGTCGTTCTCCCGCTTTTCCCAAAGAACCGAGGCTCCGGAGGAGCCACTGAGGCTCCATCACATCCCACCCGGGTTCCGGCAAATTTTGGGTGCAGGATGGGACATCCTGATGCCGATCCCATGTTGGGATGGACTTCCAGCAAAGTTTAAATCTGTATTAAACACCAGAGACTCCACCCAGCCTGTGGAAGTGCTCTTCCCATGGATTTCCTGGGGTTGAGCATGGATCATCTCCAGTTCCACAAACCCTCCTGCTGCTTCTCTTGGCTTTGTCCTTTAAGATTTTGCCCGTGGGGATCTCCAGAATCCACAGGGATTCTGGAGCCACAGCAGGGAGCTGGGAGCAGCCTCTCTCCTGGCCAGCTTCCAGTTAAAGATCCTGTTACTGGTGAATTATCCATGGATAAAAGGACATTTTAATCACTGCCTTTTACTGGGAGCAGAATTCCCATGGCTCATTTCCTTGCAGGAATTCTTCCAGTTCTTCCAGGGGCCAGATCCCACTGCCGGGTTCATCCTACACCCACCACCCCGGGGAAGATCCCAACCCTCAATCCCTTTGTGCCTCTTCCCAGAGGAAGGACCAGAGCTGGGAGATCTCTTCCCGCTTTTCCTGGCCCCGCCTTCTCCTTGAGGAGATTTTCCTCCTTCTCCACCTCATCCCTGCCTCCTGCTTCACCCCATTATTTGAGAGGATCCATCCATGGGATGTGCCATGAATTGATCCTTAAACCTTAAAACAAGGAATAGAAGCCAGGAGAGACCTCTCGGATGGGGAAGTCCCCGCGGGTGATTCCAGGATCATTCCCTGGAGCTGAGTTTAAATTTAAGCTGAGCTTCTCCAGCAGAGCTGAAGGATCTGGCTCTTGGGGCAGCAGCCTGGTCTGGTATCCATGAAAAGAGTTGGGAATAACAGGAAGGCAGGAAGTGAAGAAACCTGGCAGCCTAGCATGAGCACAGGAGGAGCTGTTGGATCATGGAATTCCCGAGTGGAAAGGGACCCACCAGGATCATTGATCCAACTCTTGTCCTGGATGCCCCAGCAGTCCCACCCTGTCCCTGTCCAAGTGCCCCTGGAGCTCTGGTGGCCTTGGGAATGTCACCATTCCCTGGGGACCCCAACCAGACCTGGGGGAAGAACCTTTTCCTAATATCCAAGGAAAAGCTGGATCTGAGTCGTGTCTGCACCCAGACTTCTCCTGCCTTGTCCGTGTCAAGACTGGAAACTCCCTCCATCCAATCCGTATGGATCCAGGCTTCCCTCAAGACCTCTCAGTTCCCTTCAGGTGCTTCCAGACTCCAAATATTTTTTCTGGACAAATATTCCTTGTTTTTTAGGATAAATATTTCCTACAGGCTCTAAAACCCAACACATCCAAGAGAGCCAAGTTTTTCCAGGGTGGACAGGTCTGGCTTTAGAGGAAGGGAAAGCACAGCAACCAGATCAGCTGGGAAAAGTGGGAACGAAGAAGAGGAAGTGGAGCAGGGAGAGCAAACCTACTTGTGCTCCTTGGTCTTCTCCTTGCCTTTGCTGGAGCCCGTGGTGGAATATCAAGGGAATAAAAGGCAAACCAACTTTCAGTGCACTGAGGAATCAGGGAATCATGGAATGCTTTGGGTGGGAAGGGACCTTTAAGATCCCTAATCCCACCCCTGCCACGGCAGGGACACCTCCCACTATCCCAGTGTCCAACCTGGCCTTGGGCACTGCCAGGGATCCAGGGGCAGCCGCAGCTGCTCTGGGAATTCCACCCCAGCCCTTCCCCATCCTCCCAGCCAGGAATTCCTTCCCAAGATCCTGTCCAAACCTCCTTTCTCTCAGCTTAAAATTTAGGTGGGAAGCATCCCTGCAGGGCTTAGGATACCCCAACTCCCAACACTGGAGCTGGAAGTGAGGGACATTCCCTGGATTTGTGTTTTGGGCCCGTTAGTGCAGCACCACTGTGTGGGACATGCAGGATTCCCGGATTCCATTCCCGGGTTTGGGAAGCTCCTAGGCAAGGGACGAGGCTTCTCCTTTCTGGAGAAAGGAATGGTTTTCCTTATCCCAACGCAGAGATGCATCCACATCCCCCCTCCAGAGAGGCCTGTGCTGCAGGGAATGGGCTGGATCTGGAATTCCTCAGCCCTGCCCTTACTCCGTATAGGAAACACTGATCCTTTCCTTCCCTTTTCTCTCTGAGATCCTGCTCTGCTCCCTGGCTTCTGTTTTGCTTCTCTCACACATTTCTCTCTGCAGGTCCTGCCTCCCTGTTTTCCTCCCCGGGTCCTTCTTCCCTGTTTTCCTCCCGTTTTTTCCTGTTTTCCTCCTGTTTTCCTGTGTCTTTTTCCCCCCTCCTATTCCCTGTTTTCCACTCAGATCCTGCTTCTCTCCGTTTTCCCCCATATTTTCCTCCCTGGACTTGCCTCCCTATTTTCCTCTCTCTTTTCCACCCCAGTCCTGCTTCCCTCTTTTCGTTCCTGTTTTCCTCTGTATTTTCCTCACGGGTCCTGCTTCCCTGTTTCCCTCCCTCTCCCGCATTAATCGCCCTCATTGTCCTGCAGCAATTAGGGAGGAGAAAGCAATTAAGCAACTAGGGAAGTAATTAAGGAGGCTGGAGTTAATTACAGCGGCTCCTCCGCCGGGCTGGGGACGAGGGACTGATTTCAGAGCCTGAAATTCCAGTTCCTTGTGTCCAAGCTGCTGGAAAACCACCCGGGAAAAAATTAAATACTGAAGTGTTGCTGGATGGGTTTTGGGAGAATTCCAAAGGAGCTGCAGCGCAAAATTGCACACGGGTGGGAAATTGGGAAGAGCAGCACGGGCAGGGATCAGCCTGCTCTGATCCAGGTATTCCTGCTTTCTCCTTTCTCCCGAATCCTGCTGTGGGAGCAGAGTGGGAAAAATTGGAAAAAATTTCCAAAAAACTGGAAAAAAATTCCTGCCATCTGAGCTGCTCCTAGGAGCACCAAACCCCAGCTCGGCACTGGAAAAGCTGCCAGGAGAGGAATTAAATCATTCCATGCCTCCTCCTGGAGTTCAGGGAGCTGGTCCAGGTCCTGCTGGACGCACCGGAGATGGACAGCCCGGGATTCAAAGCAGGATCCCTGTGGGATCACATCCCTCTGATCTCGCTGGGTGGGATCTTTCCCTCCCATAGCCCCGCTGGAAATCTCCTTCCCTTCCTGATCCAAACTGTACTGAGTGGGCAGAGGGGCTGGGAATGCTCCCTGGAGTCAGGATGGGATCCATCCCTGGGTGGGCAGAGGGTTGGGAATGTCCCATCCCTGGATGGGCAAATGGTGCAAATGTTCCATTTCTGGGTGGGCAGAGGGTCTGGGATACCCCATCCCTGAGTGGGAGGAGGTGCTGGGACGATCCATCCCTGGGAAGTGCAGATCCTGTGTCCTTTCCCTCTTCCAGGAGGGAAAACATGGCCTGGATGAGGGATGAAGGAATGGAGTGCATTCCAAGAGTTTTTCCTCAGTTTCCCTCCTACTACTTCAAGTGTTTCCTGCATCTCTTCCCTCTCCTGATTCCTGCATCCACTCCATTCCTGGTGCTCGGATCAGGGTGTCCAGGTGGGCAAACTGCACTTCCTGAGGGATCCAGGATCCTTTTCCAAGGGCCTGGTGGAGCAACCAATGCCAAATTCCTCTTTCTCCCTCCTTCCTTTTTCCCTGGGCCCTTCCAGTCCAACTCTCACTGCCAAAGATGACCACGGACAATCCCAGCCTGGGCTTGGAGGACCTGGAATGGGCACAGCTGGAAAAAAATTCCTGTTTTATCCCTAAAACAATTTGGTTTGGAGCACTTTCCCTGGGAAAATGGCCTCACGCTCCTGCCCTGCTGCTGTTCCCAGAGGATTCTGCTGCCAGGGGCTGGAGCCCAGAGCTGGAGGGTGACCTTGGGAATCAGGGATCAGGGAATCGGGATACCTGAATGGCAACGCCAGGTGCTTTTTCTCTTTCCCTTTGGCCTTGGCTCTGCAATCCAAAGGAGCGATTCCATGAGTTGTGATCCAGGGATGGACTCTCACCCTCCACCTTCTCCACCCCAAACTCATCCACATGCACGGAGCAATCCAACAAAGGCAATCCGGGAGTGTCCCACAGGGAGAGCTCCCTGTGCCGGGGGCTTCCCAAGGATCCCAGGGAATGGGGAACAGAGGTGGGACAGCACTGGTGGGACTGGAATGACGGAAGGATGGATCCGTGGAGGGAGGGAGGGATGGATGGATGGATGGATGGATGGATGGATGGATGGATGGATGGAGAAACAGATCCATGGATGGATGGATGGATGGATGATGGATGGATGGATGGATGGGTGGATGGATGGATCCATGAATGGATGGAGGGAGGGATGGATGGATGGACAGATGGATGGATGGATGGATCCATGGAAGGAGGGATCCATGGATGGATCCATGGAGGGATCCATGGACAGATGGATCCATGGATGGAGGAATGGAGGGATGGATAGAGGGGTGGATGGAAGTAAGGACGGATCCATGGACTGCTTGGAATACAGACAAACATGACTCTGGGATCCCCTTCTGGAAGGAGATTTGTCCTTGCTAGGACTAGGCAGGACAGAAGGAATCCCAGGGGTGGGTGTTCCCAGAAAAGGCCCTTTCCCTGAATCCAAACCCCATGCAGGGACTGCTCCCATCCATGCACACACAATTCCCAAAGGGAAGCAGGGACACCACGTCCTGTACCTGGGATCTTCCGGGTCTTCGCTGTTGGGAGGAGACGGAACCAGGAGGAGGAACACGAGGAATTAACGAACATTCCCAATGGGATACAGCAGCCCCAAGCCCACAGGGGGAGCAGGACAGAGTTTGGGGCTGATCCTCAAATCCCAGGAATGGTTTGGGTGGGAGGGACCCTAAGGATCATCCCATTCCAACCCCAGCACCTTCTGCTATCCCAGGGTGCTCCAGCCTGGCCTTGGACATTCCCGGGGATCCAGGGGCAGCCACATCTTCCCTCGGAATTCCAGCCCAGCCCCCTCCCACCCTCCCAGCCAGAAATTCCTTCGAAATATCCCATCCATCCCTGCCCTCTGGCAGTGGGAAGCCATTCCCTGTGTCCTGGCAATGCAAATCCTGTTATCACCGTGTGGGATATGGTGCAGAGGGAGCACAGGATGAGGTTGTCCTGTATCCCAAATCCTGCCTTTATGCTGGGATCAGCACCTCTCAGTAGGATGTGGGTGCCTGATATGGGCTGGGATGGGAGCAATCCCCCAAAACTCTCAAAATCCCAGATTCCTCCCCCCAAAAAATCTGGAATCCCTCCCACCAGGACATTTTTGGTACCTTGCCACTGCCTTGTATCCATCATTAAACTTAATCCTGGATGAGGAATGGGAGAGAAAGAGAGGGCAAAAAAAAAACGTTCAAATCCCGATGTCAGAATTCCTGAGGGAGCAGGGACACCCCTTCCCAGGAGGATGGGGCTGCGTCCAAGCTCGGGGTGCTCCAGGGAGTGAATTCCAGGTGTGCATCCAGCCCAGGGTGTTCCACTCCCCCTATTCCCAGGAAAAACCCAGCTGGAGGCTGGATCTGCACTTCCAGCAGCAGGAACAGGAGCTGACTCCAGCACTTCCAGCATTATCCATCACTCCTGCTCCATCTGGGAATCTCCTCTACCAGGACTGGCTGGGGGCAATTCACAATCCCACAATCCAGGAAAAATCACCAGGTTCTGGGAGCTCTGCCCTGGGACTCACAGCAGAACCTGCTCCCTTGGTTTGAGCTTTTTCCTGATTTTCAGGATCCTTGGGATGCATTTTTTTTCCCCAAGGAATTTAATGGCACATTAAATTATTAATGTAATTTAATTTAATGGAGGGGTTGGGAAAAAAAAAAAAAAAGGAAAAACTTTGGGATTTTTTTCCCAGGATGGAAAGGATCCCAAACTTCCTGTTCATCCTGGTGGTGGCACTGTGACATCCCAATGATCCGTGCCCACATGCCACATGAATTTGGGAATTTTGGACTCTTCTTATCTATTTGAACATGGATGAATTACCCACTATCCTAAATTCCAGCCATTCCCAGCACTGATCCATGTCCCCAAGTGCCCACATCCATACGGGAATGGGAATGCCCTGGGCATTGCGGGGATTTGCATCCCAAGTTCTGCCATTCCTGGCACAGATCCCAAGTTTGGAGCAGGTGCCAGAGGGATAATTAGCGACAGGCAGTCGGACAAGGCTCGGATCCGCCGGGACACGGAAGAAAAGCTTCCATCAATAATTCACCGGGAGCAGATTCCTTTCGGCTCCGAGCTCTGTCCTCGCCATGAATATTTCAGGGACAGCCCCTATCGGATGGTGCTTCCCAGGATCTTGGTTTCCAGGGGGCTGGGAGCATGGACTCAGCCAGGTTTTGACAGTTCCTGAACTGATTCTGGACTTTTCCAGGGAATATAAGGGTGAGTCTGCATCGGTGAATAAATTGTGGGATTGTAGAATCCCGGAATGGTTTGGGTGGGAAAGGGCTTTAAAGCTCATCCCATTCCATGGGCAGGGACAACTCCCACTCTCCCAGGTTGCTCCAGTCTGGCATTGGACACTCCCAGGAATCCAGGGGCAGCCACAAATTACCTGGGAATTCCATCCCAGCCCTCCCCACCCTCACAGGGAAGAATTCCTTCCCAATATCAAATTTTTCCCACTCTTTTCTGTTTTCCTCATTGGAACACAAGCCCAGCTTTTCAAAGGATCCTGTCCCGGTTCCAATGTCCTCCCATCTCCTGGGATTTTTTTTTTATCCAGGTTGGAATTTTTAGCTTTTTTTTCCCCCATTTTGGATCCTTTCCTGATTTTTTTTTTTCATGGAAGCTTCCGGTTAAAGTTCCCAATGGATGAAGGAGCCAAAGCCATTCCAGGGACCTGGCACATGGGAAGGTTCCACCTTCCATTCCTGGCTCCTTCATCCCTGGATTCTGTGTGGGATGAGCAGATTCTGAACTTGGGATCGCCAGGGAAACACAGAAATGGAATTTAACAGATCTGAGCCTTGATGTGTATTCCTGGATTCAAGGAATTTTCTTTGGAAAGCTGAACTTTGGAAGCTGGGGGGGGGGGGGGGCTGGATTTGTTGTGAGAATTTACCTGGAATGTTGATCTTCTTCTGCTTCGTCTCCAAGGCTTGGGAATTTACGGGGAGAGAGGAAAAATTCCAGCTGTGATGTGAGGATAAAGGGCTCCTCCAGTGTTTTATAAACCAGGAAAAACTTGGGAACACTCTGGCACAGCAAAGCACTCCATGCATGGCTGGAATCCCAGTATCCTCCCAGGCCACTTCCCGTTATGTCCACAGGATCCAGGTTTGTCCCAGACTGGATTTTGGGGGATATTTGGCCATATCCCACCTTTTCCAAGTGGTTCCCTCCTGCCTGACCTTCTTTTCCCATTCCTTCCTTTTCTTTGGGATGGATTTGCTCGAATCCCAAAGTAAAAGTGGGAATGGGCGGGTGCTGTGCCCTGTGCCAGGATTCCTGGAAGGAGGAAAGGGGAATTCCCAGCCCTTGGAAAGCCCCTCATACCCCTTGGAAAGCTGCAGGATTGCTTCGTGGGGGGTCCTGTTTACACAGAAATTCCCCAAATTTGGGAAATCCCCAAGCAGAGGCGTCCACATGGATCTGCAGACATGGGAGGGTCGCGCATTCCCAGAGAAATCCTGGAAAAGGAGGAAATGAAGGCGAAGTATTCCCTGTGTCAGACCAAGGGATCAGCCTGGATGCAGCAGCGACCAAGGAAGACGCCCAGAAAAAGATGGATTTGTTTCCCCTGGAATCGGCAGCTCCACAGCACAATTCCCAAAATCCTTCATGTGCGTGCTCTGCTCCATGGGAATGTGACGAGGCTGTCCTGGATCTGCCAGAGAGGGATCTTGCTCTGCTTCCAGAGCTGCCAAAGTCCGGGATCTCCAGGCTCAATCCTCTCCGGGATATCTGTGCCCGAATCCCAGGGGATTCTCCAGGTGGGAAAGGGTCTCCGAGCTGGGGGTGGGTGGGAGAAAGGCAGAACAGGGAAGGGAATGCCTGGGATTGTGGGATTAGTCATTGGAGAAAATGGAAATGAAACCGGGTCCCTTTGTCCAGGAACAGATTTTGGGTAAGGGATGGAATGCCTGGAAAAGGGAAGGCGGGGAAGGTTTAAACTGCAAAAGGCTGGATTTAGATGGGATTTTGGGATGGAATTCTTCCCTGGGAGGGTGGGGAAGGGGTGGGACAGAATTCCCAGAGCAGCTGTGGCTGCCCCTGGATCTCTGGGAGTGTCCAAGGCCAGGCTGGACATTGGGGCTGGGAGAAACCTGGGATAGTGGGAGGTGTCGGGATTGGAAAGGGATGAGCTCTAAGGTCCCCTCCCAGCCAGAACATTCCATGGTTTCACAATTCCACCTCCGGGGCTGTGGACTGGCCTGGTCCATGATCCCTGAGGCTGCTCCTGTGACATTCCAGGGACAGGGAGTTCCCTGCCTTGTTCATCCCACTTTTCTGTGTGTATCCCACTCCCTTCTTCCTTCCCATCCCTGCCCCCTGCCCACAAACCTTCCATCCATGTGGAAAACGGGGAATCCAGAGGGATCCCTGGGCTGGAGGAAGGGATGCTCGGGAGCTGAGCAGGGAATGGGATTAGGAATGAGGAAGGAAGAGACAGAGTCCAAAAGGAGCCATCCCCATCCCACCGAATTTCCAGTCAGAAATGCAGCTCTGGAAAAACCAGAATTCCTACTTCCATTTTTCCAATCCAAATTGTTCCCAGACCTGGGATCTGTAAGTGGTGGAGAAGAAAAGGTCTCCCAAAGGAGCTGGGACATTTTTGTTCCTGAAGGAATTTTAACCAAAGCCCTTCCCTGGATTCCAAAGGATGGTTCATGTCCAAGCGCCTTTGGATCCTTCCCAAAAGCTGGAATATGGAACTTCTCACCTTCCTTTTCTTTCATTCCCACTTTTTTTTTTTTTTTTTTTTTTTTTTTTTTTTTTTTTTTTTTTTTTGATTCCTGGTAAATTCCAGCCTGTGTGTGCTTACAGCCTGAGCCGGGCATTCCTTGGAGCAAAATCCTCCAGGAATTCTCAGTGAAAACAGGAATAAAACCCCATGAACAACCCCAGAGTGCTGAGACCTGGGAATTGTTTGGGATGGGGGATAAACCTTTCCCATCCCAGGGAATTTCCTGTATTTCCAGTATTCCCTGCATCATCCCCTTCCATGACTCTATTCCTGTTATCCCTAAAAACCTCATTTAAGTGGCTTTGCTTTGGGAATCTTCCTCTCTCAAATTTATCTCCACATCCTCCCTCATCCCTGACTTCCATAAGAAAGGGCTGGGGGAATTCCTGCCCCTCCCAGCCTGAAGTGATCCAGGAATCCTGACAGGGAATCCTGGGATGGATTATCCAGACCCAGGTCCTGATATCTAACAGAATCCATGGATGGGATAAACAGATGGGATCCACGGGATGGGATGGGATCCATGGGATGGGATGGGATCCACGGGATGGGATGGGATCCACGGGATGGGATGGGATCCACGGGATGGGATGGGATCCATGGGATGGGATGTTTTCCACTGGAAGGCACCTGCAGGGATCACCTGGTTCAACTCAGCCCTATCTGAGGCAGAGCCAGAGTTAAATCCTGTTGTTATGAGCCTGTCCGTGTCCTTCCTGCCATCCCTTATCCCACAGGAATTCCAGAGATTTCCCAAAATGCTCCTTCCTGTGGCTGAGTTTCTCTTGGGATGATCCTTGGGATTTTACCTGAAATTTCCTTTCTTTGGCTCCTTCCCAAACTCTTTTGTCACGCCAAGAAAAGCCACAGCAAACGAACTTTCATGCACACACAGGGAGCTCATTCCCACGGGAATGGCTGATCCCAGGATCTGGGGGCAGGACACGGAGACCGGAGGGCACCTCCAAGGCAAGGCAGTGTCCCAGCCAGTATCCCGATCTCCATCTGGGATCCCATTCCAAGGTTGCTCTTCTGGCTGGTCCATCACTTCCCCTCCCCACCAGCAGCCCGGGAATGGGAGTTCAGGGACAATTCCTGTGGGAGATCCATTGGGAAAAGGCAAGGAGCAGCACAGCACTGCGGAGCCTCTCCCTACCTGGTGTCCAGGGATCCCTGGCTCAGGGAATCCCCCTCTCCCAGGAGCTCATCCTCGCTGTGGAAATACAGCTCGTCCTCTTCCATCCTGGTGGGAATACCGCAAACATCGGCCCTGTCCTTCCTGGGATTCAGGATTCCAAAGTCATGGAATCACCGACTCCTTTGGGTTGGAAAAGTTCTCCAAGTCCGACCATTTCCAGCACTGCCAAGGCCACCCCTGATCCATGGCCCCGAGTGCCACATCCACGGGGATTTGAAATCCCTCCAGGAATGGGGGCTCCACCCCTGCCCTGGGCAGCTGTGCCAGGGATGGAAAGCCCTTTCCAGGAAGGAATTGTTCCCAGTATCCAACCTGGAGCCCCCACCCAGGACACGGCTCTGCACATCCCATGCTTGGAAAATGCCGCAACTCTTCCTAAAATGGGGCAGCTCCTCTGGGAATTCCAGCCCAGTCCGTCCCCACCCTCCCGGCCTGGAATTCCTTCCCAACACCCCGCCCCAAGCTCACCTTCCCAGTGGGAAGCTATTCCCTGGTTCCTGGCCCTCCATCCTTTTTCCCAAGTCCCGCTCCAGTTCTCCTGGAGCCCTTTTAGGCTAGGGAAGCAGCTCCAAGTTCTCCCTGAATCCTTAATTTTCTTCTTTAATCCCACAGAGATGCATCCCACATGATCCATCTGACGAGAAACCGGAAAACCCAACCTGGTGCCATCCCAGCAGCATCCTCTAATTCCCTGGAATACTCTGTAATCCTGGAATCCCAGACTGGTTTGGGTGGGAAGAGACCTTAAATCCCACCCAGTCCCACCCCTGTCATGGGCTGGACACCTTCCACTGACCCAGGGTGCTCCAAACCCCATCCAATCTTTCCTTGGACACTTCCATGAGGGATGGAGTATCCGTCATGCTCCCTGCATCCCCAGATTCCAGTGGGATATCCCATCCCAGACAGCTTCACCCCCTTTTCCAGCCGTTCCATTCCTGGCTACCTGCCCAGCATCCGCCTGTTTAATCCATCGGCACATTCCCGCTCAGCCTTGTCCCAAAACTAAGCCATGCTTCCAATTTGCTTGAAAATTCCCTGGATTCAGCCCAGTTCCCACAGTTAATGAACTGCCTTGGGGGGGATGCGAGCAATTAGTGGGATATAACCTGTCTCCACCCGTGGGGAAAAAGCTGCTTTTCCCATTTTTTGGCCACAATGGAGTGCTAATCCCAGATGGAACACGGTCCAAAATGGAATAACCCTGAGGGAGAGAAATGGGATGGAAAAAGCAGCTGATTCCAAGGGCTCTGTTCGGATTGTTTGCGATCCCATGTGGATTTAGGGATTTGGCAGTGCCAGGGGAATGTTTGCTCTCAAAGGGATTTTTCAGCCAAAATGATTCTGATATTCCACGGTTCCATGATTTGGGAAGACAGGGATTGTCCTCCTTTACCCATCACCACGGAAGCGGTTGATCCATGAGGAGCAGGCAGGGAATGTCGTGTTCCTCAGGGAGCTGTGGGTGACACCAGGACCCAGCCCTGCCTTCACTGTCCCGCTCTCCCACTTCCAGAATCTCCCTTCCACCTCCATCTCATTCCTTAGGAATTCCAGCAACCTCAGGGCTTTGATGTCTCCCCTCTTCCAGCCGTTCCCTTTTCCAATGGATTCAAGAGTTGGATCCATGGACAAAGCCACCCCGGACAACACAACTCGAAAAACTGTGGAAAGCTGCCTGGAAAAGCCACCTTAGCATTCCATGAATCCCCTTGCAGCTGCAAATCCTGGATTTACAGAATTCCAGAAGTTGGAAGATCCCTCCAGGATCATCGAACCCACCTTGTCACCAGCCCAGAGCACTGAGAGCCACATCCAAAAATTCCTTGGATGCCTCCAGGGATGGGGACTCCACCACTATCCAAGGATTGTGCCCTGGGTATCCATAGGCTCATGGAGAACAGGTCCCAGCTCAGACTCCATCCCAATGGAGTCACCTGCAGCATTCCCAGTCACTGGGCTGGGATTGCAGCTGATTCCAGCAGCTTTGTGCCAAGGAATGTCTGGATTGATCCCAGGAGCTCACAAAGACACCCAAGGAAAGCTACAGATCCCTAAATGAATGGAAAACTGGAACTTCCCTTGGAAGAACTGGAGGCGTCCCACCTGCTGCTGTGGGATTCCTCAGGAGTTCCCAGCAGGAATCACCTGGTGTGGGATTTCACTTACCCTGGGGGGAAACTTGAGATCCCAACGGCTGCCCTGGAGCCACCTAAATCCTGGGAGCACTATGTGCTCCATGGACACCTGAGATTGCACCTGGACCTAAATCCCAGCAGTGAGTCCTGGCCAGAAGCCAGACCCTCCATCCCCTCGGGATCTGCATGGAATGACGTTTTCCCTCCATGTGCTACAATCCTGGAAGTCCCTGATCTCTCCAGGTGTGGTGGAACACCAGGAGCTGCTGGAGGACACCTGGATTCTACCCTCACCTGAAGCTGCTCCATGGATCCTCACCTGGATTCCATGGATGCACCTGTGAGCCCAGACCTTCCAGACCTTCTATTGCCTCCGGATCTGCATGGAATGACACTTTCTCTCCACATGCTACAATCCTGGAAGTTCAGCTCTCTCCAGGTGTGGTGGAGCACCAGGAGCTGCTGGGGCCACCTGGATCCCACCCTCACCTGCATTCCATGGATCCACCAGTGAGGTCTGACCTCCATCCAGACGTTTTATCCCCTCAGGATCAGGATGGAATGACATTTTCCCTCCAAGTGCTCCAATCCTGGAAGTTCAGCTCTGTCCTGGATCACCAGGACCTGCTGAGGCCACCTGGATCCCACCATCACCTGGAGATGTTCCATGGATTCACCAACGAGCCCTGACCTCCATCCAGATCTTTTAACCCTTCAGAATCTTCGTGGAATAACATTTTCTCTCCATGTGCTACAGTCCTGGCAATTCAGCTCTATCCTGGAGCATCAGGAGCTGCTGGAGCCACCTGGACACCACCCTCACCTGGAACTATTCCACGGATCCTCCGAGGGCAGGAGATGCCCCTTGGAGCAGCACTGGGATGACGCTGCCCTTTCCCGACTATCTAAGCCTTCCCAATCCCCACCCCCCCCCCCCCCCCCACCACGATCCCACATCCAAGAGCTCCACATCCCGTTACCTCCGGAAGCTCCTCTCCGTGGATTGCTGGTTGGATTTCCCGGGAGAGACGTCGGAGCCGTGCCGGTGGCCGGACAGGAGGCTGTCGGTCTCCAAGGAATACCTTCCATCCCCCTCCGAGTGCACGCTGGGCGTCTCCAGGAATTCCTTGTCATTCCAGGTGCCCACTGTCCCATCCAGAGCCTGGTAGCGGATCTCTATGGAGATGCTGGTCTGCAAGACAGGGAGATGCAATCAGCACCAGCGGGATATCAAAAAAAAGCAGGAAGACCGTTGGCTGTTTGATGTTTCAGCCTTGCTGATCCCAAAGTTTCTCCGGTCCTGGGCACTTGGAGAGCAGCTTTTGGCCGGAGAGGAATCTGACTATGGTCCTGATTCACCGGGAATTCCCGGTGCATCCCAGACCTGCTGGGAGGAGGAAAAGCCCAGGAGAGCTGCAAAAACTGGGAGCAGCTGAAGGCTCCAGGAGCCATGTTCCCTGGTCCATCACTTTGCTGGGAATTTTACCCTGGGATACTGCTAATCCATGGATTTGTGGTGCTTTACTCCAGCCTGGTCCTGTCTCCAGGCAGGGCAGGGATTTTTTAGGAAGGAGAATCCCTGGAGAGTCGTGGATCGGTCCTACTTTGGATCTCCCCAGCTCGGGTGGGACTTTGGGACACGGAGGGACCCGGATCTGGCTGTGTCCAAACCTCACCTCAAGCTTCCTATGGATCATGGAATCCTGGAATGGTTTGGGTGGGAAGGGGCCCTAAAACTCATCCCATTCCCATTCCACCTCCCCCTATCCCAGGCTGCTCCAAGCCCCATCCAGCCTTTCCTTGGACACTCCCAGGGATCCAGGCACAGCCACAGCTTCTCTGGGAATTCCGTCCCAGCCCCTCCCCACCCTTCCAGCCAGGAATTCCTTCCCAATATCCCATATCCAATCTCAAATCTAGACCTCCTTGGATGAACCAACTCCTAGTAAATGCCTCTCCCTTTTCCACGTGGCCATTCCCAACTTACTCCAGGTTGCAGCAAATTCAGGTTTGGAGCTTTCAAGTCTGTTTTCTCCCTAAAATCTTTCCCTGGATTCCAAATGGAACCAAATCCCTGGGATTTCACCCCACTGCCTTTGCTCCCGTGGCCAAAGCCCTCCTAAAAGCCCAGACTTGGACAAAGCAAATCAGGGAAAAGAAAAAAAAAAAAAGCCAAAAACCAATTCCCAATTCCCTCTCCTACAAAAATGTCTCTTTTGAAAAGCTGACAGCTGCTGCTGAGATTAAAGTACAAGGAAAAAGCACTTTTCCACCTCCACTCTGCTTCCATGGAGAAATTATCTGTCATTTTGGGTTCAAAAACAACGGATTTTAGATAAAAAAAACACTGGGAAAAAGAAGTTTATAATCAGGGAAATTTCTTACAGAAATCCTCCTTTTCCCATATTTCTGTTTAAGAGGAGGTGCAGCCTCCCCACCTGTTCCAAACCAAGGGACGCTGGAAGGCTGGAAAAATCCAAGATTTGGGAAGACCACAGCAATTCCACAGGAATTATGTGAATTCCGCACATGACAGACAAAAGGTGACTCAATCCCAGCTGGGAATGGAGCTTTGGGGGAAGGTTTTGATTGATTTCTGTTCTTCTTTTTTTATTTTTTTTTTGGGCAAAACCCAAATTTAAGTCAATCACACCTAATTTCCCCCCCACATTACCAAGCTGTTGGAGAATTTTGTGAAAAAAAAACCAACAAAAAAAAAACAAACTGAAAAAAACAAAAAAAACCCCCCAAGAAATGAGGAGGAAAAACAGGGAACTAAGCTGGAATGTTTCAATTTTCACATTTTGAGATATTTGGGGTTAAAACCTCCCTTTCCATCTGGATTTAGGACTTTAAAAAAATCCTTTCAAAGCAGGAAAAATTAAAGATATAACAAAGTGAAAGATTTGTGGGATGAGTGGGATCATCCCTTGGAAGGGCAATTAGGAGGTGTGGGCTGGAATTGGGAGAAATTCCCAATTGGAAACAATGGAATGGGAAAGAAAATGAAGGAGCAGAAACTTCCCTGCAGAGCTGGGAGAGGTTGATCGTTCCCTGGGGGGTTTAAATTGATTTTTTATGGATTTTTTTCCCCCTACTGCTTGAGAAAAAATTAATTCAGAGCCATCCTGGCTTTTCTGCTGTAGGAGACTGGACACAGCCGGAATTTTGCTCCTGGCTCTGTTGTTCCTGGAGTTTTTAATCTCCTGGACAAGGCAATAAAGTCAGGAGGGAGGGCAGGAGTGGCCAGGAATGGTTCGCAGCCAGCCTGGATAAAGGAAAACAATTTCCAACCTTTCCTTCGGGTTCTGCTATGGAAAAATGAAGCTGTTCCCAGGAACTGCCTCAGGAGGGGTGGAAGGGACCTTAAATCCCATCCCATTCCTATCCTGAAACCTCCCACGATCCCAGGGTGCTCCAGCCTGGCATTGGGCACTGACAGGCATCCAGGGATTCTCTGGGAATTCCAGCCCAGCCCCTCCCCACCCTGCAGCCCTGTCCAAAATCCCAGCTCTCCTGGAGCCCCTTGAGGCTCAGGAAGCGGCTCTGAGGATTCCCTGGATCCTTCCCTGATCCAGCTGCACATTCCCAGCTCTCCCAGCTTGGCATTGGGTCCACCCCCATCCTGATTCCGGGATCCAGGGGCTTCCCTGGGAATTCGGGACTCCAGGAAGGGTCTCCCTTCCCTTTTCCATCCCCGAAATCCATAAAAATCTGTCAGGGATGGATTCTGAGTATCTTTGATGCCAGAATCCCTGACACCTCCCATGACTGCAGGTGCTCCAACCTTCCCTTGGACACTGCCAGGGATTCAGGGATTCTCTGGGAATTCCAGCCCAGCCAGGAATTCCTTCCCAAGATCCCAAATCCCAAGCTCCCCTTTCCCAGTGGAAGCCATTCCCTGGCTCCTGGCCCTCCAGCCCTTTCCCAAGTTCCAGCTCTTCTGGAGTCCCTTGAGGCTGAGGAAAAGGCTCCGAGGATTCCCTGGATCCTTCCCTGATCCAGCTGCACATTCCCAGCTCTCCACACCCTCAAAGCAGCTCCGTGGCCTCCTCTGACTCTGTTTTTTTCCCAGGCCCTTGGATCACACGGAAAATCCCTGAGGCAGACCCCCCCCAGTATGGGGTGTGCACCCCTCATCCCGAGCCCCCATCCCAAGGGAAAAGCTCCCTCTGCTCGGATCAGCCGCCGTTTCCCTCGCTGTGTTCCCATCTCCCGGGAGCTGTTTCCCATGGAAACGGAGTTTTGGAACTCGCTTGGAAACGCAGCTATTTCTGATCCTGATATCCAGCCCCGGGGGTTCCATTAAAAATCGGCCGCCTCCTTTTCCCGGGAAGCCGCTGCCTCATCCAGCACCAAGGACAGGGGCAGATGTGCGGAATTCTTGGAACCAGCAGGGAGGAGGGCAGGATTCCATGAAGTAGCTTCTCCTGGGGGGGGGATAGAGGGAATTGGACCCATGGAAACCAGGAATCCGGTCCTGAGGAGGGAGGGAAAATGCAAGGAGTGCAGATGTGCTTGGGAAAAAAAATAATCCCAGCTGCTTCTCCGGGTTATTGGGAAGTTGCCTGATAAAAATCGAGATCCGAAGGAGGAAAATCCTGAGTTTTTGGGATCTGCAGTGTCACAATGGGGCAGACAGGGAAAAAAAATCAATGGATGGAAGTTGGGCCCTCCCAAATTCCTGATGGAAAAGCAATGAGGATTTTGGAATGAAATAACCCAGGCATCAGGAGGGGTCTCCAAGCCTAGGCAGGGCTTGGGATGGAATCCTGGAATCCCAGACTGCTTTGGGTGGGAAGGGGCCGTAAATCCCATCTCATTCCAACCCTGACCCCTCCCAACGTCCCAGGCTGATCCAAGCCCCATCTAGCCTTGCCTTGGACACTGCCAGGGATCCAAGGATTCCCTGGAAATTCCAGCCTAGCCCCCCCGCCCCCCCTCCCAGCCAGGAATTCCTTCCCAACATCCCATCCATCCCTGCCCTCTGGCAGGGGGTGGAATTGGATGAGCTTTAAGGTCCCTTTCAACCCAACATATTCCATGATTCCCAGACAAAGGACACTCAGAATCCATTCAGTGGGATTTTTTAGGGAAGTTTGGGATATAAAAGGGAGGAAAAGGGGAAGGGAGACCCTTCCTGGAGTCCTGAATTCCCAGTGAACCCCCTTGTTCCCAAAATTCCTTCCTAGAGAGGAGTTGGGCTGTGGATGGATCCAATGTCAGGCTCTGGACCCAGTCTGGGAGAGCTGGGAATGTGCAGCTGGATCAGGGAAGGATCCAGGTAATCCTTGGAGTCACTCCCCAAGCCTCAAGGGGCTCCAGGAGAGCTGGGATTTGGGAAAGGGCTGGAGGGCCAGGAGCCAGGGAATGGCTTCCACTGGGAAAGGGGAGCTTGGGCTGGGATCTTGGGGAGGAATTCCTGGCTGGGAGGGTGGGGAGGGGCTGGCCTGGAAGTCCCAGAGAAACCCTGAATCCCTGGCAGTGTCCAAGGAAAGACTGGAGCCACCTGGAATGGCAGGGTTGGAATGGGATGGGATGGAAGGTCCATGAATCCCATCCCAAACCATTCCAGGATTCTTGGATCCAGGATGCTCAAGACCCATCCCGAGGGATTTTTATGGAATTTGGGAATGGAAAAGGGAAGGGAGACCATTCCTGGAGTCCCGAATTCCCAGTGAGGCCCCTGGATCCTGAAATTCCTTCCCGGAGAAGAGTTGGGATGGGGATGGATCCAATGCCAGGTTGGGAGAGCTGGGAATGTGCAGCTGGATCAGGGAAGGATCCAGGGAACCCTCGGAGCCTTTTCCAGAGGGAAAGGAGAGCTGGGATTTGCTAAAGGGATGGAGGGCCAGGAGCCAGGGAGTGGCTTCCACTGGAAAAGGATCTTGGGAAAGAATTCCTGGCTGGGAGGGTGGGGAGGGGCTGGGGTGGAATTCCCGGAGCAGCTGTGGCTGCCCCTGGATCCCTGTGAGTGTCCAAGAAAAGGTCGGAGCACCCTGGGATCGTGGGAGGTGTCAGAATGAGATGGGATTTAAAGTCCTTTCCCACCCAAACCAGTCTGGAATTCAGGGATTCCATCCCGGGCTCTGTTTCCGCCCTGTCCATGCTCGGATCAAACCGGATCCATCCCTGCTTTTTCCCCCATCCCAAACTTCCCATGCTTTTCCAATCCGGGCTCCTCTGTTCACGCTCCGGACATTCCCAGCTGCCTCATCCCTTCCGACCAGGAGTAACGGGATCAAGGTGAGGCTGGGGATTCGGGTGGGAACGCCAATATCCCCGTTCCCACAGATTCAGCGGGGACACGGACACACGGATCAAGGAATGATGGGAACGTCGGCCATTCCCTTTGGCGACGCACCTGAATGGCGGAGTTGTTGTCATCGATGAGCGTGTCCGTCACCTCCAGCTGCCCTTCCGCCACCACCTTCTGCAGGACCATCCGGAACGTCCCGATGAGCCTGTGGAGCAGAGGAACAGCCGCGAGTTTATTGTTCCCACATCACATTTCCCTGGCGGGGATTTTTCCTGATGAAGCAGAGTCGGAACCTCTGGGTTGCTTTAGGAAGCGCGGTTTATTTCTCTGATCTTCTCCATAGGCAGGGACGGTGAGTTCGTCTCACAGATCTCCACCAGAAGTGGCCCAGAACTCACGGGACTTCTGATTACAAGACCTTTTAAGGGTTTATTAGCCCATAAAACACTGCCAGCAAGAGTATTTCTGTTTCTAACCCAATACTGAAATATTTCATTTTATTGACTCATACTCCAGCGTGAGTTTTCTTAGCCAATCACATTATGACACACAAACCTACAGCGCTGCACTCTAAAACTTCTGGTTACTTTTGTAACTACTTTTATTTTTTTCTATATCTTAAACTCTAAATGCTAAACTTTTCTCTACTTAATTTACCATGTCTCTGCTTTAGACTACAAATCCACATTCTTGCTTCTAGCACCTAAGTTTGGATGTCTCTTCCAAGGTTTCAAATCATATCCTGTGTTTAATTCTAAGCTTTGGCTTCTAGGCTGAATGTTTTGAGATTTCCCTGCATTTTTAATTCCAACAGACAGGAAATCCTGGGAGTTTTCACCCACCAGGACCTGGTTTTCACGGGAAAAGGGCTGTGCTGTCCGAGGAGCTGTGTGGGGCTCGGCTTCCCGTTTTCCTCAGGAAGAGGGAGAGGTGAGATCCCAGATCAGTGGAGAGGATGGAAAAAGGAGAAGCTGAGAGAGGAGACATTCCAAGGGAATGCTGTTGGGATAACGAAAGAAGGAGGTTTGGGAGCCATCGCTCTTGAATTCCTAGGATGCAGCTGAGGGATCCCGAAGTGGCCTTTTCCATACGGAATGTCCACAGTGGTTTCTGTGCTGGTGACTCAAACAAGGAACAGGGACTGTCCCTCATCCGTCTGCACCAAGTTCAATGAATCATGGAATTTGGGTGGGGATGGACCTTGGAGCTCATCCCGTTCCACCCAATTCCTTCCACAATCCCAGGTGGTTCCAAGCTCCAATGATACGATGGAATTGCTCCCAATATCCAACCTGAACCTCCTCATGGCCATTCCATGTTCCCTGGGAGCAGATCCCAATCCCTTCTGGCTGCTCCCAGGGAGTTGTGGAGAGGGAAAAAGTCCCCCCTGAGCTTCCTTTTCTGCAGGCTCAGCCCCTTTCCCAGCTCCCTCAGCCTCTCCTGGGGCTCCAGCCCCTTCCCCAGCTCCGTTCCCTTCCCTGGACACGCTCCAGCCTCTCCGTGTCCCTGCAGGACTTCCACTTCCATCCCCCATTTTCCACATTCCAAGCACAGATCAATCCCGGCAGAGCTCCAAGGTGCTCTGCAGGACACGGAACAGGAAAACCTTTCCTTATACTCCATAATTCCCAATCCAGAAGAAAGAATGCATCCCGTGGAAACCTTCTTCTTCTTCACCAAGAGAAGGAAAAAGCTGTTGCATCCACCTGGATTTCAGGGTTTGGAAAACAACATTATTCCCTGACTGCCAGAGCAGCAGCATTTTTGTTTTGGAAAGTATTCCTTGACAAAAGCCTGTGTTTATTCCACAGAATATTTTTAGTTGGGATGGTCCCACAGGGATCATCCAGGCCAATTCCAGTTATTCCTCAGGAGTGGAGCCTGCTGGGCTCTGGATTCCTGCAGGTGTCCCTGTTTTTTAACCTGCTTGGAATCCAAAACATTCCCAGGTGAGGTGGGGGCTTCCCTGCTCCTCTTGGATCCAGGTTGATCCAGGCACTTTTGGCTCCCAGGTGCTCAGTGCCCAGACAGGGCTATGGAGGGAACAGGAAATTCCTCCTGGAATATCACCCCTGCTCCAGCTCTGGGATCCAACATCGGGATGTGGAGCTGCTGGAGAGAGTCCAGAGGAGGCCATGGAGCTGCACCAAGAGCTGGGAATGCTCCTCTGGAGAAGGGAAGGATCCAGGGAGAGCTCCGAGCCCCTGGCAGGGCCTGAAGGGGCTCCAGGAGAGCTGGGAGGGACTGGGGACAAGGCATGGAGGGACAGGACACAGGGAATGGCTTCCCACTGGAAAAAGGGAGCTTGAGGTGGGATCTTGAGAAGGAATTCCTGGCTGTGAGGGTGAGGAGAGGCTGGGATGGAATTCCCAGAGAAGCTGTGGCTGCCCCTGGATCCCTGTGAGTGTCCAAGGCCAGGTTGGACATTGGGGCTGGAGCAGCCTGGGACAGTGGGAGGTGTCAAAGTTGGAATGGGATGATCCTTAAGATCCTTAAGGTCCCTTCCCACCCAAACCATTCCATGAATCCATGACAAAGCCAGGTAACTTCGAGTTGTTCCAAAACCTGCAAGCAGAGGGCAGGGATAGATGGGATCTTGGGAAGGAATTCCTGGCTGTGAAGGTGGCGAGCCCTGGCACAAGATCCCGGAGAAGTTCCTGTCCTCTCTCGGATCCTTCCCAAGCCGTTTCTCCCCCCCCCATCCCCGGCAGGATCCGGGCAAGACAGAATTAAATATTCAGGACTTGTCTGTGCAGCCGTTCAATTCCAAGTGTTCCATAATTCATCAGAGCCCTGCTCCCTCCCTTCCCCGGCATTTCTGCTGATGGAAAAAAAGGGAAATTTTCTGGGTCATCCGTAATTTTATCAGCCCGGAGGAGCAGCTCCCGTTTCCAGCCCCAGCCAGGTTGGTTCTGTACCTGGAGCTTGTTCAAATCCCGGGATCAGGGAGACCAGGGTCCCGCAAAGCCCAGGCCCTCATGGTGCATCCCAACTTCCAGGGATGCTTCCAGCATCCCTGAGGCAATTCCAGGGGCATGGTGACTGGGGTGATGGTGAATCCCATGAATCCGGCCAGGCTTTACCAGCACTGAGGTTTTCCAAGGACAAGAATTCCAGCTGTCTGTGCCAAGAGCATCCTCCAGTCCAGGAAATCCCCTTTTCCCTCCTCTGCTCCCTCAGCCTTTGGGTAAGTTCTGCTCCTGAAGCCAGGGAGAGGCTCTTTTTTGGGAATGGTGTCTCCATCCATCCATCCATCCATCCATCCATCCATCCATCCATCCATGTATCATCCGTCCATGGATCCATGGATCCATCCATCCATCCATGGGAACTGACAAGACTCAAATCCTGGGAGCTCCATCCCAGTTTGGTCCCCACTTCCACATGCCCCTGGAAAGGTGGGATAAGGAATTCAGAGCAATTCCACATGTTCTGGCCCCTTTCCAGGGAATTACCCTGCTGAATCCTCACGGAAGTGTCCAAGGCCAGGTTGGACATTGGGGCTTGGAGCACCCCGGGATAGTGGGAGGTGTCCGTTCCCATTTGGAACCTGCAGCTTTTCCATGGATGTCCAAATCCCTGCCTGGAGCTTGCTCCGGAATGAGGAGCCTTTTCCCCTCTCCAGACAAATTGCAGCTTCACCCAGAATTGTCTCATGCCTTGGAATTAGAGCTTCCAAAAATCACTTCCCTCCTAATTATCCCCTTCCCTCCACTTGCAGGAGCCTGTAATGACTCCAGGTTCATTTTTACCTGGAATACCTGGAGAAATCTGGGACACTCCAACTGCTCCAGCTCAGCATCCTCCCAGTTATTAAAGTTGCTCCAGCCAAGTTTCTTCCCCCATTTTTCTTCAGGAAATTCTTGCAAAAATTCCCATTAAATAGAAATGGATTTTTCTTTGGAAAGCAAGTGGAGTAGGATAATGAGTGAGCCCCGGGGATGGAAATGTCCTGCTAGGAAATGCAATTTGGGATGAGATTTCCCATGAAATGTGGAAAAGTGGCAGTTTGGGTGTGCTCAGGCTCCATGTTTGTGGACCCAGAAATGAAAAATTCCAAAAAATCCAACGTGCCTGGAGCTGAAGGGGTGGTACACGAGGGATTGGGCGCCGAGGATTCCAGCATGGAATCCCAGAATGGTTTGGGCGGGAAGCACCTGAAAGCTGATCCCATTCCAACCCCAACCTTCTACAATCCCAGATTGCTCCAAGCCCTATCCAACATTTTTTTTTTTTTGCGGGGGGTGGGGGGGGGGAATCCTTCCAGGGATGGGGCAGACACAGCTTCCCTGGGAATCCCATCCCAGCCCCTCACAGCCTCACAGCCAGGAATTCTATCCCAAAATCCCATGTAACTGCCCTATGTGGGGAGGCCAGTCAGACCACAGGGAACCCTCCATCTCCGGAGTTAATTTTTTCCATTCTCCTGCTCCAGCCCCGGATAATTTTCCACGGATGAAGCACGGATCCCTCTGGAGACACAAAGGACTTGAGCTGTGCCAGGATCTCCACGGCTGGAGAAGAACAAAGGACGTGACCGAGCTCTTTCTCCACGCCGGAGACTCCAGGGATGGATTAAACCCTTTGGAATCCGGCTCTTTGTGTCCCTGTCAGGTAACGGAGCAGCTCCCACCTCTTCTCCACGGCATTGGTTTTCCACAGGAAAATTATCTGTGCCCCTTGATGAGGGTTTGGAATGTGGCTTAGGGCCTTTGGCCGGATCCCGTTGCTGCTCCAGAGGAAAACAGTGACAAGGAAAAGACAGAACCCCCTGGAGCGAAATCTCCTGTGTTTTGTGCATATTCCTTAAGGATTGGGATCTCTGCCTGGTGTTATCTCTGTTTTCTGCACAAGGAAAACCTGCTCGGAGAAGCTGAACCAGGCTGTCCCAAAATTTTGGGAATGGGACCACAGGGATGATGCTCTGCAGCCACTGGATCACTGTTGCCTCTTGGATTCATCCCTGGTTGTGCCTCTGCTTTTTTCCCTGGATCTTCTCCTTTCCTGGGTGTGATTCCCATTCCCACATCCCTCAGGAGTGGGAATGTCCCATGGCAGCTTTTCCTGCTCAAATCCACAAAAATTTGGGGTCTCAAATTTCCTCCATCCAGCCTCTGCCAGGGCCCAGAACCATGGGAAAACATTCCAGGAATTTTCTCCCCTCCTGGAAGGGTTCTGAAGTTTTCCCAGAGGACCAGGAGACCATGGAAAATTACTGAATTCCAGCAGGATCTCAGTATTCCCACCCAGGACAGCCCACCTCACACCAGGGTTTTCCAGGATGGGATCAGATGGATTATTTAGTGCCATGGGAATCTCCTAGTTTTTATTCAGGATGTGGAGACCCCACAGTTTTTGATCCTTCCCTTGTGTGGAGCTTTTCCAGAGGGAATTTCCACCTGGGAATGACCTGCGGGCAGGATGTGGCTTTGCTCCTCCTCCACCAACACCTGGATGCTTTGGATGTGTCCCAGAGAGATTCCCAGCCTGGAAATTCCTAATCCAGGAGGCGGGGACAGGATTTTTGGGATGACGTGGTCTATCTTGGTGGGGGGGGAGGTTAGGAGGCTTTTCCCTCATCCAACCCTGACTTTTTCTTGGATACTCAGCACCCTGGGAACGCTGCCGGAGACCCTCTGGAGTTGGGATGAACCCACGGGGATCCAGAGGCACCTGGATGAGGCCAAACAAGGATCATATTCCCAGGAATTGGCTGCCGGTGACAGCCACAGGGACAGGGAACAAAAGGAGCCACTCGGATGTGACTCCCTGGTCATTCCAGAGGTCCTGGATCAGGTATCCCACCTTTTTCCAGGCCTTTGATCAATGGCCTTCATCAGCCATCCATGAATTATTCACGGAGCGCCCGGATCAGCTTTCCCAACCCCCGATGCTGCCAAGCCTCTTCCTCCTCCTCTCCTCCTCCTCCTCCATCCGATTCCGAGGATAGGCCGGAGTCCCAGCACTGCCCTGGTTTGATGGGATTTCCCATTCCAGACATTCCCGGAGGGATGTTCCCAACCCTCTCCCTTCCTCTCTCTTCCTCCTCTTCCAGTTTCTGGACAAGGAGGATGGGCAGGAATTACGGACCACGGGGTTCCTTTTCCCACATGTTACTGGCATTCCTGGAGGGATGTTCCCAATATTCTCCCTCCTCTCCCCTCTCCTCCAGCTGATTCAGAGGAGGGGCCGGAGTTCCAGCACTGCCCTGTTTTAATGGAATTTCTTTTCCCACTTATTCCCAGAATTCATAGAGGGATGTTCCAACTCTCTCCCTCCTCTCCGCTCTCCTTCTCCTCCAATTTATTCCTGGAAAAGGAGGATTTGCTGGAGTTCCAGCACAGCTTTGTTTTAATGGGATATCCTATTCCATGTATTCCCAGCATTCCTGGAGTGATGTTCCCAGCTCCTCTCTTCTCCTCCCCACACTCCTAGCCAGGAATTCCTTCCCAAATCCCAAATCCCAAGCTCGCCTTTCCCAGTGGAAGCCATTCCCTGGCTCCTGGCCCTCCAGCCCTTTCCCAAATCCCAGCTCTCCTTTCCCTCGGGAAAAGGCTCCAAGGATTCCCTGGATCCTTCCCTGATCCAGCTGCACATTCCCAGCTCTCCCAGCCTGGCATTCGATCCAGCCCCATCCCGACTCTTCCTCGAGAAGGAATTTTGGGATCCAGGGGATTCCCTGGGAATTCAGGACTCCAGGAAGGGTCTCCCTTCCCTTTTCCATCCCCAAATTCCATAAAAATCCCTCAGGATGGATCTTGAGCATCCTGGATCCAAGAATCCCGGAATAGTTTAGATGGGATCCATGGACCTTCAATCCCATCCCATTGCAATCCCAGGGTGCTCCATCTTGGCTTTGGATGCTGCCAGGGATCCACGGATTCTCTGAGAATTCCAGCCCAGCCAGGAATTCCTTCCCATGATCCCAAATCCCAAGCTCCCCTTTCCCAGTGGAAGCCATTCCCTGGCTCCTGGCCCTCCAGCCCTTTCCCAAATCCCAGCTCTCCTGGCAGCCCTTGAGGCTCAGGAAGCATCTCCAAGGATTACCTGGATCCTTCCCCTTTTCCAGGTGTGCTCATGGATCCATGTGGGAAGGGATCTTAAATCCCATCCCATTCCAAGACCAACACCTCCCACTATCCCAGGTGGCTCCAGGCCTTGTCCAGCTTTTCCTTGGACACTTCCAGGGATGGGGCAGCCACAATTTCCCTGGACACAATCAATCCAACACCTTCAGGATTTGGAAAATCTGGGAAAACACATTCCAGCATCAACCTCCACCTGGATGCTCCATCAAAAAAAAAAAAAATCCTATTTCTTTTAAAGCACAGGAATTTTATGGAAACAAATGGCACAACTTGGGAATATCTCGGTGCTGAGCCCCGCAGAATACCTGGGGTGAATTCCTCACCTCCTGAGCTGTTCACACAGCACCAGAAATTCCCAGGAAACTCCAACCAATGCATTCCTCACCCTCCCACCTCCAAACCTAACCAGGGCTGCCTCTTCCCGCGGGATAAGATCCAGGTGGGCCTTGGGAAAGAAGGACTCACCTGTTGGTGAAGACTTTGCTGTAGTTGAACACTTGGATCTCCAGGATCTCATTCCCATCGATGTTGGTCGCCACCGGCCAGCGGAAAGTCTGGGAAAAGGAGGAGAGGGATCAGCCAGAAGCATTTTGGGAAAAGGAGAGGGATGAGCCAGGATCAGTTGGGAAAAGGAGGAGAGGGATGAGCCAGGAGTGTTTTAGGAAGAGAGGGATGAGCCAGAAAAGTTTTGGGAAAAGGAGAGGAATGAGTCAGGATCAGCTGGAAAAGGAGAGGGAAGAGCCAGGACTGTCTGGGAAGAGGAGGAGATGGACGAGATAGGATTCATTGGGAAAAGGAGAGGGATAAGCCAGGATCGGTTGGGAAAACGAGAGGGATGAGCCAGGATTGGTTGGGAAAAGGAAGAGAGAGATGAGTCAGGATCAGCTGGAAAATGAGGAGATGGATGATCAAGGATTAGTTGGGAAAAGGAGAGGGAAGAGCCTGGAGGGTTTTGGGAAAAGGATGAGATTGACAAGCCAGGATCAGAAAGGAAAAGGAGAGGGATGAGCCCGAAGAATTTTGGGAAAAGGAAGGGATGGATGAGCAAGGTGGGTTTTGGGAAAAGAAGGGGAGGGATGAGTCAGGATTGTTTGGGAAAAGGGAAGAGCCAGGAGTATTTTGGGATAAGGAGGACAAGGGAGTTTTAGGGGAAAAGGAGGAGAGGGATGAGCCAGGAGTGTTCCAGGAAAAAGGCAGCAGGGCTGTTTTGTAGGAATGGCACTAAGGATGTGCCCAGTGCCAGCTATTTTATGGATACACACATGGAAAATATAAATACGGACATTGGATAAGGATGGGAAGATGGAGCCAGGCTGGGAGACCTGGGAATGTGCAGCTGGATCAGGGAAGGATCCAGGGAATCCTCGGAGCCTTTTCCCGAGGGAAAGGAGAGCTGGGATTTGGGAAAGGGCTGGAGGGCCAGGAGCCAGGGAATGGCTTCCACTGGGAAAGGGGAGCTTGGAATTTGGGATCTTGGGAAGGAATTCCTGGCTGGGCTGGAATTCCCAGAGAATCCCTGGAAGTATCCAAGGGTGGATTTGGATCACCCTGGGATCGTGGGAAGGTGTCCTTGGGATGGGATTGAAGGTCCATGGATCCCATCCATAGAATTCTGGGATTCTGGGATCCAGGACGCTCAGGATAAATCCCAAGGGATTTTTATGGAATTTTTGGATGGAAAAGGGAAGGAAGACCATTCCTGGAGTCCCAAATTCCCAGTGAAGCCCCTGGATCCCAAAATTCCTTCCTGGAGAGGAGTCGGGATGGGGCTGGATCGAATGCCAGGCTGGGAGAGCTGGGAATGTGCAGCTGGATCAGGGAAGGATCCAGGGAATCCTCGGAGCCTTTTCCAGAGGGAAAGGAGAGCTGGGATTTGGGAAAGGGCTGGAGGGCCAGGAGCCAGGGAATGGCTTCCACTGGGAAAGGCGAGCTTGGGATTTGGGATCTTGGGAAGGAATTCCTGGCTGGGCTGGAATTCCCAGAGAATCCCCTGGATCCCTGGAAATCCAACCAAGGCCAGGTTGGAACACCCTGGGATAGTGGGAAGTGTTGGGGCTGGAACTGGATGACCCTTACATTCCCCCCACCACTACCCAAACCATTCCATGATTCCATAAAATCCTATTTATTTATTTATTTATTTATTTATTTATTTATTTGCTTCCCAAGGCAAATCCCTCTCTCAGCCCGAGCCCCCTGGATTCCCAGTTTTCCAAGCCCCAGGACTTCCCAGATCCCAACATCCCCCCCTTCCCAAACCACTCCTGGTGCACCCTGGGTTGGGAATATGCCAGAGGCAGTGGATCCAGGACCTCTCCCAGGATCAGCAGAGTGGAATTGAAAACCTTGGGAAGAGAATTTGCTCATCCAGCAAATTCCCAGGAAGGAACCGATGCCTCCTCAGCACTTTCCCAACGCTCGTTCCCGAGCTATTTATTCCCAGTTTTAATTTGCCTGCAGAGCCAAGGAAGCAAGGGAAAAATTGCTGGAATTTAAATGGGGAATGGCACCGATGGAAGCAGCCTTGCTCCGGATCCTGCAGCAGGATTTTTCCCAAACTCTCAGTATGGGGATGGAATTTATTCCTTCCCCTGCTTTTTCCTTGTTTTTTTTTTTCCCAAATGTTTTGATGCTCCAGGGACTGGATCTGGTGATAAAATCACCTGGCAATCCCAAGATTATGGAATCAAGGAGTTATTCAGGTTGGAAAAATCCTTGGAGATGACCAAACCCAAGAATGCCCAGTGCTGCCGAGGCCACCCTTGATCCATGTCCCCACATCCACGTGGATTGAAATCCCTCCAGGAATGGGGATTCCACCACTGGACAGCTCTTTCCAGGGAGGAATTCTGCAGGAATGCCCCTCTGGCCTGAGGAATTGTCCTATTCCCGCTTTTCAGGGCTCTGCACCATCAACCCTCCTCTCCTTTTCCCAGAGAGAAATAATGGGAATTTTTCCAGCGAAGTTCCCTCATCCCTGTCCAACCTCCATCCAAAGGGTCCTGGATGTTCTCTGGAGGCTCCAGATCTACCAAATCCAAGGAAATCCACTCCAAATCCAAGGAAAGGCAGGGAAAGTGGCAGCAATCCCGGAGAGAGATGTCCCAGGATTCACTAAAGTCTGGGATTGTGTTTGCCAAAGGAAAAGGGGGAAAATAAGTCTGGGAAGGTGATGGCTGGAGCCACAGATTGATCCAATTAGTTTTCCAATTTCTGGGGAAAAAACACGGGAAACAGGGAAGGCCCGGGCATAGAATTCCCAGAGAAGATTGGAACTGTGGAAGTGTCCAAGGCCAGGCTGAACAGGACCTGGAGCAGCCTGGAATCAGGAATTTGTCCCTGCCCATGGAATGGGATGAGTTTTAAGGTCACTTCCATGATTCCATGGTTTGTGTTTCCTGGAATTGATGGGAGCAGTTCATCCCTCAGGGCCTGCTCTGAAATTATCCCAGGAAACTTCAGCCCCAAGGAATTTGGGCTCCTGCATTCCCAGAGATTCCCTGCCCTCCCAGGCTGTGGGAGATCTCCAGGAAAAGCCTCTCTGAGATGAAATCCTTCGGGATGCAGCACAGAACACAAACATTCCTGATTAATTAGTGCAGCCTCTGGAATAACCAGCAGAGGATTTGTGGAATTCATGACAGGAACGAAGGAAAAATAATTGGGAAAGAAACGGAGCGAAACCAAACAAATGGAAACCACTGGGGTTTGAAATCCAAATCCTGCCTGGAGGCGGATCCTGATTAATGGGAAGAGGGGGCGGGAAAAGAGGGAATGAACATGGATCTTCTCAGCTTTGAGAGCGCAGAATCCAGGGATTACTGAGGTTGGAAAAGCCTGCTGCGATCATCGGATCCAAGATGTGGGAAATGGGAATAGGACAATCCCTGGAGTGCCACATCCAGGGATTCCTTGGAAACCTCCAGGGATGGGCACTGCAAAGCTCTCTGGGAGCCTCTTCCAAGGCCTGAGCACCTTTTCCATGGGGAATGGTTCCCAAATTCCAACCTCAACTTCCCTGGCCCAGCCTGAGACCATTTCCCCTTGTCCTGTCCCTGTTCCCTGGAGCAGAGCCCGACCCCCCCTGGCTGTCCCCTCCTGCTCCAGGATTTGGGATCATGGATAATCCAAGTGGTTTGGACTTCAAATATTCCCAGGAATTCCCTGTGTCAACGACAGGGCAGCAATTCCCTGGATATTCCCCCAGCAGGAAGGATTTGTTCCTCTGGGAATGTCTCCATGGAATCACAGAGCCTGTGGCTGCTCCAGGAGGGATTCACCTCCCTACAAGTGCTGGAATTCTGGACTGGACACAGCTCCTGATCCAACATGATCCCAACCATTCCCAAATACAATTTTCCAATGGCACGTGGTGAATGGGGAGGGAAAATCCCACAGGCAGCGACAGACGGGTTGGTGGGAGACGGAGTTTGATGAGGAGGGGGAGAAATTCCAAAAAAATCTGGGAAGTTCCAACCCTGGAAGTGTTCACAGGACGGTTTGGGTGGGAAGGGAACTCAAATCCCATCCCATTCCATGGGCAGGGAGCATTTCCCTATCCCAGGTTGCTCCAAGCCTTTTCCTTGGACACATCCAGGGATCCAGGGGCTCCTCTGAGAATTCTGTGCCTGAAGGAAAAAGAAGGAATTTCAAGGGAAAAAAGCTCAACTTTTTCCTCCTGAGACAAAGAAAAATGGATCCAAAATCCCAGTGGGATTTTCCCAGCTTGGATGAACAATTATCCCTGAAATTCAGTGCAGGAAACATGGAAAAATATATGGTTTTGGAAAATTGGAAAATTCCATAAGGATTTTCCCATCTGTGTCCAGACAGGAATCTTATTTGGCCCCTGCCAGGAGAAACCTTGGAGCAGACAACGAAGATGCCAATAAAAATCAGGAACAGGGATTTCACCTGGACAGGGAATCCTGAATATTCACCTGGACAGGGAATCCTGGGAAAGCAAGCGGGATTTGTGGGATTTATGGAAAACTTCTCCTACCTCGTCAAACTTGGCCTCGTCCTCGCAGTTTTCCAACACTCGGGTGTAGAAGGAAAGTCCTGGAGAGGAAAAAGAGGGAATAGGTGGATAAAGGCGTTGGGAGACCCTGGGATTTTGGGATCTGCAGGGTGGGAACAGCTGGATGGAAAACCTTCACCGGAATTCCACCTCCTGAGGGAGGCCCCTTGATCCTGCAGGGCCGACCCTTCCCAATCCAGGAGCATCCCGACTTTTCCTGAGGGCGGAATCTTTATCCGCCGGTTTTCCAGGAGGTATCCATGAGTGCTATCCCTCATTTGCTATCCCTCATTTTCCAGCCCCATTCCCAAGAGGAATCCTCTCCCGGCAGCTCTTTATGATCCATTAACTCCTGGCTCCCTAACTAGCCCAGGACACAAACGCAATTAAGCTGGAATGAAGTGGGAATTCCCATGGGAAAGGGACTCTGGAGCAGAGCTCAGATCCTGCTGGAGCTTCCCAGAAAAAATGGGCAAAAATAAAAAGGTGATAAAAATTCCCCATTTTCCTGCCTTTCCCCCAGGGCCAGGCTGAAAAGCCGGAGTTCCTGGAAAATCCCGGAATTTCCTGGAAAATCCTGGTTTGTTTCCATGTGCAGAGCAAGGAGGGGGAGAAACGGAACCGCGACAGATCCGGGAGCCCTTTGGAGCTTCCAGGATTCAATCCCATTCCCAAATCCCTGGGACGGAAAACTGGGAGAATCCCAAAGGCAAGGCCGAAGCCCCGCTCTGGATCCTCACATGGCACAGGATTCCTTGGGAATGTGGGAGTCAAATCCAAAGCTGTGGATGGAGAGGAATCCCTGACATTCCAGAATTTCGGCCACGGAATCCATCTTTTCCCTTCGCTTCCAGAGTGGGATCCACTGCCTGCCCTCCCTGGCTGCTCCCACGGATCCGGAACTCCACTTGTGCCTCAGTTCCCCCAGTCTGGAAAATGCTGCAGGTCCCAGGATTCCCAGGAGAGGAGGAGGAGGAGCAGCGTCACTCCAAGGCCTCGGGAATGCTCCATCCCGGATTTCACTCCTTCCTCTCCCCCCTGATCCCAACACCCACCCGAGGAGCTCGGCCGGATCCCTCGGGATGTGCTGCCAGAGGGAGAGGCCAGATGGGGCTGGGATTGGGAATTCCTGTTCCAGGCTCAGGGATCCAGGAAAACCAGAGGAATGAGGAATTCCAGCCAGGAGCTGGGAGAGGGCTCCTCATTCCATGGTCAAGGGTCCGATGGTTTTCCAGAGGCACTGGAAAAGGGCGAGTTTTTTTCTTATGGATTTTTGGACTGAGCTCAAACCGGCCACATTCCAGTCCTGGAATTCCTGGTCAGTGTGCCTGGAATCCATCCCCATCCCATCCCATCCCATCCCATCCCATCCCATCCCATCGCATCCCATCCCATCCCATCCCATCCCATCCCAGGACTAAGGAAGGATTAAGGAAGGATTATGGAAGGATTAAGGAAGGAATCATGGAAATGTGGAATTATTTCCATTGGAAAACCCCTCCTGGACTGAGTCCCCCATTCCCTGATCCGTGTCCACATCCACAGGGATTTCAATCCCTCCAGGAATGCAGATCCCGCTGCCCTGGGCAGCTGTACCAGGGCTGGAATTCCAGGCAGGAATTATTCCCATGGGTGCTGGGATTGGGATCAGGGCAGCCTTGGTTTAATCCAAGAGCCAGAATTCTGACAGGGATTTATGGAATTGACATGGAGCCAGCAGCAGTGAGCTGTCCAGCATTCCCGAATTTTCCTGGAGCAGAGCATTCCCAGGGAAATGGAACAAGGGAGGAGATCTCAGGGGGGTGGAATGGGATGAGCTTTAGGATCCCTTTCATCCCAAATAATTCCATGATTCCGAGATTCCCGTTTTTCTGTTCCCGCTGCTGTCGGAACCTGCGGCAGGCCAGGAAGATCCCTAAGGATCATCCCTGCTTTTTAATCCTTAGGGATTATTCCCATCCCCCCGTTCCAGGACAGCTCCTGCGTCCCATGGAACATTCCAGCCCAGATCCCAGCCCCAGAGCTCTCCCACATCCCAGAATGTTCCGGCTGCGTGTCCAGGAGGTTCCCGGCCATCATCCCTGGAATTCCCACCGAGCTGCCCCCTCGGTTTCCCTTTGGATTCCCATTGGGTATCCAATTTGGGAATTTGGGAAAGGAATTTGGGAAAGATGCTGAGAGCCTTTGGAGCCAATTTTTTTCCCCCCCTGTGGATCTGAGGTTTGCTGCAGTTCTGGGATGGGAATGAACAGGGAACGAGCCCAGATCCCTCTCCAGGCACATCCAAGGGATGGATCCATCCTGATCCGCTTCCCGGTCTGACCACACCTGGAATTGCTTCCCGGGCTGATTCCAGCCCCTTTTAACAGCTGGGTTTTCCAGGCCAGGTCCCGGGTGAGCCTGGGAAAAGGAATTCCCGCCTGGAAGTGTCAGGCACTGACTACATCCCAGCGTGACACTAAATCCCCTTTTCCACAGGAATTCACGGAAGGAAAACACCAGGAAAAAAAACCCTCAGGACCCTGATCCAACTGTGCTGGCACCAAATTAATTCCTTGGAATTCTGTCCTGGAATGGTTTGGGTGGGAAGGGACCTTCAATCCCATCCCAATCCAGGGACACCTCCCACCATCCCAGGGTGCTCCAATCTTTCCTTAGATGCTCCCAGGGATCCAGAGATTCTCTGGGAATTCCAGCCCAGCTCCTCCCCACCCTCCCAGCCAGGAATTCCTTCCCAAGCTCCCTTGTCCCAGTGGGAATCCATTCCCTGTGTCCAGTCTGGACCCAAAGCAGGGACGGATCCTGACATTCCCAGAGTCCCACCAGGAATTTGGGCCAGATTCAGGACCGGGAATGTTCAGAACTGGAAATTTGGGATCTCCCAAGGCTCCACCGTGGATTTTCCCTCCCCGACTCCCGTTCCCACTGCTGGGATTGCTCCAGGCTCCGAGTGAGCCGGGAATTCCGCCTCTTCCCAGGGATTTTCTTGGAGCTGGAAGCACCACGGGGAGCTGAGGGTTAATTGTCCCTGGTTAATGATCCCAAGGTCATTAAGAGCAGGGGAAGCTGATCCAGGCTGGCGATGGAATTCCTGGAATTCACCTGCTGAGCTGGGATCGCTGTTCCTGCCTCCATCCCCTGTGCCTCCGTGGATTCCCAGGCTCTGGAAGAGCCGGGATCCCATCCCGAGCCTTTCCCAAGCCCTGGGAAAGCTCCGCAACTTCCACAGCCCCGGGAGGATTTTCCCTGCTTCCCATGGAAATCTCTGCGGATCCCGGTGGGAATGGGAAGCTGCGGAATCCTCGGGAGAAACCCGGCCTGATCCCGGATCCCGGAACAAGGTGAGGATTCCTTTGGGATCTCCTTGGGACCCTCGATCCTACAAATCCGCGACCCCACAGCCGGATTCCAGCTGGGACGCGATCCCTGCTCCCGGCGGGAATTTCACCCTGGGAATTCTCCCCCTTTTCCCTGGATAAACCCGTGGGGAGGGGACCCCAAAAAGAGCCGGATTGGGGTCGTGCGTGGGGAAACTGAGGCAGGGATGGATGCTGGGTCTCCCTAAATCCTGATCCCCAAAATCCTGATCCCCAAAACCCTGTCCCACAAATCCTGACCCCCGAATTCCTATCCCAAAATCCTGCCCCCAAAATCCTGTCCCCAAACCCCATCCCCACAGTCCTGCTCCCCCAAAATCCTGCCCCCAAATCCCATTCCAAAATCCCAAATTCCGCCCCCCTCAAGTCCCACTCCTCACATCCTGATCTTCCAAATCCTTTTGCTCAAATCTTTCTCCCCCCAAATTCCTGGCCCCCAAATCCTGCCCCTCCAAACCCTGCCCTCTCAAAATCCTGTGCCCAATTTCTGTCCCCCAGTTCTTGGCCCCCCCCCCCCCCCCCCCCCCCCCCCAATCCCGCTGCCCAAATCCTGCTCCACCAATCCCCCTCCCCCAGTTCCCGCTCCCCCAGTTCCCGATCCCAATCCCGGTACCCCGGAACGCCGCCTTGGCGATGCGGTCGCCTTTGCCGCGGAGGCCGGAGACGGAGCGGAGCTGCAGCACCAGAGCCATGGGGGGACCCGCGGGGGGCTCGGGACGGAGCCGGGGGCACCGGGGCGGCCTCGGAGCAGAGCCCGGGGCGGTCCCGGGGCGGTTCGAGGTGCTCGGTGCAGAGCCCGGGGCGGTCCCGGAGCGGAGCCCGAGGTGGTCCCGGTGCGGGTCCGGTGCGGTCCCGGTGCTCGGTGCGGTCCCGGTACACTCCCGGTACTCTCCCGGTGAGGTCCCGGTGCTCAGTGCCGAGCCCGGTGCGGTCCCGGTGCCCGAGGTGGTCCCGGTGCGGTGTCAGAGCCGGTTCCGACGCGGTGCTGATGCAGTCCCACTCTCCGGAGCTCGGCTCGGTGCGGTCCCGGTGCCGGTGCGGAGCTTCTCCCGCTGCCGGAGCTCAATTATTCAGCACCGGGGCCGCCCCTCCCTCCCTCCCTCCCTCCGCCTCCCCTCTCCTCCCCTTCCTTCTTCCCTGTTTTTCCTTCTCCTTTCCTTCTCTTTTTCCTTTCCTTCTCTTTTTCCTTTCCTTTCCTTTCCTTTCCTTTCCTTTCCTTTCCTTTCCTTTCCTTTCCTTTCCTTTCCTTTCCTTTCCTTTCCTTTCCTTTCCTTTCCTTTCCTTTCCTTTCCTTTCCTTTCCTTTCCTTTCCTTTCCTTTCCTTTCCTTTCCTTTCCTTTCCTTTCCTTTCCTTTCCTTTCCTTTCCCTTTCCCTTTCCCTTTCCCTTTCCCTTCCCTTTCCCTTCCCTTCTCCCCCGGAAAGAAGGAAGGAGGAAAAAGGGAAAAGTTTGGAACAAAGGCAACAAAATCAGGAGAAACAAAAGAAAAAAACCAAACCAAAACAAAAACAGGAAGAAAAACTTGGGAAAAAACGTGAGAGGAGGAAAATGAAGAGAAAACCACGACGGATCTGGGAATTCTTTGGGATCTGTAAAGGGAAGATGGAATCTCAGGGCTCCGCCAGGACCACGATCTGATCCCGAAGTTCCTTTTGGGCCTCAGGGATGTTCCCACCTGGAATGGGCGATCCCAAATCCTCCTTTGGCTCTCTCGGACGTCTCCGAGCTCAAATTTCCCATTCCAAGGGAGGAATTTTTTTGGCCTTTCCACGGATTCTTCCCGCTCTCGGGATCGCTCCTGCCGATCCAGTCCTTTAGGGGGCACCAAGAGCTCGGGAATCGCATCCCCGGGAATTCCCAGGGGGAGGAATTCCTTCCCCATATCCCATCCATCCCTGCCCGCTGGCACGGGGAGCCCTTCCCGCTGTCCTGGCATTCCAGGGTTCCCCGTTTGCGTGGGATTTGCACCGGGAGATCCCTCCCGATCCCAGGAATATCGGGATGGCAGATCTGGAGCAGGGACTGGGGGGGAGGGGGGGAATCATGGAAAGGAATTGGTTCACACTGAAAAGTGGGAATTTGGGAAGGAATTCCCGGCTGGGAGGATGGGGAAGGACCGGGCTGGAATTCCCAGAGAATCCCTGGGAGCAGGATTCCTGCCCATGGAATGGGGGTGGAACTGGAAAATCCCCGAATCCTCTTCCCACAAAAACCATCCCAAAACCCAATGGATCAATCATCCCACAAGGAATGCCACCCCTCTGTGCCACGCCCATTCCCATTCCCTGGATTCCCTGGATCCTCCTGTTCCCGGGAAAGCAGCGCGAGCTGGGAGAGCCCCATTATCCGTAAAATCATGGAATGGCTGAGCCTGGAAAAGCCCTCGGAGTTCATGGATCCAACCATTCCCACGCCTGATCCCTGTTCCTCCCAAATCCTGCAGGGAAATCTCGATCCCTCCAGGAACGGGGACTCCACCCCTGCCCTGGGAAGGGCTGGAAAATCTTTCCAGGCTTGGAATTGTTCCCGATATCCAATTAAACATTCCCTTGGTGCAACGCCCAGGATCCAAATTCCATCGGAAAATTCCTGGGGATATCGGTGCCGCTTTCGAGGTTTTCCATGAAAACCCTGGCTCGGAGTCAGGAATGAGCTCGGGGAGAGATTCCTGCGGGAAAACATCACCAGGAAAGACTCGGGGAGAGAAATTCCTCCCGGAATTCCACAGCCTGGAATGGTTTGGGTGCGGAAGGACCCGAAATCCAATCCCATCCCATGGGATGATCCCAGCCTGGCCTGCGACATTCCAGGGATCGGCAGGATTTGGGGTTTGCTCCCAGGTCCGATCCACGGGGGCGCTGGGAGAGGGATCGGGATCAGACCTGGGACTCTGGGTGACTTTTCCCACCCCACATTCCCAAATAAACGACAGGACCCACGGCTGCTCCCACGTGGTTGGAATTCCTCGTCACCGAGGGCTTTTCCCACCTCAGCAATTCCATAAATCCGTGGGATGGATTTGAGCTGCACTGTCACTCCCAAATGTCACTCCCGGCTCCGCAGCAGCTTTTATTCCGTTTTAATCACTTTAAATCCCTTCTTCCCTCCCTCATTCCACTTTTCCAGAGGAGCAAGGCCGGGGAATTCCAGAACAAATCCATGGACGGAAACCGAGCAGCAGGAAAAGCAACCAAGGCTCCATCGCGCTGGAATCTCCCAAAATCCAGTAAGATATTTCCAATTTTGGCCTTTCTTGGAGAAAAGACAAATCCCTTCATCCTTCATCCCGGATTGTCATTCCCTGCTGCCACGGAGCCGAGGCCGAAGAGCTTGGAATCATCCCGGACATTCCCCAGCAGCGCTCCGTGCCTCAGTTTCCCCGCGGATGCGGCCGCTCCTCTCCCCGTTCCCGGACTTTGGGATTCTCCTGCTGGCCGGGAATTGGGAGTGGAAGGATGGAAATGCCCTGGAGCTGGGACACGGATCCGCCTCCTTCCATCCGGGCAGGAATTCCATGGGAAACTCCGCCTTTTTCCTAGGAGCGAACCTGGGGAGACGCTCCTGCTTCTCTGCCCTGGGGATATTCCAGCCCCTGCTTCCCTCGGGAATGTTCCGGCCTCGGTTCTCTCTGTCCCGGTTCCCCCGGGAATATTCCAGCCCCGATTCCTTCTCTCCCGGTTCCCCCGGGAATATTCCAGCCCCGATTCCCCCTGCCCCTGCCCTGATTTCCCGGGGGATGCTCCAGCCGCGGTTCTCCCAGGAGATTCTCCGGCCCCGGATTCCCAAGGGATGCTCCTGGCCCGGTCCCCCCTGTCCCGATTTTCCCGGGAGATGTTCCCATCCCGGTTTCCCTTTTCCCGGTACCCCCAAGACATTTTCCAGCCCCGTTTTTTCCGGAAGATTCTCCTATCCCGGTTTCCCTTTTCCTGTTTTCCCCCAGGAGATTTTCCAGCCCCGATTTTATTTTTTTCCCCCAGGGAGATGCTCCCATCCCAGTTTCCCTTATCCCGGTAAAGCCAGGGAAATTTTCCAGCCCCGTTTTTCCCTGGAGGACTCTCCATTCCCAGTTCCCTCCTGCCCTGCACTTTTCCCGGCCCGGGGCGGACTCTGGAGCGGTGGGGGCGGCCCCGGAGGGAGGGAAGGAGGGAGGGAAGGAGGGAGGGAAGGAGGGAATGAGGGAGGGAAGGGGGGAGGGAAGGGGGGAGGGAATGATGGAGAGAATGAGGGAAGGGGGGAAGGAGGGAGGGAAGGAGGGAGGGAAGGAGAGAAGGAGGGAGGGAAGGAGGGAAGGAGGGAGGGAAGGAGGGAAGGAGGGAGGGAATGAGGGAGGGAAGGAGGGAAGGGGGGAAGGAGGGAGGGAAGGAGGGAAGGAGGGAGGGAAGGAGGGAGGAAAGGAGGGAGGGAAGGAGGGAGGGAAGGAAGGAGGGAAGGAGGGAGGGAAGGAGGGAGGGAAGGAGGGAGGGAAGGAGGGAAGGGGGGAGGGAAGGAGGGAGGGAAGGAGGGAGGGAAGGAGGGAAGGAGGGAGGGAAGGAGGGAGGGAAGGAGGGAGGGAAGGAGGGAAGGAGGGAGGGAAGGAGGGAGGGAAGGAGGGAGGGAAGGGGCGTGGGGATCCCGGCCCCGCTCCCGTTCCCCGCCTACAAAAGGCTCCGGGCCGGGCGGGCCCCGCTCACAGCCCCGGGACCCCCCACCCATGGGCGGCTGCCGGGTCCCTCCGAGGCCCGGGGGGTCCCCTCGCCCTCCTCGGCCCCCGGCCCGGGCCAGCGGCGGGGCACAGCCCGGGGACTGAGGGAAATCCCGGGAAAAGGACACGGGACGTTCGGGAAATCCCGCGGGTGAGTGGGGAAAGGGAGGACGCGGAGATCCGGGAGGGGAGAGGGGCTGGGAGAGACCCCGAGAGCCGGGGGCAGGGAAGAGAAGGAGGAGCTCCGGTCCCGGTTCTCCCGGGGATGTTCCTGTCCCGAATCCCTCTGTCCCGGTTCTCCCGGGGATGTTCCTCTCCCGAATTCCTCTGTCCCGGTTCTCCCGGGAATGCTCCAGTCCCGAATCCCTCTGTCCCGGTTCTCCCGGGAATGCTCCAGTCCCGAATTCCTGTAGGGGATTTTTGCCCCGGTATTCCCAGATATTCCCGGGGGATTCTCCTGTCCTGGGAGAATCTCCGGCGGGGGTTTCTCCCTCTCCCGGTTCCCCCGGGATGCTCCTGCCCCAATTCCCGTCATTCCCGTTCCTGCGGGACATTCTCCTGCTTCGGGTCCCCCGCCAGGCGAGGTTTGAGGTCCCCTCAGGAATTCCTGGATGGGGTTTCCCCCTTGGAATTGGGACTGGAGCTGGGAGCACTGCTGGTTTAACTGGGCTGGGGGGTGACAAAACTCCAGAGGCACAAAAATCTCAGGGAAAGCAGAGTCCATGGATCTGCCCCTGCTCCAAACCCAGGGATTCTCTGGGAATTCCAGCCCAGCCGGGAATTCCTTCCCAAGATCCCAAATCCCAAGCTCCCCTTTCCCAGTGGAAGTCATTCCCTGGCTCCTGGCCCTCCAGCCCTTTCCCAAATCCCAGCTCTCCTTTCCCTCGGGAAAAGTCTCCGAGGATTCCCTGGATCCTTCCCTGATCCAGCTGCACATTCCCAGCTCTCCCAGCCCTGGGAGCAGCTCCGGGGTCTCCTCTCCAGCTCTGTGTCCTGCTGATTTTGGGATCCCGGAACTGCAGCTGGGATGTCTCCTGCTCCATCAGGAGCCGGGCAGGATTGGGATACACCGAGGCCCCAGCTCCATGTGACATTCCCATTTTTCTCCGGCAGGATGGAGAACAAGGCCGTGTATCTCCGCACCTTCTCCGAGCGGGAGAACGGATCCATCCTGGAGGAGCCCTTCGAGGGACGGAGCCTTTCCAAGCTCAACCTCTGCGAGGATGGTGAGGGCTTCCTGATCCACCTTGGGATCCACCTCAGGATCCACTTCCTGATCCACCTTGGGATCCAGCACTGGATCAGCTTCCTGATCCACCTCGGGATCTGCCTCCGGATCCACCTTGGGATCCGCTTCCTGATCCACCTCTGGTTCCATCTCTGGATCTACCTCTGGATCCACCTTGGGATCCGCCTCTGGATCCAACTCCAGATCCGCCTCTGGAGCCACTTCTGGATCCTCCTTGGGATCTGCCTCGGGATCCACCTCGGGATCCCCCTCTGGATCTTTGGCAGGAGTGGGAGCACGGAGAGCTCCCTGGAGCTGGGATTTCTCGGGAAGGAGTTCTGGATGTGGCTCCACACGGGCAGAACAGCCCGGGATGAGCTCGGTGCTCGGCTCCGGGATCCCCTGCCCTGGGAAAGGGTGTGGATTCAGTGGTGGGAGCAGCACGGGGATGTGTCCTCGGGGGGCCCTGGCACAGCTTTTCCAGGGATTCTGTAGCTCCCCCATGCCTGGAAGTGTTCAAGGAAAGGTTGGACAGGGCATGGAGCAACCTGGAATTGTGGGAAGTGTCCCTGGGATGGGATTGAAGGTCCATGGATCCCATCCCAAACCATTCCAGGATTCTGGGATCCAGGACACTCAGGATACATCCCGAGGGATTTTTATGGAATTTGGGGATGGAAAAGGGAAGGGAGACCCTTCCTGGAGTCCCGAATTCCCAGGGAATCCCCTGGATCCCAAAATTCCTTCCTGGAGAGGAGTCGGGATGGGGGCGGATCCAATGCCAGGCTGGGAGAGCTGGGAATGTGCAGCTGGATCAGAGAAGGATCCAGGGAATCCTCGGAGCCTTTTTCCGAGGGAAAGGAGAGCTGGGATTTGGGAAAGGGCTGGAGGGCCAGGAGCCAGGGAATGGCTTCCACTGGGAAAGGGGAGCTTGGGATTTGGGATTTGGGAAGGAATTCCTAGCTGGGAGGGTGGGGAGGGGCTGACTGAGCTGGGAACATCCAGCTCTGGATAAATTCTGTTTGGAAATGCTGCGAGGGGCTCACGGAGGTGATTCCAAGGGGACCTGTGGGTCTAGGGACAGCTTTGGATCCAGAGGGGGAAATTTCCCATCCATGAGATCCCTGAGTGTTGATCCCATTCCCAAAGGTTGATATCCCTGTTCCTGCCTCATCCCAGCTCCCCGCAGGGCAGAGAGTGCCCGATCCTGCTGTTTCCATCCTTTCCCACTGGAAAAAAAGCTGGGAGGGAAAAGTCGGAGCCCTCCAGGGACTGATCCCAGAATTCCCAAGAAATCTCTTGGAAAGGCTGGAGTTACGTCCCTGGATTTGGGATTTTATGGAACTCTGCCTGGAATTCTCAGGGCTCATCCACAGCTCATCCCAACGCGGGGCTGGCCCTCCAGGGAGCCCCATTCCCACGGGAGAGGTGTCTGGAGCTGGATTTTTGGGAAGGGCCAGGAGCAAAATCATCCCTGAGGATGGTGAATGGTCCCACCCAGATCCCGCCCAAATTCATGGAAAGCTCCCACCGGGGGAGGCGAGGATCCATCGGGAGAGGGATCCAAACCTTCTGCTGGCCCAGGAACAGCATTCCCGGACTTTTTCCAGGGGTTTGGGGACCCCCAAATCCCTGAATCCCGGTTGTTTTCCTCCTCCCGCATCCCGAAGAACGGGCGGGTCGCGGCCGCGCTCCCTGGAGCCTGGGCAGGGGCAGGAAATGTTCGCTTTTCCTTGGATCCCGGCCTTTTCCATGGGCAAAGCCTCCCGGCCGCGCTTCCAAGGGCCGGGAATGGGAGTGGGAGGATCGGGGCGCGCCGCCAGCTCCTCCCGGAGCCTCCCCGGGGCCGCTGGAAGTGCGAAATGTCAGGAAAACATCGGCGCTCTCCTCATCCCGCGGCTCCGGGAATTCCGGGCTGGCAGCCGGGGATGAGATCCAGGTGTTGATCCCACATCCCACCTGAGCCGGATTCCCTCGGGATCGCCGCCTCCATCCCGGGGCTCACTCCCGAGCCCCAAAGCCGGGCTGAGTTTTGGGATCCGCCCGCCGTAACCCTTTCCCGGCTGGAGGCTTTTCCAAGCATCCCTGTTTTCCCGGGATGGACACACAAGGATGCCGTGGGGAAGGGTCCCTGGAATGCTGGGATGCCCCAGTCCATGGGATCCATCGCTGGAATTCCAAGGGGCAGCTCGATCCCACTGGGATGGGGCGAGATCCCACCTGGACATTGCTCAGCTGGAGTTGGGAATTGCCATGGGATGAGATCGCAAATCCCAGCAGGGATGGACCAGGCTGGAAGTGGGAGTTGCCGTGGGATGAGATTCCCAAATCCCAGCAGGGACGGTCCAGGCCGGATCCAGCCATGGATCGGTGTTGTCTCCCTCCAGGAGGTTGGGATTTGAGGTTGCCCCTCTCCTGTGGGATGAGGGGCTCTGGATCGGAGCCTTGGAGCTCCAAGGAGCACAAAACACCAGGATGGAGGCACCCATGGCTCCAGGTGGGAATTCTGGGCTTTTCCTTCATCTTCTCTTGGTGTCTCCTCGAGGAAACTTGGATCCGGGAAAGGACGGATCTGAACTGGAGTGAAAGTCTGGAAAAGCTGCTCCCAGAAATCCAGTGTTCCTGCCAGGATCCAATGAGGAATGGTCCTTGTGGGAACAGACCTTCAGACTCATCCCATTCCATGGGCAGGGACAACTTTCCCTATCCCAGGGTGCTCCAATTTTTCCTTGGGATCCAGGGATTCTCTGGGAATTCCAGCCCAGCCGGGAATTCCTTCCCAAGATCCCAAATCCCAAGCTCCCCCTTCCCAGTGGAAGCCATTCCCTGGCTCCTGGCCCTCCAGCCCTTTCCCAAATCCCGGCTCTCCTGGAGCTCCTTGAGGCTCGGGAAGCAGCTCCAAGGATTCCCTGGATCTCAGGGTTTTCCTTGGAGCTGCATTCCACGGGATTTGTCTGCCGGGAATCCCAGCCTGGAGCCATCCCAGCTTCTCCGGAAGATCCCGGAATGGTTTGCATGGGATTCATGGACCTTCAATCCCATCCCATTCCAGCCCCGACACTTCCTCTATCCCTGGGTGCTCCAATCCCATCCAACCTTTCCTTGGACACTTCCAGGGATGGATCCCCCCTCCTCACCCCCAACATCAGGGATGATCCCAACCATTCCCGCAGCATTCCAAGGCCTCCCTCAACCTGTATCCCGCTCGATCCCACAGATCCCAGCCAGAGGATGAAGACCTCGGGATGTTGCGGCCGGATGGGCTCCGTGGCGGCGCTGAAATATTCCGTGGTGGGACTTTACCTCCTGGTCCTCCTCATCCTGATCGGAATCTTCATCCTGGCAGGTGAGGCTGGCCCGGCTCCTCCCGCGATGTTCCCAGAACCATGGAGCTTCCATGGCCTTGGAACGGTTTCCCAGGTCCTCCAGGAGAGGGGAAGTTGGGATCCAGCAGAACTCCAAGGAGAGCTTGAGCCCATTCCAGCTCCTCATGGAACGTCGGGAGCAGCTTGGGTTCAATCTTTGGAAGTCTGGGACCACTGCAGGGTTTGAGGATCAAGTGTTGGGAATGCTGGGGCTCAGGAGACTTTTGGGAAGTGGCTACTCGGACCTGGAGTTGTTCCCATCACTCATGCCCAGATGGGTTTTCCCAGGATAAGGACAATGGGATGCAGGCAGGGCATTATCCTGGCATATTCCAGGGCTCCTGCCTTCCCTTTCCCAAATTTTGGTGAGTGAAGGGATGGTGAAGCCCCCTGGGAGTGACTGGAATTCCCACCAAGCCCCTTGGGAGTTCCATGCTGCCTCAGGCTTGTTTCCCCCTTGTCCTCCTGGAAGAAATTTGGGAAATTCCTGGTTTCATCCCCAATCCCAGCATCTCCCTTGATAGGCAGGAAACACCAAATCCATGGATCAGCTCCTCATTCCCACCCCTCCCTCCCCGAGTTGATCCCATTATCCATGGCAGGAAGGGATGTGACCCCTCCCCTCCCTTTTCCATCCCCAAATCCCCCCAGCTGCTCTCCAAGGGCTGGGAAAGGCCGGAGAAGATTTTGCTGGAACTTTGAGGCCTCTCCCACTGATCCCTCGCTGTGCATTGTTTGGATGTTGTTGTTGGCCGGAGCGAGGGATGCCATGGATTCGGGACAAGCTCCGGTCCCGGGCTGGGCTGCGGCTCCAGGAATAACAACAACATCCTCTGGCACCGGGAATCTTTCAATTCCCACCTCCCGGGACTGGCGGAATTCCAGGAAAACCCCAGGAAAACCGCTTTGTCCCCTGGGTTGCCACCCAGAATCTTAGAAAAGGGAAGAGGGAAATCAGGGAAAGCATCTCTGTGGTTGTGGCCTCCTGGAGGTTTGGAATTTTAAGGCGAGCCTCTGGATTTGGATGCGGCCAAGGCCTGGAATTCTGAGCTGGGGATTTTGGTCCCAGAGGGTTTATCCCAGCTGGAAAACCACGGGATGGTGTGGGACAAAGGGACCACATCCAGCTGGAGTCCACAGGGACACAGCCTCAGCTTCAGGGGTTGGAGCTGGTGGTCCTTGGAAAACTGGGAATGTTCATGGACACCTTTCATGCAGGAGGGCTCGGATTTCCCATGGGAAATTCCTTTCTGGGCTCCTGGAGAGCTGGGAATGCTATTCCTGGGCCAGCAGAAGGTTTGGATCCCTCTCCCGATGGATCCTCGCCCTCCCTGGTGGGAGTTTTCCATGAATTTGGGCGGGATCTGGGTGGTCCCATCCTCAGGGATGACTTTGCTCCTGCCCCTTCCCAGAAATTCCCACAGGTCTGGGAATTTCTCTCCCACCTGAGGGCAAGGGGCATGGAAAGATGCTTGGAATCCTGGAAGGGTTCAGTTGGGAAGGGACACGGAAGGATCTCTAATTGCACACGGATGCTTCCTGCCATCCCAGGGGTTTGCTCCAAACCCCATCCAACCTGTCCTGGAATGTTTTGGGGTGGGTTTGGCCAGGAATTGTTTGGGATCCAGCTGGAGCGTGTGACCTTCCTTGGAAAAGAGGTTGGGAAAAGGGCCAGTGCCAAAAATCCAAGGAAGCCCCAGGAGCAGCGGGAACGGGATATTTTCCTTGCTGGAGCTGGAATTTTCCACGTGGGACTCAGGCAGTTTGTTGGCACCTGGGAATTCACATTCCCTGTATCGCTACCCCTGGTCCCCCCAGTCTGCTCAAAAGCCTCCGAGCCTGCGGCTGGGAACTCGGATCTCCAACTTTTTCATGGAATCATGGAATTGTCAGGGTTGGAAAACTCCTTGGACCCTCTCGAGTCGAACCATTCCCCTGATCCCTGTCCCCAAGGGCCACACCCACATGGATTCCAATCCCTACAGGAATCGGGATTCCATCCCTGGACAACCTTTTCCCTGAGGGAATTGTTCCAAATTCCAGCCTGAAAACTTTCCCTGGCAAAACTTGAGGCTGTTCCCTCCTGTTATTCATAAATAACCATAAAATCCCAAATATCCCAACAATTTTCCTCAAGGAATGTTTTCCCCCTGTAGTTTTCCATCTTCCCCGTGGGATCTGTTCTGCCATCTCCATCACTGCTCTGTCCCTGGAAGTGTCCAAGGAAAGGTTGGATGGGATTGGAGCACCCTGGGATAGGGGAAGTGTTGGGGCTGGAATGGGATGGGATTGAAGATCCATTAATCCCATCCAAAACATTCCGGGATCCTTCAGGCTTGGGTTCTGTTTCCTGGCAGATAAATCCCGTGGGATGTAGCTCCAAGGGATTTGAAGAAATCTCCGGGGAATCCTTGGAGTTGCTTCCCGAGCCTCAAGGGGGCTCCAGGAGAGCTGGGATTTGGGAAAGGGCTGGAGGGCCAGGAGCCAGGGAATGGCTTCCATTGGGAAAGGGGAGCTTGGGATTTGGGAAGGAATTCCTGGCTGGGCTGGAATTCCCAGAGAATCCCTGGATCCCTGTGAGTGTCCAGGGAAAGGCTGAACACTGGGGCCTGGAGCACCCTGGGATCATGGAATGTGTCCCTGTCCTGGTGGAACGGGATGAGCTTCAGGGTCCCTTCCCACCCAAAGCATTCCAGGATTCTCCTTCCCTTCTCCAGCACCCAACCTCCTTCTCCAGCCTCGGATTCCGGGAAGGTCCGATGGCGGGGGGCGGGGGGGAGGAGGGAACCTTCTGGGGTGGGAATTTCACCTCCAGGCACCAAGGAGCTGGGAATGCCCTTGGGAGGATCCCACATCCTAAGGATTCTTCCTGACCTCGCTCTGCTCTCCTCCATCCCAGTATCCCGGCCCCAGACGTCTCCCGAGGACCTGAAGGTGCTGCTGGGGAATGTCCAGCGGCTCAACGAGACTTTCCGGGACCTGCAGCTCCAGCTGCTGCACCCCCTTCCCAAGGGAGACCTCCTGGAGCACGTCTGGCGGCTCCAGGACCTCTTGCAGAACCACTCGGACTCGCTGCTCCTGCTGACGGGCTCGCTCCAGCGCCTGGAGGGGCTCCTGTGGAACCTGCAGAGCCAGGCTGGCCAAACAGAGCGATCCGTAGCCCGGCTCCGGGACTCGCTGAGCCAGCAGAGCGATGCGGCCCAGCTGGAGTTATCCCGGCTCTCCGTGGATGGGAACAGCAGCCGGCTGCTCCTGGAGCACCACCAGCACCTGCTGGGACACCTGGGCGGGCGGCTGGAGGCCCTGGGCGAGCAGGTGACGGCCCTGGGCGGGGCCGTGGATTCCATGAACCGCAGCTTCTCCTACGATGTCCGCGTGCAGCATTCCCGGCTGCGGGATCTGCAGGGGATCCTGGGGAACGCCAGCGCGGACGCCCGGAGGATGAGGATGACTCAGGCGGCCATGGAGCGGCAGCTGAGGCTGGAGCTGGCCGTGCTCAACAACGTCACCGAGGAGCTGCGCTTGAAGGACTGGGAGCATTCCGTGGCGCTCCGGAACATCTCCGTGATCCGGGGTGAGCCGGGAGAGGGGTGGGATTGGGAACGGTCCCCATGGTCCTTGGGATGTGTCTGGGGTGGGTCGTTGGAGAATCGTGGAGTTGTTGGGGTTGGGAAAGCTCTCCAAGGTCATGGGCTACAGCTGTTCGCCACCACTGATCCGTGTCCACCCCAAATCCACCCGGATTGGAATCCCGTCAGGACTGGGGACTCCGAACCTCCCTGGGCCTGTTCCAATCCTTCACAGCTCTCTCCACGAAGGAATTGTTCCCAGTGTCCAGCTGAGCCTGCCCTGGCACAGCCTGAGGCTGTCTTCTCATCCTGGTTCTTGTCTCCTGGGAGCAGATCCCAATTCCCACCCGGCTCCATCTTTTCATGGAGTTGTGCAGAGCCACAAGGTCCCCCCTGAGCCTCCTTTTCCCCAGGCTCAGCCCCTTTCCCAGCTCCCTCAGCCTCTCCTGGGGCTCCAGCCCCTTCCCCAGCTCCGTTCCCTTCCCTGGACACGCTCCAGCCCCTCCAGGTCTTGGAGCTACCCCCATCCATCCCTGCTCAGGTGTCTCCATCCCCTTGGACTCTCCAAATATTCCTCATCCATGATTCGGAAGAAAGCTCCCAAGATTCCAGGAAATCCACCTTTCCCATCCCATCTTCTCCTCTTTTTCCACCCTCACTACTTCCCAAATCCTGGAATAGTTTGGGTGGGAAGGGCCCTTAAATCCCATCCTGTTCCAGCTCCAGCCCTTCCACTATCCCAGGGTGCCCCAAGCCCCATCCAGCCTGGCCTTGGACACTTCCAGGGATCCAGGGGCAGCCAAAACTTCTCTGGGAATGCTGCGCCAGGGAGGGAGACACCCAGGAGATTCCAGCGGAAGCTCCAGGGTGGAGCAGGAGGTTGGGAGCAGCTCCTGTCCTGTTTTCCACCTGTTGCACCTGCAGAGACCCTGCGGGCTGCTGCTCATTCCCGGTGCTTCCAGCTGGAATTCCAGCTGGAAATGCTGGGGCTGGTGCCAAGGCACTTGTTCCCCTTTTCCAGCTGCTGAGCCAGAGGGGACGGATGTGGTTGATCCCCAGCAGCTCTGGGAGATCCATCCCCCTGGAGTCCCAACAGCTCCTGGGGTCCTTTCCCTCATGCCTGGGGGATGTTGGCTCCCGATCCCTGTTTTTGGGATGCTGGGATCACTCTGCCGCAATTGCTTTGATATTTCCCTATTTCCCCACTCCTCGGATCCTGCTTTTACCTCCCCATCCATGGGAATGACGTCACCTGCTCTGGGATGAAGCCACCAAGGGTGGGACCCATCACGGAGCCCGACAGCCCTGGAATCACGTTATCCCAAAACAAATCCCTTCCCAAGGGCCGGCATTGGATTTATCAGCCCTGACACATTCCTGGCATCCCAAACTTCCCTCTCCTCCCATCCCATGGGTAATTCCTGGGGCCTTGTGCCCAGCTGGATCCATCCCAGCTCCAGATGTCCTTGGGTGAGTCTGTCCTGTTCCCGCCTGGATTTGGACGAGCCGTTCCCTGCCTGCCTGGATTTTCCTTCTCCCCAAACCCTCGGCTATCCCGGCCTCCGGATCCTGGATCCTGGATTTGGGTGATGACATTTTGGGAATGTCCCCAGGCTCCTCTCCAGCATCCAAGGATTGCTCCGAGCACATCCCGTGGCTCGGGAAGGACAACACGGAGCAGTTTTGGGTCTCGGGAGTCACCGTGAGGGAGAATTCCCGGGATCTGCCGCCCACCCGGATCCGTTGGCACAGCCCCCGGGTGGGATGTGCCGGATCCCATCAGGTCCCAAAGGTGACAGGATGGTCCTATCCGTCAGGAAACGCCTCATCCCGCTGGGATTGGAGGCTGGGAGGCCGGGATGCCGCAGGAATGGGTGTGGGCATCAGGAGCTGCGGGGTGGGAGCAGCTGGGAATGGTCGGGAGGCTCTCCCAGTCACCCTTCCCAGTTTTCCTCCAGCCCAGCTGCTCCCTGTGTCCTGCCCCAAGAGCTGCTCCTGGGATGGGACCATCCCTGGGAGGATCCCGGAAAATCTGTGGCTGCCCCATCCCTGGAAATGTCCAATCCCAGGATCCAGGATCCATCCCTGGGGTCTGGGGCCCATCCTTTGGATCTAGAGTTCATCCTTAGGGTCTGGAGTCTGTTCCCAGGGTCTGCAATCCATTTCAGGGGTCTGGAGTTCATCCCCAGGATCTAGGATCCATTCCCAGGATGTGGAGTCCAGCCCTGAGATCCAGAGTCCATTCCCAGGATCTGAAGTCCATTCCCAGAATCTGGGATCCATCCCTGGGATCTGGGATCCATTCCCAGGATCTGGGGTCCATCCCTACATCCCCTCAGCCCCCAGAGCTGTTCATTCCCTGGGGAAGAGACAGCCAGGGCCAGTAATTCCATATTTCCCATCATCCTTTCCTGTCCCCAACCAGCTCCAGCCCGGGATGTTTCCCACCCTTGATGTGGGTCAGGATCCTACTCCGGATCCCACAGACTCCTACAGAACATTCCAAGATCCCAATTCCTGATCCATTAAAACCACTGCACATCCTGAATCTTTTCCATCGCCCGGAGCCCTGGCTGGATCTCAGCTTCCCGAGTTCCCAGCTTTTAGGATTTCTAGGAAAACAGTTCCGAATCGTCGCCGGGATGGGTGGAAATGACCCTTCCTGGCCTCTTCCTGCCCTGTTTTCTTTTATCCCAGGAATATTTTTTTCCCCTCTGTTCTTTCTTTCTTCAAATTTCTTCTTTCCGTTGTTTTGGCTCCCGATTATTTTCAGCTTTTGGGATTTGACCCTTTGGAGGATGAACGATAAAACCTGGGATTGGGATTGTCATGCTTGTTCCTGGGATTTTACCAAAACCCTGTTGTCAATCTTCTCCTAAAGGATCATCTCCAGAATTCCCCCAGGATCTTCCCAGCTGGACAAATGGAAAGTGTCCCCGCCTGTGGGTGATCCTTAAAATCCTTTCTAACCCCAAAATTTCCAGGATTCTTTGAGCATTCCCAAAATGTGTATTTTCCCTGATTTCTTGTGATGACTTAATTGGGAATGTCCCAGGTTTTGGTTTGGAGGGAAATTCCTGGAGTTGCACTCAAGGTGAATTTTCCCAGCACTTGGAGCAGGTCGGTGGAGTCCAGTTTGGAATTCAACATCCAGAAATCCTGGAAGTTTAAAATCACGGAAAACTGCTCTGGCAGCTCCTTTGTCCCCGCACTGTTCTTGGAGATCCCCGGATCTCCCGCTGCACATTCCTGAACCCGGGATGTGATTCCCGCCCTCCCGTTGTGTTCCAGGGCCACCCGGACCCAAAGGAGACCGAGGCACGGAAGGGATGGAGGGAGAGCCTGGCCTTCCTGGCCTTCCCGGCCTCCGAGGTAAGGAAAACATTCCCATTGTCCCCCAAAAACAATCCCCCAAAATCCCATCCTGGAATAATCCAAAGCCAACAGGAAACTCCCGGTGACTTCTTGGCCCATCCCTTGGGATGTCGCGACTCCTGAGGGACGCAAGGATGGATCTGCTCTCCTGGATCCTGGAATACCCATCCTGGAGGGAAAAATGTCATTGCCCGCCCAGCTCCAGGAAATCCATGTGGATATTCCCAGATTCCAGGGTGTCCCAGCCAGTTTGGAGCAGGAATTAACCACCCCATTCCCAAAATGAGCCTTCCAAGGGCTGGAATTGCTGCTGGACCCCTCCGGCAGATCCCAGCAGGGGGGCCTTGGCTCCGAGACTTTTCCAGAATGATTTTTCCAATGCCAGCCATTTTCCCAACCCCTTGTAATTCCTTTTTTTTTTTTTTTTTTTGGGAGGGGGGGAGGAATTCCATTGGAAGCCACCAGAGGACATTCCCACCCTGAGGTACACTTGGCTCCAGCTGATTCTTGTTTTAAGGGAAACCCGGGAATGCTGGCTCTGCTTCCAAGGGCTGGGAATGACATGGAAGTGGTGCAGGATCCCCCTGGGGACACTTTTGATCCAGTGGAGCTGATGGGATCCATCCCGCCGGGAACAGTGATCCGCTCAGACCCCGGAGGAAGCAGCTCCAGGGCCAGATCCAGGCCTGGCTCAGATCCAGGCCAAGGTCCAGGAGCAGGTCCAGGATCAGGTCCAGGCCGAGGTCCAGATCCAGGTCCAGACCCAGATCCATGTTTAGACTCAGATCCAGGTCTACATCTGGATCTAAGTCCAGGTGAAGGTCCAAGTCCAGATCTCAATCCAGATCCATCTCCAGTTCAATGTCCAAGACCAGGACCAGCTCCAGGACCAGATTCATATCTGGATCCACTTCCAGGTTCAAGACCAGGGCCGGGACCAGTTCAAGGACCAGGTCTGGATTCACGTCCAGATCTAGTCCCTGATCCAAGTCCAGATTCAGATTTGGATCCGAACCCAGGTCCAGGACCAGGTCCAGACCAATCCCTGTTATCCCCTGCTCTAAACCCACCCCACAGGACTCTGGATGTCGGATCCAGATCCGGATCCATCCCTGGAATCCCCTGCTCCAAGGATTCCGAGGCACCGCGACCTTGCTGGGATTGCTTTGGGTCCAAACCCTGGGATTTTGGGATCGCTCCTTCCCAGTCCCAGCCAAGCAAGGCAGAGCCAGGCTGGAAATGTGATCTCCCTCGGACAGCCCCTCCAGCTGCCCGTGTTCCTTCTCTCTCCAGCTGGAATTTCTGGCGCTGACGGATTCACTGCTGTTTTTCTTGGGTGTAACAACCCTCGGAATTATATTGGCTCTTTTCCTCGGTTTTCCTTTTTTTTTTTTTCCTCCCCCATTTTTTTTCTTGTTCAAACAGAAAAACAAAGCAATCCCAGGAGGGTTCACCTTAAGGAGGATTTTTAGGTCTTTTCCTGGAATTTTTCAGGATGAGGGTATGACCCTTTGTATCTGAGAAGTTCGGGTTCAGGTGTATCCCTGGAAAAATTCCCTTTTCCATGGAAAATCCACCCTCCTGCCCCTGCTCCAGAGATATTCAGGTCCTGATCCCTCCTTGGGATGACACAGCTGGAGATGGGGCTGGAATTCCTGCTGGTGGATTTTTTCCTGGCAAACCAGAGGAGGATGGTGACTGAGTTTGGAAAATCCCGGGCTCCCTCCAGATGGGTGGATCCAGGCTTGGATCCTGGTGGAGCTTCGGATCCAGCCCCAGCTCAGGCTCGGGATGATCCCGGCTGGATGGTTCCAGTGGAATCAGCCCCAGGTCCCACCAGATCCCTTCTCTAGCACAGCGTCCTTCCCTCCAGCCCTGATCCAGATCTGGACCCAGGTTGGGGTCCAGGACCAGATGCAGATCAGACCCAGATCCAAGTCCAGACCCAGATCTAGGTCCAGGTCCAGGTCCAGGTCCAGTTTCAGGACCAGGACCAAGTCCAGGACCAAATCCCCAAATCCTTGTCCTGGATCCATTTCCAGGTCAAGGTCCAGGATCAGGACCAGATATAGTTCCAGGACCAGGACCAGGACTAGGACCAGGTCCAGGACCAGATCCACAATTGGGGTCTGGCTTCAGGTCAAAGTCCAGGATCAGGACCAGATCCAATACCAGGATCAGGTCCATGACCAGATCCAGATCCAGGTTAAGATCCAGGATCAGGACCAGATCCAGGTCAAACTCCAGTTCCAGAGCCAAGTCCAGGATCAGATCCAGGACCAGATCCAGTTCCAGGTCCAGATCCAGATCCGGGTCCAGATCCAGGTCCCACGTTGGTGGAGGTCCCCTCCAAGGTTTGGGTGTGTCCCCAAACTCCAGCCCAAATTCCCACCTCCTGGATGCTGGGAATGCTCACACCAGAGGGTTTCATCCACCTCCTTCTCCAGGAGAAATCCGACCCCTCGGACAACATGGATTCAGGAGATGTGGGGCTCATGGGGTACACCTCCCAATTCCTTGGGATGGATCCTGATTTTCCTTCCTTGATCTCCAGCTTTGGAGCCCAATTTACCTCCGTCCCAGCCTAAGGATGCTCTGAAATTCCTTAGCACCCGGATAAATCCATCCTAGATCCCAGGAAAAGGATGGGCCGGACTCTCTGGGGTCTCCTGGTGTTGTTCCCAGGCTCCCAGCACACCGGGATTTCGGAATTCTGCTGGAACTGGCTCATTTTGTGTCCTCATCCTCATTCCAGGGCTTCCCGGGGAGAGGGGACCCCCCGGCCCGCGCGGATTGAAGGGGGACCAGGGAGAGCTCGGACCCCGCGGTCCCATGGGAATGCGCGGATTCAAAGGTACGGACACGGATTCCGGCCGAGATCCAGGTGGGCTCTGGAGATCCCCAGAAGCACCTGGATCTCCTGGAGGAACGGGAATCCCAACAATTCCTACACCAGCAGTGCAGAGAGCATGGATGGATGGATTTGGGATGTCCTCCCATTCCATGGGGCTCCGTGGGGACCTCCTGGGCTCCGGGGTGGATTCGGGAATCATCTCCCAGGTGTTTTCTGGGGCATTCCTGGCTCGCTGCCGCTTCCCCTTTTCCCACACCCAGGGGAACCCACGGGAGTAGGAAGTCGGGATTTCATGGGACGTGGCTGTCCCTGGACAACCAAGATGGGAAATTCCAGGATTGACAATCCCAAAAAATGCCCTTTGTGCCTCAGAATTCCTGCCGGGGAGGCAGGGAGGGAAAACAGCCTGGGAAGAGCTGGGATAAGAACCTGGAGCACTTTGGGTTTAGGATTGGGTGGGAATGGACCCTAAAGATCCTTGAATTCCATGCCCTTCCACATCTCCCACTGTCCCAGGTTGATCCAGGAGGTTGGAAAACCCCTGGATACACTCCCGGAGCACCAGGAACATTGGGATTTTCCCACTGGCACATGCTGAGAGCTCCTTAAATCCAGAAAATTATCCCAAAAATCCCCGGTGGGTTGGGTTGGACTGGGATTTGCTGCCCTGATGCCGGATTTGTTCTGAAAGGAATCCTTGGATTGTTGAGGCTGGAAAAGTTCTCCGAGTCCAACCATTCCCACCCCTGATCCATTCCCACATCCCCCTGGATTTCGATCCCTGGGAATGGGGGCTCCACCACTGGACTCGATGCTCTCTGAGGCATTTTCCAACATCAACAATTCCATGAAAAACCTCAAAGCCACTCCCAGATCCCATCCCAGGGATCCCTCATGTCCCACAGGGATGGGGCTCATTCCCAGGGCTCCGATTTGTCCCCCTCAAAATTCCATCCCCACCTCATTCCCTCCCGGAGATCGGGAATGTTGGATACAGGGGTTCATCCAACCCCTTTTCCAAGGAAAATCCAACCCCTCTGGCAGCACTCGGGCAGTTCATGGGATTCTCTGGAATTTATGGGAAACAGACCTGGATCCGGGCACAGATCCAAAGCCAGGCCTTGCCTTAAATCCCAGATTTCTGCAGGACTTGTCCTACCCTTCTCCAAGGAGTTCCTTCCAAGCCCTCCTCGTTTCCCTGGGAATTGCATCCCAGGAATCCTGGGATGGGGGTTTTAGGTGTGGAGGAGCCTCCTTATGGAAAATTCCAGGAAAAAATTCAGGGAAAATGAAACTTCTCCCGGAGTTGCTCCAACGCATCAGATTCCCGAGTTCTTTTCCTCGTTGGTATTTCCCCATTTTCAGTGGATCTTCCCTCAAAACAACCCCAGCGCAGGAATTTTTTTCCTCATTTCCAAATGAGAAAAATGATCCTGGGAAGCGAGGGCAGGCCAGCCCTCCCCGCTTTTCCTTGGGAAAGGTTGTGCAGGGAACACACTCAGGAGGAAACAGCGGGAAAAATGCAAGGTGGGATCGGTAATTCAGGGATAAATTTGGGGGGAATAAGAGAAGATTCCTTCCGGAGCATCCCCAGGGTGGAGTTTTTGGGAATGTTCCTGGAGGCAGAACGTGATTCCAGCTGGGAAAATGGGGATCCCAAATGGGGATTCTCCTGGGGCTTTTCCCAAGATTTTGGGATCCATCAATCCCTGTGGATCCATGGGATGAGCTGAAGGTTTCTGCCGCTGTGTCTGTGCCTAAATTTTGTGCACAATCCCCCCCCCACCCCAAAAAAAAAAAAAAAAAAAAGTTGGGAAAATGGCCGGGAGAGGCTTCTCCCAAATTCCCAGGGCTGTTCCAACCCTGAGGCTCCCTCCAGGCTCTCAGGGAATTGGATCCCATTTTTGGGATGTTCTCCAGCCCTGACACCTCAGGAGCTGAATTCACCAAGTTATTCCCGCCAGAAAATTCCCAGGAAGAGAGGAGGGATGGGAACTTGGGGAGAGGAGGAGAGAGAGAAGCCCAGGGAAGCTGTGGCTGCCCCTGGATTTCTGGAAGTGTCCAGGGAAAGGTCGGAGCTGACTGGGATTGTGGGAAGTGCTGGGATTGGACCGGGATGGGATTTGAGGTCCCTTCCCATCCAAACCATTCCAGGATTCCTGGAATTCCTGCTGCAGGGATAGGAATCCTCTTCCCCATCCCACCATCTTAGGTGGCTCCAACCTTTCCTCGGACACTGCCAGGGATCCAGGGATTCTCTGGGAATTCCAGCCCAGCCAGGAATTCCTTCCCAAGGTCCCAAATCCCAAGCTCCCCTTTCCCAGTGGAAGCCATTCCCTGGCTCCTGGCCCTCCAGCCCTTTCCCAAATCCCAGCTCTCCTTTCCCTCGGGAAAAGGCTCCGAGGATTCCCTGGATCCTTCCCTGATCCAGCTGCACATTCCCAGCTCTCCCAGCTCCTGGGAGCAGCTCTGGGGCTCCTCTGGAATTTCCCTTTCCAGAGTCAGGATCCCGGAGCTGGAGCAGCTCTGCAGGTGGGGCCTCCCCCTTTTCCCACTGCCCCGACTTTGGGATCATCCCAAGACAATCCTTTTACCAGATCATCCCAACCTCCCACCCACCCCATTTTGGGGACAGACTCATCGAACCCGGAATTCTCGCTTCCCAATCCCGTTTTTTCCCCATGCTGGATGTGAGGAGCAGGGGCTGCTCCAGCATCCCAACCCCATCCTGAGCCGGGAGCAGCATCCCTGGCCCCATTCCCGGGAATTTCCATCTGGATCCCATCAGCTCCAGGCTGCTTTCCCTCATCCCACACAGCTGCGCCCGCCCATGGGGCCAATCCCGCTCTCCCGGAGCCTCCCAGGGAAAGGGCAGGAATTTCCTGCCCAGCTCTGTTTTTTTGGGATTGCTTTATATCCCACACTTAAAAAAAAATCCTTTATCCCAGATTTCAGATTTCTTGTTGTTCCTGGAGCATCCCTGAACCCTTCCCCTGGGATCGGGCCAGGCTCAGCAAAGCTGGGATCAGCAAATCTGAGCCCCCTGGAAAAGCTGGGAATGAGGGAGGAGGAGGCTCCAGGAGAGCCAAGGAATGACAGAGCTCGTTAGTGAGGTCATTAACGGGATATTTATCCGTTATTGGGATATTAAATCATTCCCGGGATATCGAATGGGTGGGAATGTTTATCCAGCTGCTCCCAACCGCCTGGCACCGCTCTTTTCCATGGATACGAGGCTGGTGCTTCCTCAGGGATTGGGAAAGCCCCATCCCTGACCCCCAAATGAGGCATTTTTAGCCCCCAAATGGGATTTTTCCATGCCCAGATCAGGAATTCCATCCCCAAATCCAGATTTCTGATGCCTTTTATGGGATCTGCAATCAGGAAATTCCAGAACCACCAGGCCTTCGTCTTCCCTATGCCACAGGACACATTCCTAGAGGATTTCTGGGGATTTCCCAGAAATTTTGGGGATTTCCCATCCTGCCATCCCATCCCTCCGGAGCAGGGATGGGAAATCCCAAAAATTCCGGTTCTTTTCTCTTCCCAGGTGAGCGCGGCCCCAAGGGGGACAAGGGGGACCGAGGAGCTGCCGGTGGCACAGGTGAGTTCCCGGTGCTGTCCATGGTGACTCCGGCATGGATTTGGGGGAGTTTTTTGGGAATTGGGAGCCGTGGGGGTGGAAATTCCTGATGTAAAGAGGCTGCTGGGAAAATCATCCAGGGGTTTTCTGGCCATTCCCCATGGAACTCCAGGGACATCCCAGTTTGGGGACGTTCCCATGGAACTCCAGGGACATCCCAGCTTGGGGACATTCCAGTTTGGGGCTATTCCCATGGAACTCCACAGACATCCCAGTATGGGGACATTCCTATGGAACTCCAGGGACATCCCAGCCTGGGGACACTCCTCTTTAGGGACATTCCCTCTTTCCCGCAGTCCCCTGGAGAAGCTGCAGGAGGTGCTCCAAAGAGGGCCAGGAGCGTTCCTTGGGAATGGCACCAGGGATGGGATTGTCCCTTGGGAATGCCAGTATTGGTGATGTCACCATTCCTTGGGAATGGCACCAGAGCTGATGTCACAACAGACGATGATGATGTCACTATGGGTGACATCACAACGGATGACATCACCATGGATGATGAGTTCCCCATGGAGGATGTCACCATGGATCATGATGATGTCACCAAGGTGATGAATTAATCATGATTGATGATGATGATGTCACCATGGATCACGATGATGTCACCAAGGTGATGATGTCACCATGGATGATGTATCCATCCCTTTGAGAAGTCACCCTGCCTGGGGATGTCACCATGGATGATGTCACCACTGATGATGTCATCATGGATGATGATTATGGTGAAGTCACCATGTATATTGATGATGTCACCATTGATGATGTCACATTCCCTTTGTGGTGTTCACCATCCCTGGGAATGTCTCAGTGGCTGATGTCACCACGGATGATGTCATCATGGATGATGATGATGATGTCACCACGGATGATGTCACCATGGATGATGATGATGATGTCATCATGGATAATGACGTCACCATCCCTTTGAGATATCACCATCCGTGGGGATGTCACCGTGGACGATGCCACCATTGATGATGTCACCATGGATGATGGTGACATCACCCTGGATGATGTCACCATGGGGATGATGTCACAACAGACGATGATGTCACCATGGAGCATGATGATGTCACCAAGCATGATGTCACCATCCCTGGGGACGTCATCATGGGTGATGACGTCACTGTGGGTGATGATGATGGCACCATGGATGATGATGTCACCGTGGATGATGATGAAGTCACAATGGATGACGTCACCATGCGTGATGTAACCACCTCGGCGATGTCACCATGGATGATGTCACCATCCCTTTGAGATGTCACCATCCCTAGGGATGTCACCATGGACGATGCCACCATTGATGATGATGTCACCGCGGATGATGGTGACGTCACCATGGGTGACGTCACCACGGAGCACAATGATGTCACCATGGATGATGTCACCATGGGGATGATGTCACAACAGACGATGATGATGTCACCATGGAGCATGATGATGTCACCAAGCATGATGTCACCATCCCTGGGGATGTCACTATGGATGATGATGTCACTGTGGGTGATGATGATGTCACCATGGATGATGGTTATGATGTCACCGCTTATGATGTCATCATGGATGATGATTATGGTGAAGTCACCATGTATATTGATGATGTCACCATTGATGATGTCACATTCCCTTTGAGGTGTTCACCATCCCTGGGAAAGTCTCAGTGGATGATGTCACCGCTGATGATGTCATCATGGATGATGATGATGATGTCACCATGGATGATGATGTCACCATCCCTTTGAGATGTCACCATCCCTAGGGATGTCACCGTGGACAATGCCACCATTGATGATGTCACCACAGATGATGGTGACGTCACCATGGATGATGTCACCATGGAGCAACACGATGTCACCATGGATGATGTCACCATGGGGATGATGTCACAACAGACGATGATGATGTCACCATGGAGCATGATGATGTCACCATGCTAGATGTCACCATCCCTGGGGACGTCATCATGGGTGATGACGTCACTGTGGGTGATGATGATGGCACCATGGATGATGATATCACCATGGAGCATGATGATGTCAGCATGCGTGATGTCACCATCCCTGGTGATGTCACCATGGACGATGATGATGTCACTGTGGGTGATGATGATGTCGCCATGGATGATGTCACCACTGATGATGTCATCATGGATGATGATGATGATGATGATGATGATGACGTCATCATGTGTGATGATGACGTCACCATGAATGATGATGTCACCATGACTGACATCACAATGGGTGATGATGATGTCACATGGATGATGATGTCACCATCCCTTTGAGATGTCACCATCCCTGGAGATGTCACCGTGGACGATGCCACCACTGATGATGTTGTCACCAGGGATGATGGTGACATCACCATGGATGATGTCACCATGGAGCACAATGATGTCACCATGGATGATGTCACCATGGGGATGATGTCACAACAGACGATGATGATGTCACCATGGATGATGATGATGTCACCATGGGTGATGCCACCATCCCTCTGAGATCTCACCATCCCTGGGGATGTCACCATGGATGCCGTCACCACTGATGATGATGACGATGTCACCACGGATGAAGATTATGTCACCATGGATGATGATGACATCACGATGGATGATGTCACCATGGAGCATGATGATGTCACCATGTGTGACGTCACCATCCCTGGGGACGTCACCATGGATGATGATGATGTCACCATGGGTGATGATGACGGCACTGTGGGTGATGATGATGTCACCACGGATGATGACATCACCGTGGATGACGTCACCAAGGATGACAATCACAATGTCGCCACGGATGATGACGACGATGACGATGACATCATCACGGACCACAACAACATCCCCACGTGCTCCGTCCCCATTCCCGGGTCATTCCCCGCCCGTCCCTCCCCGCAGCTCCGGCCGAGGGCTCCGTCCGGCTGGTGAACGGCTCCGGCTCGCACGAGGGACGCCTGGAGATTTTCCACGAGCGCCGCTGGGGCTCCGTCTGCGACGACGGCTGGGACGGCAAGGACGGCGACGTGGCCTGCCGCATGCTGGGATACCCCGGAGCCGCCGACGTCTTCCGCATGGCGCGCTTCGGACAAGGTGGGACGGCCCGCCCCGTGTTGGACGCACCCGGGAAACGCGCGGGACTGATTCATCCAGAATTTATCAGGAATTAATTAATCCCGAATCAATCCGGAATTCACCCGGAATTGATTGATCCGGAATTCACCCGGAATTGAGTAATCCAGAATTCGCCCGGAATTCATCCGGAATTAATGAATCCAGTATTCAATAGGAAGTAATCCGGAATTTACCTGGGATTCATCCAGAATTAATTAATCCAGAATTAATCCGGAATTCACTCGGAATTGAGTAATCCGGAATTCACCCGGAATTCATCCGGAATTAATGAATCCAGTATTCAATAGGAAGTAATCCAGAATTTATCTGGGATTCATCCAGAATTAATTAATCCGGAATCAATCCGGAATTCACCCGGAATTCATCCGGAATTAATGAAATCCAGTATTCATTAGGAAGTAATTCGGAATTTACCTGGGATTCATCCAGAATTAATTAATCCGGAATCAATCTGGAATTTACCCGGAATTAATTAATCCAGAATTCACCCGGAATTCATCCGGAATTAATGAATCCAGTATTCATTATGAATTAATCCGGAATTCATCTGGATTTCACCTGGAATTCATCCAAGATTCATCTGGAATGAATCCAGAATTCATCCGGGATTTATCCAGAGTTTTTCTGGAATTAATTAATCCAGAATTCATCTGGAATTAATTAATTAAGAATTCACCTGGAATTCATTAATTCAGAGTTCACCTGGAATTCATCTGGAATTAATTAATCTGGAATTAATCCGGAATTAATTCATCTGGAATTCATCTGGAATTCATCTGGAATTAATTAATCCATTATTCACCCAGAATTCATCCAGAATTAATCAATTAATTCAGTATTCATTAGGAATTCATCTGGAATTAATGAATCCAGAATTATCTGGAATTAATCCGGGATTAATCCGGGATTAATCCGGGATTAATCTCTGATTTATCCGGAATTTATCTGAAATTAGTTAGTCCAAAATTCATCTGGAATTCACCCGGAATTCATCCGGGATTCATTCAGAACTCACCCAGGATTCTTTCAGAATTCACCTGGAATTAATTAATTAATTAATCCATTATTTATCCAGGATTCATCCGGAACTCATCCAGAATTAATTAATGCAGAATTTATCCGGAATTCCCCCAGAATTCATCCGGAATTAATCCAGAATACATCCGGGATTTCTCCTGAATTCATCCCGAATTCACCTGGAATTTATCCGGAATTAATTAATCCAGAATTAATCTGGAATTCACCCGGAATTAATCTGGAACTAATTAATCCAGAATTTATCCAGAATTAATTAATCCAGAATTTACCCGGAATTCACCCAGAATTCATCCAGAATTCCGTGTGTTTCTGTCTGTGTGTCCGCGTGTCCGTCTGTCCCCGTGTGTCCCCCTGTGTCCATCTGTCCCCCTGTGTCCGTCTGTCCCCGTGTGTCCGTCTGTCCCCTTGTGTGTCCCTGTGTCCGTCTGTCCGTGTGTGTCCGTGCGTGTCCGTGTGTCCATCTCTCCGTGTGTCCACCTGTCCGTGTGTCCATCTGTACATGCGCGTCCGTGTGTCCCTGTGTCCGTCTGTCCATCTGTCTCTGTGTGTCCCTGTGTCCGTGTGTCTGTCTGTCCGTGTGTGTCCCTGTGTTTCCATCTGTCCCTGTGTCTGTCCATCCGTGTCTGTCTGTCAATGTGTGTCCCTGTGTCCGTCTGTCCGTGTGTGTCTCCGTGTCCGTCTGTCCCTGTCTGCCCGTGCGTGTCCGTGTGTCCATCTCTCCATGCGTCCACCTGTCCGTGTGTCCATCTGTCCGTGTGCGTCCACGTGTCCCTGTGTCCCCGTTTCCATCTGTCCGTGTGCGTTCGTGTGTCCATCCGTCCCTGTGTGTGTCCGTCTGTCCGTGTGCCCGTCTGTCCCCCATGTGTCCCCATGTGTCCGTGTGTCCCTGTGTGTGTCCGTCTGTCCCCGTGTGTCCCTGTGTCCCCCTGTGTCCCTGTGTCCCCCTGTGTCCGTCTGTCCCCGTGTGTCCCTGTGTCCCCCTGTGTCCCTGTGTCCCCCTGTGTCCGTCTGTCCCCGTGTGTCCCTGTGTCCCCCTGTGTCCCCCTGTGTCCCTGTGTCCCCCTGTGTCCGTCTGTCCCCGTGTGTCCGTGTGTCCCGGCAGGCTCTGGGAAGATCTGGATGGACGATGTTTCCTGCACGGGCACTGAGGATTCCCTGGATCTCTGCAGTTTCTCGGGATGGGGCCGAACCAACTGCGGCCACGCCGAGGACGCCGGGGTGCGCTGCCGGACAGACTGACCCCAAATCCACCCCAAAGGGACTGACCCCAAATCCGCCCCAAAGGGACTGACCCCAAATCCGCCCCAAAGGGACTGACCCCAAATCCATCCCAAAGGGACTGACCCCAAATCTGCCCCAAAGGGACTGACCCCAAATCCGCCCCAAAGGGACTGACCCCAAATCCATCCCAAAGGGACTGACCCCAAATCCACCCCAAAGGGACTGACCCCAAATCCATCCCAAAGGGACTGACCCCAAATCTGCCCCAAAGGAACTGACCCCAAATCCGCCCCAAAGGGACTGACCCCAAATCCATCCCAAAGGAACTGACCCCAAATCCGCCCCAAAGGGACTGACCCCAAATCAACCCCAAAGGGACTGACCCCAAATCCACCCCAAAGGGACTGACCCCAAATCCATCCCAAAGGGACTGACCCCAAATCAACCCCAAAGGGACTGACCCCAAATCCGCCCCAAAGGGACTGACCCCAAATCCATCCCAAAGGGACTGACCCCAAATCAACCCCAAAGGGACTGACCCCAAATCCATCCCAAAGGGACTGACCCCAAATCAACCCCAAAGGGACTGACCCCAAATCCACCCCAAAGGGACTGACCCCAAATCCGCCCCAAAGGGACTGACCCCAAATCCATCCCAAAGGGACTGACCCCAAATCAACCCCAAAGGGACTGACCCCAAATCCATCCCAAAGGGACTGACCCCAAATCAACCCCAAAGGGACTGACCCCAAATCAACCCCAAAGGGACTGACCCCAAATCCATCCCAAAGGGACTGACCCCAAATCCACCCCAAAGGGACTGACCCCAAATCCAAACCAAAGGGGACAATCCCAAATCCATCCCAATAGGGAAACCCCAAATCCATCCCAAAGGGGAAACCCCAAATCTGCCCCAAAGGGAAAACCTCACATCCACCTCAAAAGGGGAAAATCCCAAATCCATCCCAAAGGGGAAAAACCCCAAACCCACCCCAATGGAGCCTGGGGGAAAATCCCAAATCCACCCCAATGGGGAAAATCCCAAACTCATCCCAAAGGGAAAAATCCCAAATCCATCTCACAGGGGCCAGGGATGACCCCAAATTCATCCCAAAGGACTGATCCCAAATCCACCCCAACGGGGAAATCCCAAATCCATCCCATCCCAAATCCCAGACGGGCACAGGGAATGGGATCATTCCCAAAGAAATAAAAGGATTTTATTCTTCTCGGGGTGGGGCAGAGACCGACAGGATTTGTGGGGTTTTCTGGGGTTTGGGGGCATTTTGGGATTCATGGGGTTTTATGGGAATTACGAGGGTCTATGGGGTTTGTGGGGTTTATGGGGTTTTATAAAGTCTGGGATTTATGGGAATTATGGGGTCTGTGGGGTCTGTGGGGTTTGTGGGGTTTATGGGATTTGTGGGGTTTTATGGGAATTATGGGGCTTGGAGAGTGGTTGGGATTCACGGGGTTTATGGGAATTACGAGTGTTTATGTGGATTATGAGGATTTATGGGGTTTAGTGGGGTTTAGTGGGGTTGTTTATGGGATTGTTTATGGGAATTACGAGTGTTTATGTGGATTATGAGGATTTATGGGGTTTAGTGGGGTTTAGTGGGGTTTATGGGGTTGTTTATGGGATTGTTTATGGGAGTTATGAGGGTTTATGGGGTTTATGCCATTTCTGAGGTTTATGGGATTTATGTGGTTTGTGGGGGTTTATGGGGTTTGTGTTGTTTTCGGGTTTATGGGATTTATGAGGTTTAATGGAGTTTATGTTTTTTATGGGGTTTGTGGGGCTTATGGGGTTTGGGGTGATTTATGGGATTTATGGGAATTATGAGGGTTTATGGGGTTTGGTGAGGATTTATTGTGTTTGTGCTATTTCTGGGGTTTATGGGGTTTGGTGAGGTTTATGGGAATTATGGGGTTTGTGGGGTTTATGGGATTTGTGAGGGTTTATGGGGTTTTTTTAGGGTTTGATGTGGTTTATGTGGTTTAATAGGGTTTGTGGGGTTTACGGGATTTACGGCATTTATTAGGGTTTTATGGGGTTTGGGATTTATGGGGTTTATGGGAATTATGGGGTTTATGGGCGTTTATCTGGTTTGTTGGGTTTATGGGATTTGGGATTTATGGGGTTTATGAGACTTATGGGGATTTATGGGATTTATGGGGTTTATGGGATTTATGGGGTTTATGAGGGTTTATGGGGTTTATTAGGATTTGTGGGGTTTGTGGCATTTATGAGATTTATGGGGATTTATGGGATTTATGGGGTTTATGGGGGTTTATGGGGTTTATGAGGGTTTATGGGGTTTATGGGATTTATGGAGTTTATGAGGGTTTATGGGGTTTATTAGGATTTGTGGGGTTTGTGGCATTTATGAGATATATGGGGATTTATGGGATTTATGGGGTTTATGGGGGTTTATGGAGTTTATGGAGGTTTATGGGATTTATGGGGTTTTATGGGGGTTTATGGGATTTATGTGGTTTATGGGGGTTTGGGGGGGGGTTGGGATTTATGGGGTTTTATGGGGGTTTGGGGGGGTTTATGAGATTTATGGGGTTTTATGGGGGTTTGGGATTTATGGGGTTTATGGGAATTATGAGGGGTTTTGGGCATTTATGGGGGGGTTAATGGGGAATTACGGGGATCCAGGGATCTCAAAAAGAGTGATGCGGCTTATGGGGTCTGAGCTGGGGTTTATGGGGTCGGGGGTATCGCGGAACACTCGGTGTTTATGGGGTCGCAGGGATTTGGGGGGGGGGGGGGAGTTTATTTATGGGGCTCCAGGGACCTTACAGCCCACCCCTCCCCTCCCCTCCAGCCGAAATTCTCGGGGACGTCCCCGCCATCCTCCTGAATCCCTGAACGGCCCCACAGAGCCCCCACAGCCCCCCGGGTCCGCCCCCATTGGTTTTGGGGCCACCCCAAAACTCCTCGGGCTCCCCGGGACCGCCCCAAGCCACGCCCACCCCCCCTCCGGCGATGGCCACACCCCCCACGCTAGGCGCGCCGCTGACGTCACCGCGTCAGCGTCTGGCCGCGACCCGGCTTTGACCACACCCTCTCCATACCATATATGGGCATGGTCACACCCACCGGAAGGGGCGGGGCTTCAGCGGGCGCGCGGGATTCGAACGTTGCGCCCGGTAACGGCCGAAAAAGGCGGGAAAAGGATCCCGGAATTCTCCGGGAACGGCAGCGGGAGCGGGATCGCGGAGTTTCCCGGGATCGGCACCGGGAGCAGGAAAAGGATCCCGAAGTTCCCAGGGGTCAGAAAAGGGATCCCGGAGTTCCTTGGTAATCGGCACCGGGAGCGGGAAGAGGATCCCGGAGTTCCCGGGATCGGGAAGAGGATCCCGGAATTCCCCGGGATCGGGAAGAGGTTCTCGGAGTTCCCGGGATCGGGAAGAGGATCCCGGAATTTCCCGGGATCGGGAAGAGGTTCTCGGAGTTCCCGGGATCGGGAAGAGGATCCCGGAATTTCCCGGGATCGGGAAGAGGTTCTCGGAGTTCCCGGGATCGGGAAGAGGATCCCGGAGTTCCCCGGGATCGGGAAGAGGATCCCGGAGTTCCCGGGATCGGGAAGAGGATCTCGGAGTTCCCGGGATCGGGAAGAGGTTCTCGGAGTTCCCGGGATCGGGAAGAGGATCCCGGAGTTCCCGGGATCGGGAAGAGGATCTCGGAGTTCCCCGGACAGCGGAGCCCGACACGAGGTGGGACCGGGGGCTCTTCCTGGGAACCCCCGAGCTGGAATTCCCGCCCTCAAACTGGGATTCCCCCCATTCCCAAATCCAGGACATCCCAACCTTGGATCCCCTCCCCCATAATTCCCAAACCTGGGCCCATCCCAGTTCCCGAATCTGGCACTGCCCCATTCCCTGGTTTGGGATTTCCTCCCCACCCTAGAACCCCGAACTGGGATCCGCTCCATCCTCCAGGTTCGGATCCCTCCAGTCCGGAACCCCCCAATTCCCAAATCCCCCAATTCCCAAATCCCCAATTCCCGAATGTGGGACCTCCCCCAATTCCCAAACGTGGGACCTCCCTAATTTCCAAATCCAGGAATCCGTAATTCCTGACTCCAGGATTTCCCCAGTTCCCCAAATATGGGATTTCTCACATTCCTAAATCCAGGAACCCATAATTCCTGAATCCAGGATTTCTCCAATTCCCCAAATCCAGGATTTCCCCAGTTCCCCAAATCCAGGATTTCCCCAATTCCTCAAATCCGGATTTCCCCAATTCCCCAAGTCTGGGATTTCCCACATTCCCAAATCCTGGATTTCCCCAAATTCCCAACTCCAGGATTTCCCCATTCCCAAATCCACAATTTCCCTAAATCCAGGATTTCCCCATGCCCAAAATCCTGGACTTCCCCAAATCCAGGATTTCCCCATTCCCAAATCCACAATTTCCCTAAATCCAGGATTTCCCCATGTCCAAAATCCTGGACTTCCCCAAATCCAGGATTTCCCCATTCCCAAATCCACAATTTCCCTAAATCCAGAGTTTCCCCAAATTCCCAACTCCAGGATTTCCCCATTCCCAAATCCACAATTTCCCTAAATCCAGGATTTCCCCATGTCCAAAATCCTGGACTTCCCCAAATCCAGGATTTCCCCATTCCTAAATCTACAATTTCCCTAAATCCAGGATTTCCCCAAATTCCCAACTCCAGGATTTCCCCATTCCCAAATCCATCCCCCCAGCGCCATTGGGGTCCCTCCATGTCCCCTCGTGCCCGCAGGATCGGGATTGGGATCGGGATCGGGACCATGGACACGTTCCAGTCTCCCACCGTCTCTTCCCGCCGGGACAAAGCGGGTGAGGAGCTGCAGGATGATCCCGGAAAATTCCCCCAAGGAATCCCCGGGAGCTCAGAGGTTTTCCGGGGGAACGCCCTCATTCCAAACCTGGAGCCATGAATGGGAATGGCCTGGGATGAATTCCAGAGGCTGCTCCCAACCTGCCCAACCTTTCCTGGGACAATTCCACAGATTCCCTGGAAAACTGCCAGGCCTTCCTCCTCCTCCTCCTTTTTTCCCATCCCCTTTTTTCCCATTCCCAGTTTCCCATTCCATTTTCCATCCCCTTTTTTTCCCATCCCCCTTTTTCCCATTCCATTTCCCATCCCCTTTTTTTCCCATTCCATTTTCCATTCCCTTTTTTTCCCATCCCCTTTTTTCCCATTCCCAGTTTCCCATTCCATTTTTCATCCCCTTTTTTCCCATTCCCAGTTTCCCATTCCATTTCCCATCCCCTTTTTTCCCATTCCCAGTTTCCCATTCCATTTCCCATCCCCTTTTTTTCCCATTCCCAGTTTCCCATTCCATTTCCCATCCCCTTTTTTCCCATTCCCAGTTTCCTATCCCAGTTTCCCTTGTGCTGCCCAAAATTCCCCTCTGGAATTGGGGGTTGGATCTGCGGGAGCTCCAGATTTTTTAGGGACCAAACCCATCCAGGGAACAGAGTTGGAATTTGGGAAAACATTCTGGAAAAAAAACCCAAAAAAACGGGGAGGGTTGAAAGGAGCTTTCCTAAAATATCAGAGTCAGGAATGGAATTGGAGCACCCAGTGGGAATCATGGAATGCTTTGGGAATTCCAGCCATTCCCGGCTCTTCTCGGATCCGCATCCCCAAAATCCCCAGGGATTTCAATCCCGCTGGGAATGGGGACTCTAGGCCTGGGAAACCCTTTCCAGGCAGGAAACATTCCCGAAAACTCCCCCTGGACTTTCCCTGGAAGTTCGAGGCCGTTCCCTCCCATCCCACCCGCGATTCCCGAGGAGGAGATCCCGATCCCGGCTGGATTTTCCTGCGGGATCACCGGGAACTTTCCCTGCAGATTCCGGCCCCGTGTCCCTGACCATCCCGGCCTCTCCCTTCATGCAGAAGTTGGGATTTGGCACCGGAGTCAGCGTGTACCTGATGAAAAGGTTGGGAATGCCTTTGGGAATTGTTATCCCAGGAAATCCCGGAGCGGGTGGGAAAGGAGCCCTCGGGAAGGACGGAGCCATCCTCGGGATGATCCTGGATTTCCTCCCCACGGATGCGGGGCCAAAGGAGGGATTTGGGATTTGCAGAGCCAGGAAGGAGCACAGTGCTTTGGGATAAACCCTGTCCTGGCTGGAATTCCAAGATTTTGGGGTCCCTTTTTTTGGGATAACCCTTTCCCAGCTGAATTCCAAGGATTTGGGGTCTGTTATTTTGGGATAACCCTTTCCCAGCTGGAATTCAGGATTTCAGGATTTTTGGGATAACCCTTTCCCAGCTGAATTCCAAGGATTTGGGGTCCGTTATTTTGGGATAATCCTTTCCTGGCTGGAATTCCAGGTTTTGGGGTCCATTCTTGGGAATCCAGGGAACTGGCTTTAATTTTTTTAGGATAACCCTTTCCCAGCTGGAATTCCAAGGATTTTGGGCTCCATTTTTTTGGGATAAACCTTTTGTTGGCTAGAATCCAGGGATTTGGAGTGCAAACTGGAATTCCAGGATTTTGGGTTCCGTTCCTTCCCTCCACCACCCTCAGCTCCATCTGGGAATGGCAGGGGATAAAAAATTCCCTTTCCCTGAGAATTCCACCGAGGGATTTGGAGCAATCCCGTCCCATGGCAGACTGGATCCTCTTCCCAATTTCCTCAAGAATTCCACACAAGCTCCATCCCCCCCCCTCCAAGGCTGTTCCCCATTTTCCATGGGAATTCCAGAGGTTTTTCCCGCCCAGGTCTCCGCGGGGATTATCCCGGTCTCCGTGGGCCGTGAAGAAAATCAATTCTGGCTGTTCCCAGAGCCAGCGGAGCCTCTTCCAACAGAGACTCCGGGAAGAGGCCCAGACCCTCCGGAATCTGCAGCATCCCAACATCGTCGGTGGGAATTCACCGGGAATGCAGGGGTTGGATTTGTTGGGAATGGAGGGGTTGGATTTGTTGGGAATGGAGCGGGTGGATCTTTGGAAATGGAAGAATTGGATCCATGGGAAAGGAAGGATTGGATCCATTGGAATAGAGTGGGTGGATCGTTGGGAATGGAGGGGGTGGATTTGGTGGGAATGGAGGTGTTGGATCCGTTGGGAATGGAGGGTTTGGATCTGTGGGAATGGAGGGGATGGATCGATTCCCATTCCCACTGGTCCCATTTCTATTCCCATCCCATCAATCCCATCCCATTCCCATGGATCCTATTCCTGTTCCTTCAGTCCCATCCCATGGCTCCCATTCTCACGGCTCCCCTTCCCATGGATCCCGTTCCCATTCCTGTAGTTCCTGTTCCCACAGACCCCATTCCCATGGATCTCATGGATCCCATTCCCTCCCCAGTCCCATGGATCCTGTTCCCATAGATCCCATTCCAGTTCCCACGGCTCCCATTTCCATGGATCCCATTCCCACGGATCCTGTTCCCACAGATCCTGTTCCTCTGGATCCCGTTCCCATGACTCCCATTCCCACAGGTTCCATTCCCATGGATCCATAGCTCCCATTCCCGTTTCCCATTCACATAGATCCCATGGATCCCATTCCCATAGGTTCCATTCCCACGAATCCCATGGATCCTGTTCTCATGGATCCCATGCCTCTCATAGATCCCACGGCTCCCATTCCCACATTTCCCATTCCCATGGCTCCCATTCCCACATCTCCCGTTCATCTCACGTTTCCCACAGATCCCACGTTTCCCATTCCCATAGATACCAGGTTCCCATAGATCCCACGTTTCCCATTCCCACAGATCCCACGTTTGTTTCCCGTTCCCACAAATCCCACATTTCCCACAGATCCCATGTTTCCCACAGTTTCCCGTATTTCCCACATTTTCCACATTTGCATCCCATTCCCACATTTCCCACAGATCCCACATTTCCCATTCCCACAGAACCCAGCTTTCCCATAGATCCCACGTTCGTTTCCCATTCCCACAGATCCCACGTTTCCCACAGAGTTTCCCATGTTTCCCACGGATCCCACATTTTTTTCCCATTCCCAGGGTACCGGGCTCTGACGGAGGCTCCGGACGGGAGCCTGTGCCTGGCCATGGAATTTGGGGGGGAGAAATCCCTGAACGACCTGATCGAGGAACGCCGGGAGCAGGGTCTGGGAGCATTCCCGGCTCCCACCATCCTGCACGTGGCCCTGAGCATGGCCAGGGGTCTCCAGGTACCGGGAATGCCAGGAAAAATCCCGGGAAAACACTTCCGGGAAAATCCTGGGATTCCGGGAGAGAGGGGAGACAGGGAGGGATTCCAGCTGCTGGGTAGGGGGGGTTGGGATAGGGATGGGTGGGATCTTGGGAAGGAATTCCTGGCTGGGCTGGAATTCCCAGAGAATCCCTGGATCCCTGGCAGTGTCCGAGGGTGGTTTTGAATCACCCTGGGATCATGGGAAGTGTCCCTGGGATGGGATTGAAGGTCCATGGATCCCATCCCAAACCATTCTGGGATCCAGGATGCTCAGGATCCATCCCTGATGGATTTTTTATGGAATTTGGGGATGGAAAAGGGAAGGGAGACCCTTCCTGGAGTGCCGAATTCCCAGGGAAGCCCCTGGATCCCGAAATTCCTTCCCGAAGAGGAGTCGGGATGGATCCAATGCCAGGCTGGGAGAGCTGGGAATGTGCAGCTGGATCAGGGAAGGATCCAGGGAATCCTCGGAGACTTTTCCCGAGGGAAAGGAGAGCTGGGATTTGGGAAAGGGCTGGAGGGCCAGGAGCCAGGGAATGGCTTCCACTGGGAAAGGGGAGCTTGGGATTTGGGATCTTGGGAAGGAATTCCCAGCTGGGCTGGAATTCCCAGAGAATCCCTGGATCCCTGGCAGTGCCCAAGGAAAGGCTGGAGCACCCTGGGATCGTGGGAAGTGTCCCTGGGATGGGATTGAAGGTCCATGGATCCCATCCCAAACCATTCCGGGATTCTGGGATCCAGGATGCTCAGGAACCATCCCAAGGGATTTTTATGGTATTCAGTAATAGAAAAGGGAAGGGAGACCCTTCCTGGAGTCCTGAATTCCCAGGGAAGCCCCTGGATCCTGAAATTCCTTCCTGGAGATGAGTCGGGATGGGGATGGATCCAATGCCAGAGAGGGCTGATCCACAAGATCCCGATCCCTGACTTTCCAAGGCCGGATCCGGGGATTTTTTTTTTTCCCCCCTTCCTTTCTCCCCTATCCGAGGGGAACGTTTTCCCCGGGAATTCCCGGTATTCCCGCAGTACCTGCACACGGAGCAGCGCCTGCTCCACGGGGACATCAAATCCCCCAACGTGGTCGTGCGCGGCGCCTTCGACTCCGTGAAAATCTGCGACGTCGGAGTCTCCCTGCCCCTGGATGAGAACCTGGCAGGTGGGAATTCCCGGGAATTCCCTGGGAATCCAGGGCTTCCCTGGAGGTGTTGGGCGTAGAGGGAATTCCAGGCTTTTTTGGGGAGGGGGGGTTTTAGGGGACAGTGGGAATTGGGGTGGGGGAAACCCAGGGATTGTTCCCAGCCAGAGCCTTGGGAATTGCCTTGGGATTTATTTGGAATATTAAGATGGAGTCTGGAATCTCCTGGAGAAAAGTGAGGATGGGCCAGTTTCATTGGGAATGTGGAGCTGGAGGATGGGAATGGATCAGGTTTTATTGGGATTATGGATTCGGTTTTATTGGGAATGTGAAGGCTCTGGAGTCTCCTGGAGGAATGTTGGAATGGATCCAGTTCTATTGGGAATCTGGATCCAGAGGATGGGAATGGATCAGGTTTTACTGGGAATATTCAGCTGGAGGTTCTGGAATCTCCTTGAGGGGGCGGGGGGGGGGGGGGGGGGGGGGTGGGAATGGATCAGGTTTCTTGGGAATGTGGAGCTGGAGGTACTGGAAACTCCTGGAGGGATCCACAGGGCACTGGAATTCCATCAAGGATCTCCAGGGCTTGGGAATGCATCCAGGAGTCTGGAATTCCTCTGGGAAAGGGGAGACCCCTGTTCCTGGAATCCCCCTGTGGGAATGTGTTTTTTCCCGGGATCCCAATCCTAATTAAATCCCATTCCCAATATGGAATCCCAATCCAAATCTGTGATGCCATTCCCAATCCAATCCCATTCCTAATGAAGGATCCCATTCCTAATCTGCAATCCCATCCCCAATCCAATGCCATTCCTAACCCACTATCCCGATCTGGGATGTCATTCCCATTCCAAATCCAATCCCATTCCTAATCCAGTATTCCATTCCCAATCTGGGATCCATTCCCAATCTAGGATCCAAATCGTGAATCCCATTCCCAATCTGTGATCCCATTCCCAATGTGGGATCCCATTCCCAGTCCAATCCAATCCCATTCTCAGTTCAGGGTCCCATTCCCAATGCGGGATCCCATTCCCAATCCCATTCCCAATCTGGGATTCTATTCTAAATCCAACCCATTCCCGATCCAGAATCCCAATCCAAATCTGGGATTCCAATCCAATCCCATTCCTAATTTGCAATCCTATTCCCATCCCCAATCCAATCCCATTCTCAATAGAGGATCCCATTCCAATGCCATTCCTAATCCACTATCCTGATCTGGGATCCCATTCCCAATCCAGGATGTCATTCCCATTCCCAGTCTAGGATCCATTCCCAGTTTGGGATCCCAATCCTGAGTCCTGTTCCCAGTCTGTGGTCCCATTCTCAGTTCAGGGTCCCATTCCCAATCCAATCCCATTCCTAATGGGATCCCGTTCACAATCCCATTCCCAATATGGGGGTCCCATTCCTAATCCCTGATTCCAATCCAATCTGGAATCCCATTTCCAATCCTGTTCCCAATCCCGTTCAAAATACAGGATCCCATTCCCAATCCTATTCCCAATTCCAGTCAAATTCCCAATCTGGGACCCTGTTCCTAATCCAAACCAATCCAATCCCATTCCCAATCTGGGATCCCGTTCCCAATCCCATTCCCAATCTGGGATCCCGTTCCCAATCCCATTCTCAATCTGGGATCCCGTTCCCAATCCCATTCCCAATCTGGGGTCCCGTTCCCATTCCCAATCTGGGATCCCGTTCCCAAACCAATCCCATTCTCAATCTGGGATCCCGTTCCTAAACCAGTCCAATCCAATCCCATTCCCAATCTGGGGTCCCGTTCCTAAACCAGTCCAATCCAATCCCATTCCCAATCTGGGATCCCGTTCCCATTCCCAATCTGGGATCCCGTTCCCATTCCCAATCTGGGATCCCGTTCCCAAACCAATCCCATTCCCAATCTGGGATCCCGTTCCCAATCCCATTCCCAATCTGGGATCCCGTTCCTAAAGCAGTCCGATCCAATCCCATTCCCAATCTGGGATCCCATTTCCTTTCCAATCTGGGATCTTGTTCCCAATCCCGTTCCAAATCCAATCCAGTCCCGTTCCCAATCCATTCCCATTCCCGATCCCGTTGCAGTGAGCGATCCCGAGCTGTGCTACGTGGGCACGGAGCCCTGGAAGCCTCCGGAGGCGCTGGAGCCACACGGGATCATCTCGGACAGATCCGACATTTTCCCGTTCGGACTCACCCTGTGGGAGATGCTGTCCCTCAGCATCCCGCACCTGCCCCTGTCCCAGAGCGGATCCGAAGGTTGGGAATTCCCGCCCGGAATGGGATCAGAGACGGGATTTGGGGGGGGGGGGGGGGGGGGGGGGGGGGGGAAACAGGATGGAGGGATGGGAGCCAGGATTAGCACTGGGAAAGGGGGAGATTGGGAAAGGGGAGCTTGGGAAGGAATTCCCGGCTGGGCTGGAATTCCCAGAGAATCCCTGGATCCCTGGCAGTGTCCAAGGGTGGGTTTGGATCACCCTGGGATCATGGGAAGTGTCCCTGGGATGGGATTGAAGGTCCATGGATCCCATCCCAAACCATTCCGGGATTCTGGGATCTAGGACACTCAGGATCCATCCCTGACGGATTTTTTTATGGAATTTGGGGATGTGATAAGGGAAGGCAGACCCTTCCTGGAGTGCCGAATTCCCAGGGAAGCCCCAGGGAATTCCCGAAATTCCTTCCCGGAGAGGAGTCGGGACGGGGATGGATCCAATGCCAGGCTGGGAGAGCTGGGAATGTGCAGCTGGGTCAGGGAAGGATCCAGGGAATCCTCGGAGCCTTTTCCCGAGGGAAAGGAGAGCTGGGATTTGGGAAAGGGCTGGAGGGCCAGGAGCCAGGGAATGGCTTCCACTGGGAAAGGGGAGCTTGGGATTTGGGACCTTGGGAAGGAATTCCCAGAGCGGGCTCGCTCCGGGAATATCAGGGCTGGAATCTGGGGAGGGGATTCCCGGGATCCGCTCTCTCCCGACATCCACGCCTCCCTCTCCGAATTCCAGAGGATTCGTTTTCCGAGGAATCCTTCGACGAGGATTCCTACTACGCGGCTCTGGGCACGCGGCCGGCGCTGCCCCCGGAGGCGCTGGATCCATCCCAGGGATCCGTGCGGGAATTGTTCGGGGTCTGCACTTCCCGCGATCCCGGACAGCGCCCGGCGGCCGCGCAGATCGTCCGGGCCCTGGAGTCCGACCCGCAGCCCTGAACGGACACGGAATTCCTGCTCACCCCTCTGGAATTCCCGGGATTCCTGGAGCCCCGCGTGCTCCCCGGGTTTTCCTAGCGCTTGGTGTTCCTCCCTCGCTCCTGGAATTCCAGAGGTTGATGTTCCTGCACTTCCAGCGGGATGGGGGCGCTGGAGCCCTGGCATTCCCACAGTTCCCAGAGCCACGACATTCCCAGATTCCCGGAGCCCTGAGCTTCCTGCAATTCCCAGAACTTGACATTCCCAGAATTCCAGAGCCTGGCATTCCCAGATTTCCATCAGGACGTGGCTCCGGAGCCGTTCCCGTTTCTCTGGAACAGCTGGAATTTCGTCCGTCCTATCCCAATTTTTTTTTGGGACGGATTTTCCCTCTCTGGAGTTGGAATTCCCTGCATTGTGCAGTTGGATTCTCCCACTTTTCCAGGTAGGATTTTCCCAAATTTTCAGGTTGGATTTTCCCAGGTTTGGGACTGGGTTTTCCCTCTGTTCTGGGTCGGAATTTCCTTATTTTAAGTTGGATTCTCCCACTTTTCCAGGTAGGATTTTCCCAAATTTTCAGGTTGGATTTTCCCAGGTTTGGGACTGGGTTTTCCCTCTGTTCTGGGTCGGAATTTCCTTATTTTAAGTTGGATTTTCCGTCTTTTAGGTCAGATTTTTCCTTCCTTTTCGAGTTGGATTTTCCCCTTTTTTTTTTTTTTTTTTTTTTGTGTGTGTGTTTCTGGACTGGAATTTCCTGAGTTTTCCCATTGGATTTTCCACTGGGAATCCAGTTTCCCACATTTTCCACTGGGAATCCAATTCCCATTGGATTTTCCCACTTCTTGGGTCCAACTTTCCCTCTTTCTTATTTTTGAGTTGGATTTTCCCTCTTTTCCCAGGTGGGATTTTTCCCTCATTTTAGGTTGGATTTCCTTCATTTTCCCACTCTTTGGGATCTGCATTTTCCCAATTTTCCGGCTGAACTTTCCCGCTTTGGAGTTGGAATTTCCACTTCTGTTTTTGTTGGAATTTCCTTCATTTTGGAGTTGGGTTTTCCCTCTCTTCCAGGTGGGATTTTCCCTCTTTTTTTTAGGACTGACTCTCCCAGTTTTCAGGCTGGATTCTCCCAGTTTTGGGATTGGATTTTCCCTCTTTTTTTTTTTTTTTTTTGGGCTGGAATTTCCCTCTTTTCAGGTTGGATTCCCCATCCCCCCCCCCCCCCACCCCCACCCCTTTTTTCATCTTGAATTTTTCCCTCTTTCCAGGTCGGAATTTCCTTAATTTTTGAGTTAGATTTTCCCAAGTTTTTCCCTCAGGAATGTTCCCAATAAATGGATTTGTTTTCCCCCTCTCTGTGGGATTGATGGATTTTTGTTTCCTTTGGGATTTGGATTTTCCAGGGGGGCTTGGATGGGGATTTGGGTGCTTGGAGGGGGAAATATCCTCAAAAAACCTTGGACTATTTCCATAAAACCATGGAATAACCTCACGAAACTTTGGAATATTTCCATAAAACCCTCAAAGAGCAGAAAAACTTGGAATATTGTCATAAATTTATGGAATGTCACCAGAAAACCATGGAATACTTCCATAAAACCTTGGAATATCGTCATAAATTTATGGAGCATCATCATAAAACCTTGGAATACTGTCACAAAACTTCGGAACAGTGTCATAAATTTATGGAATATTGTCACAAAACATTGGAATATTTCCACAAAGCCCCTGGAATTTCCTGCCTGGGAGGGCCCCGGGAGGCTCCGGGTGCAAATCCCACGGGAAAAACCCCGGGAAGAATTCCCGGCACAATTCCAATGGAGGGAGAAAAAAAAAATAAAAATTCCACGAACGAAACCCTGACCCCAATTAACTTAAATCCCCCCCCAAAAAAAAACCCCAAAAAACAAAACACCCAGGAAAACCGAGGAATTCCGGGGTAATCCTGGAAGAATTCCAGGATTTCCAGTGGAGCGCAGCAACTGTGCAGGAAGTGAGAGGGGAGGAATTCCCGAGGGACATTCCCAAGGGAAAGAATCAGGGATTTAGGGAAAGGATTCCCAAGGGAAAGAATCAGGGATTTAAGGAAAAATTCCCAAGGGAACATTCCCAAGGGAATGAAGGATTTAGGGAAAGATTCCCAAGGAAATTAAGGATTTAGGGAGAGGATTCCCAAGGGAAAGAATCAGGGATTTAGGGAAAGGATTCCCAAGGGAATGGAGCATTCCCAAGGGAGGGATTTGGAAGGGAAGGGATTTTTAGGGAAAAATTCCCAAGGGAACATTCCCAAGGGAATGAAGGATTTAGGGAAAGATTCCCAAGGAAATTAAGGATTTAGGGAGAGGATTCCCAAGGGAAAGAATCAGGGATTTAGGGAAAGGATTCCCAAGGGAATGGAGCATTCCCAAGGGAGGGATTTGGAAGGGAAGGGATTTAAGGAAAAATTCCCAAGGGAACATTCCCAAGGAAATTAAGGATTTAGGAAATGATTCCCAAGGAAAAGAATCAGGGATTTAGGGAATGATTCCCAAGGGAATCAGGGATTTAGGGAAAGGATTCCCAAGGGAAAGAAACAATCAGGGATTTAGGGAAAGGATTCCCAAGGAAAAGAATCAGGGATTTAGGGAAAGGATTCCCAAGGGAATGAGGGATTCCTGTGGGAGCTCAGGATTCCCAAGGAAAAGACAGGATTCCAAAAAGAGGGGAGGGATTTAAGGATTTTTAGGGATTTAGGGATTTTTCGGGATTTAGGGATTCAGAGAAGGGAAGGAATTCTGGGAAGAGATTCTGGGAAGGAGTTCAGGAAAAAGAAGGGATTTAGGGAAAGAATTCAGGGAAGGGATTTAGGGATTTCAGGGAAGAGATTTTGGGAAGGAATTTAGGGAAGGAATTCAAGGACAGGATTCAGGGATTTAGGGAAGAGATTTAGGGATTTTAGGAAGGGATTTCAGGGAAGGGAAGGGATTTAGGGAACAGATTCAGGGAAGAGATTTTGGGAAGCAGTTCAGAGATTTAGGGATTCAGGGATTTAGGGAAGGAGTTCAGGGAAGAGATTTCGGGAAGGGATTCAGGAAAGAAGGGATTTAGGGAGGGGGTTTAGGGAAGGAATTCAGGGAAGGGGCTCAGGTAAAAGGGATTTAGGGAAGGGATTCAGGGATCTAGGGAAGGGATTTAGGGAAGGATTCCCATGGGAGCTCAGGATTCCCTTGGGATCTCAGCAGGACCCTCCTGGATCAATCCCAGCTTTTCCCATCCCCTCAGGAGCTCAGGCTGGGCCTGAGGACCCCGACGATCCCGATCCAAGTGATCCCAAAGATCCCGATAATCTTGAGCCCAATACAAGTGATCCCAATGATCCCGATCCCAATGATCCTGATGTTGATCCCAAAGATCCCAGTGATCCTAATACCAGTGATCCCAATGATCCAAATCCTGATCCCAATTATCTCGATGACTCCGATCCCAGTGATCCCGATGATCCTGATCCTAAAGATCCTGATGTTGATCCCGATGGTCCCGATCCTGCTCCCAATGATCCCACTGATCCCGATCCTGATCCCAGTGATCCTGCTGATCCTGCTCCCAAAGATCCTGATCCCAGTGATCCCGATCCCGATCCCAGTGATCCTGCTGATCCTGCTCCCAAAGATCCTGATCCCAGTGATCCCGATCCTGATCCCAGTGATCCTGCTGATCCTGCTCCCAATGATCCCGCTGATCCCGATCCTGAACCCAAAGATCCCGATGTTGATCCCGCTGATCTCAATCCTGATCCCGCGGACCCCGATGTTGATCCCAGCCCCGATCCCAGCGATCCCGATCCCGCAGATCCCGCTCCGTGCAGGAGGTTGTAGACCAGGAAGTCGGCGCGGCCGCAGTACCGGGCAGCGAAGCCTCTCCCGTCCGGAGTGGGGTCAGAAAAAGCCAAATCCCGGGAATTCAGAATGGCCCCGAACACGAACGTGCGCCTGGAGTGGCAAAAGAAACGGGGAAAAAACGGGATTGGGAATCCAGATCCCGGCACTGGATCCCAGAGAAAGGGGAACGGGCAAAACCGGGAATGGTCGGAGGTGGGATTCCTGCTTTTCTCGCTGGAATTTTGGAGGTTTTTAGGGGAAATCTGGGGTATTCTTAGTCAAATGTCCAGGATTCTTTTCGGTCAAAACCTGGGATATTTTTCGTTGAAGTCTGGGAAATGTTTAGGCAAAATCCGGAATGTTTTTAGTTGAAATCTGGGATATTTTTAGTTGAAATCCAGGATATTCTTAGGTGAAACCAGGATTCCCAACGACAATCCCAGTTTTCCATGTCCATCTCTCTCCCCAAATCCCAGTTTCCCGTCTCCCTCCCAACCAGAATCCCACTTTTCCATGTCCCATCCCTCTCCAAATCCCAGATTTCCCTCCCCAAATCCCAGTTCCCCATTTTCACCCCTCTCCCTAAATCCCAGTTTTCCATGTCCAACCCTTCCAAATCCTGGTTTTCCCCTCCCCAAATCCCAGATTTCCCTTCCCAAATCCCAGTTTTCCGTCTTTCTCCCAACCAGAATCCCAGTCTCCCATATCCTTCCCTCCCTGAATCCCAGTTTTCCATGGCCATCCCTCCCCAGATCCCACTTCCCTGTCCTTTTCCCATGCCCCCCCTGCCTGTATCCCAGCATCCATCCATCCATCCATCCATCCATCATCCATCATCCATCCATCCATCATCCATCCATCCCTGATGTTCATTCCCAGTGTTCCTTCCCAGTGTCCATCCATCCATCCATCCATCCATCCATCATCCATCCATCCATCCATCCATCCATCATCCATCCATCCATCCATCCATCCATCCATCATCCATCCATCCATCATCCATCCATCCATCCATCCATCCATCATCCATCCATCATCCATCCATCCATCCATCCATCCATCCATCATCCATCCATCATCCATCATCCATCATCCATCCATCCCTGATGTTCATTCCCAGTGTTCCTTCCCAGTGTCCATCCATCCATCCATCCATCCATCCATCATCCATCCATCATCCATCCATCCATCCATCCATCCATCCATCATCCATCCATCCATCATCCATCCATCATCCATCATCCATCATCCATCATCCATCCATCCCTGATGTTCATTCCCAGTGTTCCTTCCCAGTGTCCATCCATCCATCATCCATCCATCATCCATCCATCCATCCATCATCCATCCATCCATCATCCATCCATCATCCATCCATCCATCATCCATCCATCCATCCATCCATCCATCATCCATCCATCATCCATCCATCCATCCATCATCCATCCATCATCCATCCATCCATCATCCATCCATCCATCATCCATCCATCATCCATCCATCCATCATCCATCCATCCATCATCCATCCATCCATCCATCATCCATCATCCATCCATCCATCATCCATCCATCCATCCATCCATCCATCCATCCATCCATCCATCATCCATCATCCATCATCCATCCATCCATCCATCCATCATCCATCCATCCCTGATGTTCATTCCCAGTGTTCCTTCCCAGTGTCCATCCATCCATCCATCCATCCATCCATCATCCATCCATCCATCATCCATCCATCCATCATCCATCCGTCCATCATCCATCCATCCATCATCCATCCATCCATCCATCCATCCATCCATCCATCCATCCATCCATTCCCGGTGTTCATCCATTCATTCCCACGTTCATTCCCGGTGTTCATCCATCCATTCCTGGTGTTTTCCATCCATCCATCCATCCATGAATCCATCCACGAATCCATCCATCCATCATCCATCCATCCATTCCCAGTGTTGTTCATCCATCCATTTATCCCCCCGTCCATTATCCCATTATCCCATCATCCCATGCCATCCTTTATCCCACCCCATTATCCCATTATCCCATTATCCCATCCCACCTGAGCGCATCCAGCATTCTCCGGGCAATCCCGCAGCGCCGGCGTGATCCCAGCACCCAGATCCGGCTGATCCCGCACACGGCCGGCTCCGGATCCAGGGAGCAGCGCCAGGCACGGAGCGCCAAGGGATCCCGGGAATCGCCCCGGGAATGCTCCGGGGGGTCGGGGAGTGGCGCCGAGCCCGGCTCCGGCAGCACTCGGAATGCCTGTGGGAATGGGGATGGGAAATTTGGAATGGGAAAACTGGAATGGGAAACCGGGAACGGGGAAATGGAAATGGGGATGGGAAACTGGGAATGGGGACTGGAAGTGGGAAAGTGGGAATGGGAAACTGGGATTGGGAAGGGAGATAGGAATGGGAACTGGGATGGAAAACTAGGAATGGGGACTGGGAATGGGGGATGGAACTGGGAATGGGAAACTGGGAATGGGGATGGAAAACTGGGAATGGGAATAATGGGATGGGGATGAGAACTGGGAATAGGGATGGAAAACTGGGAATAGGAATGGGAATGAGGATGGGAAATTGGGAATGGGAACAGGAATGGGAACTGGAGACAGAAAACTGGAAATGGGAACTTGGAATGGGGATGGGAATAATGGGAACTGGGAATTGGGATGGAAAACTGGGAACGGGAATAATGGGAATGGGGATGGGGACTGGGAATGGAAAACTGGGAATGGGACAATGGGAATTGGGAATGGGGCCAGGAACTTGGAATGGGGACTGGGAAATGGGGCACAGATCCTGGGAATGGGATTGGAAAAGTGGGATTGGGGCACAGGTGCAGGGAATGGGAACAGGATTGAGACTGGGAATTGGGAATTGGGGATTGGGGACTGGGAAATGGGGATTGAGAAATCGGGATTGGGGATCGGAAAATTGGGGTTGGAAAATCGGGATTGGGAATTGGGAAATCCGGGTCAGGGCCATCCCAGGGATCCCTCCCAGGATTCTCCGGGAATTCCTTCCCAGCTCCCGTTAACGGGAATCCTTCCCAGCCCGATCCATCCATCCATCATCCATCCATCATCCATCCATCCATCCATCATCCATCCATCATCCATCCATCATCCATCCATCCATCATCCATCCATCATCCATCCATCCATCATCCATCCATCCATCATCCATCCATCATCCATCCATCCATCCATCATCCATCCATCCATCCATCCATCCATCCATCCATCATCCATCATCCATCCATCCATCATCCATCATCCATCCATCATCCATCCATCATCCATCCATCCATCCATCCATCCATCATCCATCATCCATCCATCCATCATCCATCATCCATCCATCATCCATCCATCCATCCATCATCCATCCATCCATCCATCCATCATCCATCCATCCATCATCCATCCATCCATCCATCCATCCATCCATCATCCATCCATCCATCATCCATCCATCATCCATCCATCCATCCATCCATCCATCCATCCATCCATCATCCATCCATCCATCATCCATCCATCATCCATCATCCATCCATCCATCCATCATCCATCATCCATCCATCCATCCATCCATCCATCCATCATCCATCATCCATCCATCCATCATCCATCCATCCATCATCCATCATCCATCCATCATCCATCCATCCATCCATCATCCATCATCCATCCATCCATCCCTCACCGTCCCCAAATCAATCACTTATCATCAACCCCTAATTAATAACTAAACCCTCATTCATCACTAACCAAGCGCTAATTAACGGCCAATCACAAATTAATCCCTAATCACTGATTAACCCACAGTTAATAACCGATCACTAATGCATCACTAATCTGCCGGTTGCCAATTGCCAAGCACCAATTAATCTCTGATCATTCATTAATTGTTAATTAATAGCTGGTCTCTAATTTGTCATTAACCAACCAATCACCAATGAACCAGTAATTAATTACAGATCAGGCACTGATTAATCACTAATTACCCATTAACCAGATCCCCAAACCATCAATCAATCGGTCTCTAATAAATCAATCACTTCAATTAATCAATTTAATCAATTTGAGTTAGTCAATGAGTTAATCAATCAATTAATGAGTCAATCAATCAATCAATCAATCACTTAACGAGTCAATCAATCAATTAATCAAAGAGTTAATCAATTAACGAGCCAATCAATTAACAAGTCAATCAATCAATCAATGAGTCAATCAATTAACGAGTAAATCTATCAATTAATGAGTCAATCAGCGAGTTAACAAATTTTAATGAGTTAACGAATCAATCGATGAGTTCATCGATCAGTTAAGGAGTCAATCAATTAATGAGTCAATCACTTAATGAGTCAATAAATCAATTGATTAATGAGTCAATCAATTAACGAGTCAGTCAATCAATCAATGAGTCAATTGATTGATTAATGAGTCAATTGATTAACAAGACAATCAATCAATTAACAAGTCAATCAATTAACGAGTCAATCAATCAATCAATCAATTAATGAGTCAAATCAATCGATTAATGAGTCAATCAATCAATTAACAAGTCAATGAATCAATCGATTAACGAGTCAATCAATCAATCCATTAACGAGGCAATCGATCAATTAACGAGTCAATCAATCAATCGTTTAACGAGTCAATCAATCAATCGATTAACGAGTCAATCAATCGATTAACGAGTCAATCAATCAATCGTTTAACGAGTCAATCAATCAATCGATTAACGAGTCAATCAATCGTTTAACGAGTCAATCAATCAATCGATTAACGAGTCAATCAATCGATTAACGAGTCAATCAATCAATCGATTAACGAGTCAATCAATCAATCGATTACTGAGTTAATCAATCAATCGATTACTGAGTTAATCAATCAATCGATTAACGAGTTAATCAATCAATCGATTAACGAGTCAATCAATCAATTAACAAGTCAATGAATCAATCGATTAACGAGTCAATCAATCCATTAACGAGGCAATCGATCAATTAACGAGTCAATCAATCAATCGATTAACGAGTCAATCAATCAATCGATTAACGGGTCAATCAATCAATCGATTAACGAGTCAATCAATCAATCGATTACTGAGTTAATCAATCGACCAATCAACCGATCGATGAGTTAATTAACGAGTTAATTAATTAATTAGCCATTCGTTTCCTGACCTGCGTGATGCCGTGCGCGGCCAGGCAGCCGAGGACGGAGCCGCTGCCGGGGCTCACGAACAGATAAACGTGGGATTGCTCCGGGAAAATCTGGGAATTCCGCCGGGAATTCCGCCCCGGCTCCAGGGGATTATTCTGGGATGGCTCCGGGCACCACGGGGTCCCCGCTGGGAATCCCAGCTCGGAATCCACCAGAGCCAGAACCTCCTGTGCCTGCCGGGAGAAACGGGAATGGTCGGAATTCCGGGAGAAATGGGGATTCCAGGGAAATGGAGATCATGGGAATTCCAAGGGAAATGGGAATTCCAAGGGAAATGGGGATCATGGGAATTCCAGGGGAAATGGGAATTCCAAGGGAAATGGGGATCGTGGGAATTCCAGGGGAAAGGGGGATCGTGGGAATTCCAGGGGAAATGGGAATTCCAGGGAAATGGGGATCGTGGGAATTTCAGGCGAAATGGGGATCATGGGAATTCCAGGGAACACCGGGATGGGAATCATGGGAAAAACAAGATTGGCACCGGGAATTCCCATGACAATGGGATGGGAAGTCCCACAGAAAGCACCATGGGGATTCATGGGAACACTGGGATGGGAATCACACGAATTCCTTGGAAAAACGGGATGGGATCCATGGGAATTCTAGGGAGCAGCAGGATGGGGGATCACGGGAATTCCCAGGAAAACTCAGATGGGAATTCCCGAGGAAACTAGGATAGGCTCCAGGAATTCCCTGGAAGAATGGGATTGGTATCAGGAATCCCCAGAAAAAGGGGGAAGGACACTGGGAATTCCTGGGAAAACCGGGATGGGAAATCTCAGGAAAAACAGGCTGGGCTCCAGGAATTCCCAGGAAAAATGGGGTTCGCATCAGGAATTCCAAGGAAAACAGGATTTGTTCCCAAAAAGAAGGCCGGGTTCAGGCAGGGAATCGGGATCTAGGGATGGGGGTGGGGTGGGAATCAGGGATCAGCTCCCGTTCCCAGAGGAAATCCCAGGGAATTCCCAGTACCTTCCTGATGGCGTATTTGGGATCCCCGGGCTGGATCAGGACGATTTTGCCATCCCAGAATTCCGCAACCACGCGCTCCTTCTTCCAGCCCTGCCGGGAAAATCCAAAAAAACCCCAACTTCAGGATTGGGGGATCCCGGGATTCAGGGATTGGGGGATCCTGGGATTCCAGGTTTGGAGGATCCTGGGATTCTGGAATTAGGGGATCCCAGAATTCCAGGACTGGAGGATCCTGGGATTGGAGGATTCCAAGATTCTGGGATTGGGGGATCCTGGGATTCCAGGTTTGGAGGATCCTCGGATTCTGGAATTGGGGATCCCAGAATTCCAGGACTGGGGATCCCGGGATTGGAGGATTCCAAGATTCTGGAACTGGGGTATTTTGGGATTAGCAGATCCCAGGATTCCAGAATTAGGGGATCCCAGGATTGGGGGAACCCAGAATTCTGGGATTGGGGGATCCTGGGATTCCAGGTTTGGAGGATGCCAAGATTCTGGGATTGAGGGATCCCAGGATTCTGGGATTAGAGGAGATCCCAGAATTCCTGGACTGGGGGATCCCAAGTAAGTGGATCCCAGGATTCCAGAATTGGGGGATCCCAGGATTGAACAATCCCAATATTCTGGGATGGGGGGATCCCAGAATTCTGGGATTGGGGGATCAGGGGATTCCAGGTTTGGAGGATCCTGGGATTCTGGAATTGGGGGATCCCAGAATTCCAGGACTGGAGGATCCTGACATTGGAAGGTCTCAGGATCCCAGGATTGGAGGATCCCAAGATTCTGGAATTGGGGGATCCCAGAATTTTGGGATTAGAGAGGATCCCAGAATTCTGGGACTGGGGGATCCCAGGTTTATGGAATCCCAGGATTTAGGGATTCTGGGATTCCAGGTTTGGAGGATCCCGGGACTCTGGAATTTGGCAATCCCAGAATTCTGGGTTTGGAGGGGATCCCGGAATTGGAGTATCCCAGATTTTGGGGATCCCGTGATTCTGGGATTGGGGGATCCAAGAATTCCAGGACTGGGGGATCCTGGGATTGGATGATCCCAGGATTCCAGAATTGGGGGATCCCAGGATTGGGGGAACCCAGAATTCTGGGATTGGGGGATCCGGGGATTCCAGGTTTGGAGGATCCTGGGATTCTGGAACTGGGGGATCCCAGAATTCCAGGACTGGAGGATCCTGGGATTGGAAGGCCTCAGGATCTCAAGATTGGAGGATCCCAAGATTCTGGAATTGGGGGACCCCAGAATTCTGGGATTAGAGAGGATCCCAGAATCCCTGGACTGGGGAATCCCAGGTTTCTTGGATTAAAGGATCCCAGGATTCCAGAATTGGGGTATCCCATCATTCTGGGATCAGGGGTTCCAAGAATTCATGGACTGGGCAATCCTGGGACTGGAGGATTTCAGGATTCCAGGTTTGAAGAATCCCAGGATTTCAGGACTGGAGGATCCCAGAATTCTGGGACTGGGGGATCCTGGGATTCCAGGTTTGGAGGATCCCAGGATTCTGCACTTGGGGAATCCAAGATTGGGGGATCCCGGGACTCTCGATCAGGATTTCAAGATTCCAGGATTGGAGGGTCCCGGGATTCTGGGAACCGCCGGAACAGGAATTGCTCTGGATTTCGGGAATGGGATCAATCCCAGCCATTCCTGGAGAGCACGGCCCAGGCTGGGATGGTCCCAGTTCCCTCTGGATACCAAATCCCAGCTGGACTGGGAATCCGGGAGATTCCCACCAGGAAAAGCCTCGGGAATCCATGGACTAGGACCACTGCCAGCATTCCCAGAATTCCCAGCCCATTCCCAGCCCATTCCCAGAATTCCCAGTCCATTCCCAGCCTATTCCCATTCCATTCCCAGAATTCCCAGCCCTGCCCTTCCCAGTCCATTCCAGGCCCATTCCCAGCATTCCCAGTCCATTCCAGGCTCACCAGGTAGCGGAGCCCCTCGCGGAGTCTCCGGTGGTGCTGGAGGTGCTGGAGCCGATCCTCGGGAATTCCGGGAGCGTAGAGCATCCCGCAGGATCCGCACTGCAGCGCCCCCAGCTGCCGCTGGCCCGCGTCCTGCCGGGAAAAGCGGGAATCGGGGCAGGGAATTCCAGGGAATTCCGGGAATCGGGGCAGGGAATCCCAGGGAAAAGCAGGAACCAGGGCAAGGAATTCCAGGGAAAGGTCAGGAATGAGCGGAGGGAATCCCAGGAATGCAGGGAATGAGGGCAGGGGAATTCCAAGGAAAACCGGGAAGGAGGGCAGGGAATCCAAGGATAAGGCTGGGAATCCAGAAAGGGAATTCCAGGGAAAGTTGGGAATGAGGGGAGGGAACTCCAGGAAAAGCTCGGGAACGTGAGCAGGGAATTCCAGGAAAAGCTCGGGAATGAGGGCAGGGAATACTCTGGAGAAGCTCGGGAATACAGAAAGGGAATTTCAGAAAAGTTGGGAATGCAGGGACGGAATTCCAGGAAAAGCCTGGGAATACAGAAAGGGAATTCCAGGAAAAGTTAGGAATGAGGGGAGGGAATTCTGGGAGAAAGCTGGGAATGAAGAGAGGGAACTCCAGGAAAAGCTTGGGAATGTGAAAAAGGAAACCCAGGGAAAAGTTGGGAATGAGGGGAGGGAATCCCAGGGAAAAGGTGGGAATACAGAAGGGGAATTCCAGGAAAAGTTGGGTATTGTGGAAAGCAAATTCCATGGAAAGACCAAGAATGAGGGGAGGGAATTATGGGAAAAGCTTGGGTGGGAATACAGAAAGGGAATTCTGGAAAAGTCTGGAATGCGGGAAGGAAATTCCAGGAAACGCTTGGGAACGTGAAGAGGGAATTCTGAATAAACCTCTGGAATGAGGGGAAGGAATTCTGGGAAAAGCTCGGGAATGAGGGGAGGGAATTCCGGGAAAAGTTGGGAATGAGGGCAGGGAATCCTGGGGAAAGGTCGGGAATACAGAAAGGGAATTCTGGGAATGTTGGAAATGAGGGCAAGAAATTGCAGGGAAAGTTGGGAATGAGGGCAGGGAATCCTTGGGAGAAGCTCAGGAAGACAGAATGGGAATTCCAGTTGGGAATGAGGGCAGGGAATCCTGGAAAAAGTCGGGAATGCGGCCGGGGAAGGGCAGGGATGGGAGAGGGCTGGGAATGGGGAGGGAAAGGGACGGGAATGCGGGATTTTGGGAAGGTGGGGTGTGTGGGAATGTGGGATTTGGTAAAGGAATGGGAAAGGATTTAGGGATGGGAATCTGGGAAGGAAATCCGGGGCGGGAATTTGGGATTTAGGGAAGGGAATGAGTTTGGGAAAGGATTTTGGGAATTTGGGATTTCAGGAGTTTGCAGCCCCAGGAATGGCTCCACATTCCAGGATTTTGGAAATTGGGATGCGATCAGGGATTTGGGATTTTGGGAATTTCCCCCTCCCCCGGTGATCCAAGGCTTTGGAAAATCCCCAAAAAAAACTGGGAGCGATCCCAAAGCTCCGGAATGATCCCCAGAATTCCCGGAATTTCCCCACTCCCAGTTGGGAATTCCCACTGTGCTCCTCCCAGTTTTCCCCACCCTCTCCCAGGAATCCCTTGGGTTGTCCCGGGCTCATTCCCAGGGAATTCCCAGATTTGCCATCCCACAGAACATTCCCGAATTCCCGGCACGTTCCCGCTGGGAATCTCACAATGATCATCTGGTCCCAGGAATGCTGCGAGGATTCCTTGGATTTCCTGGGAGCTTTTCCAGAGGGGCCGATCCCAAAGGGAGCCGGGAGCTCCTCCAGGGGCCTGGAAAACAGCAGGGAAAAACTGGGGAAAAGGGAGGGGAAAATGGGGAAAAATGGGAAGAGGAATGGGAAAAAATTGGGGAAAAAGGGGAAGTAAAAGGGGGAAAGGAAAAAGGGGGGGAAATGGGGAAAATGGGAAAAAAAAAAGGAAAACCAGGGAAAAAGCACAGGGAAAAAAAGTGGAAAAAAAGCAGGTGGGAAAATCTGGAGAAAACAGGGAAAAAGTGGGGAAAGGAGAGAGGGGGAAAAAAATGGGGAAAGTGGGAAAACCAGGTGGGAGAAAAGAGAGGGAAAGGAAAAAATGGGGAAAAAAAGAGGAAAAACAAGAGGAGAAAAGGGGGGGAAAAACAAGGGGAAAACTGGGAAAAAGTTGGGAAAAATTGGAAAAAAAGGGGGGAAAATTGGGAAAAGAGGGGGGGGAAATTGGGAAAAGGGGGGGGAAAATGGGGGAAAGCAGTTTGGAAAATCTGGGGGAAACAGGAAAAAAAATGGAAAAAATCAAGGCAAAAAAACAAGGGAAAAACTGGGGAAAAAAATGGGGAAAAAAAGATGGGGGAAAATCTGGGGAAAAGGAGGAATAAAAGAGGGAAATAAAATGGGAAGGACAAGAAAAGTAGGGAAAAGCATTTGGGAATCCCAGCATTTGAGATTCCCAGCATTTGAGAATTCCAGCATTTGGGAATTCCAGGATTTGGGAATCCCAGCATTTAAGAATTCCAGGATTTGGGATTCCCAGCATTTGGGAATTCCAGCATTTGGCAATCCCAGCATTTGGGAATCCCAGCATTTAAAAATTCCAGGATTTGGGAATCCCAGCATTTGGCAATTCCAGCACTTGGGAATCCCAGCATTTGAGATTCCCATCATTTAAAAATTCCAGCATTTGGGAATCCCAGCATTTGGCAATTCCAGCATTTGGGAATCCCAGCATTTGGCAATTCCAGGATTTGGGAATCCCAGCATTTAAGAATTCCAGGATTTGGGAATCTCAGCATTTGGGAATCCCAGCATTTGGCAATTCCAGCAGCACGCAGAGCGGGCAGAGGGGAGAATTCCAGGCTGGGAATTCCTGGGATTTCCGCCCCCACCCTGCTCTGGAAAAGCGGGAATGGGATCTCACCTCCTCCTGGTGGGAAGGAAGATGGGGAAGAGCCCGGCCGGGCACGGAGAGCCTGGAATAAAATCCCGGAATTCCGAGCGTCAGGAAAAGCGGGAACGCGGAATTCCGGCCCCAAAATCCCGGGAATTCCGCTTCCCCTGGATCCATCCCAGTGGGAATCCTGGGAATTGTTGGTGCCTCCGAGCCCAGAATTCCTGGGAAATCCAGGCAAAGAATTCCCAAGGTTTTCCCAACTCACCCAATTCCTTCTTCGGGCCGGAATCCCGGGAATCCGGGCTGGGAGAGGGCGGAATTCCAGAGGATTCCTGCTGGGGGAGAGAGGGGATTTCAGGGAAAACCTGGAATTCTGGGGGGGGGGGGTGGGGGAGGTGGGGGGAGGGGTCACCAGAGGGATTGGGGCTATTCCCAAGGATTTCCCAGTTTTTTTTTCCCAGGAATTCTGGGTCTGCTCCAGCCCGGGGAGTGTCCAGGGAAAGTCTGGATCACCCTGGGATTTGGGAACGGATCCCACCCAGAGCATCCTGGAATTCCGGGATCCAGGACACTCAGGATCCACCCCGAGGGGCTTTTTTTTTTATGGAATTCAGGGGTGGAAAAGGGGAGGGAGACCCTTCCTGGAATTCCCAGGGAATTCCCTGGATCCTTCCTGAATTCCTTCCCAGGGAAGGGCCGGATCCGATCCAGGAACGCTCCCAGGAAAGAATCCCGGGAATTTTTGGTGCCTTTTCCAAGGAGAAAAAAAAGGGGCTCTGGGAGAGCTGGAATTCGGGCCAGGAGCCAGGACTGGCTCCCCTGGGAATGGGAAGGGATTCCCAAAGAATTCCCAAGGAAAACACGGCAATTTGGGAGCATTTGGCTCCCAATGCAGATCCCAAATTTTCCGGCCTGGCAGGAAGCAGAAAATCGGGAGAACCTGGAATTGGCTCCAGGAAATTGGGAAAATCCCTGGAATTCCCAAGGAATCCCCCAGGAGCTCCAGAAGGAAAACCCAAAGGAGAATCACACAGGAATTCCAAAAGAAAACCAAAAACCACCCAAGAATTCCCGAGGAATTTCCCCCAGAAACCCCCAGGAATTCCAAAGGAAAATCCCAAAGTGAAATCCCACAAGAATCCTAAAGAAATTCCGAAGGAAAATCCCCCAAGAACAATCCCACAGGAATTCCCAGAGGAAAATGCCAAAAAAATCCCCAAAGAATCTCCCAGGAGCTCCCAAGGAAAATCCCAACGGAATCCCCAGAAATTCCCAAGGCTGTCCATCCCTCGGAGCCCTTCCCAAGGCCACAATTCCCAGGAATTCCCCGGAATTCTGCCCCATCCCTGCGCTCACCTCCTTCCCCACGTCACCCTCAGAATTCCCGGCGCTTTTCCCGGGAATTCCCTCCGAGCATTCCCGGTTTTCCTTCTCCTCTTCCCGCGCTTCCAGAATCCTTCCCGGCCTTTCCTTCCCCTCCTCCAATCCCGATTTTTCCAGGGCCTTTTCCGAAGGATTCTTGGCAGCTGCTCCGGAGTCTGCCGGGTTTTTCCCGGAAGAGGCTCCGGAGATTCCCGGGTTTTTCCGGGATCTCTTCCCGCTCTGGAAGAAGGCGGAGCCCAGCGGGAGCCGCAGCGCCGGCCGCACCCCCGCGCTCAGCACCCGGAATTCCGACTTCTTCCGGAGCACGCGATTCTGGGAATCGCCGGCACCGGAGTGCCGAGAATTCCCGGCGTTCCCGCCGCTTTTCCCCTTTGGAATCTCCTGCCGGGCCTTGGGATTGGCTTTGCCTTTGGAGCCGCGATTCCTGACGGGATTCCCGGAATTCCCGCCGGGATTCCCGGAATTCCCGGGTTTCTGCAGGATGTTCCCATCCCCCAGCAGCTCCCGGAGCCGTTTCCTCTCCAGAGGATCCAGGTAGGTCCTTTTCCCGTAGAAAGCCCCCACGGGAAGCTGGGAACTGTGGGGAGAGGCGGAGCCAGGCTGGGAATTCCCGGGAATTCCCGGATTTCCCTCTGGGATGTCCAATCTCCGGGAAAGCGCCGGTTTCCCGGGAAAAGTTTCCTCCTCCCGGTTTTCCTCCTCGGAGCTGGGAGACCACCGGATCTGGGAAGCCAGGAGCTTCTTCCCGGAATTCCAGCGGGAATTCCGGGATGGGGATCCGGGAAAAGCTCGGAGCCGTTTGGACACCGGGGTCTGGAATTCCGAGCAGGAGCTGGGAAAGGAAAAAAAAAACCAAAAAAACAAACAAACAAAAAAAAAAGGGAATGAGGGATCGGATCCTGCCTGGAATCATTGCTGGAAAAAATGGCTGGTGGGCCCAGAATGGGCTGGGAATGCTGCTCTGGGAATTCCTGGATCCAGGGGTTTGTGATTTCATGGAATTCCTGGATCCGATGATTTGTGATTCCAGAGATTCCGAATCCAAGTATTCCTGATTCCCAGGGATTCCTGAATCCCAGCATTCCTTGATCCAAGGATTTGTGATTCCAGAGATTCCTGAACCCAAGGAATCCTGAGTCCAGGAATTCCTGAATCCAGGGATGTGTTCAACCCAGGAATTCCTGAATCCAAGGACTTGTTCATCCCAGGATTCCGAATCCAAAGGATCCTGAATCCAAGGATTCCTGATTCCAGGAATTCCTTGATCCAAGGATTCGTGATTCCAGGAATTCCTTGATCCAAGGATTCGTGATTCCAAACATTCCTGAATCCAGGGACTTGTTCATCCCAGGATTCCATACCCGAGGACTCCTGACTGCAGGAATTCCTGAATCCAGGGATTTGTGACTCCAGAGATTCCCGAATCCAGGGATTTCTCCACCCCAGGATTCCAAACCCAAGGAATTTGCAATTCCAGGTCAGGGATGTGATGGAATTCCCACTCGGATCCCTCCTGGACTGATTTCTGTGGGAATTCTGGGACCCGGGGGGGGGAGGGGAAAAGCTTCTCCTTGGGAAAATGCACGGAATTTTAATCCGTGGAATTCCTGGGGAAGGAGCCTGGGATGATCCCGATCCATGGGCAGCGAATTCCCAATCCTGGAACACTCCAGGAGCAGGAAATCCAGAGGGATGGAGGCTCCCAGGAATTCCTGAATCCAGGGAATCCTTGGAAAGTTCTCCAGAGGCTGGAGGGGCTCCAGGAGAGTGGGAATTTGGGAAGAGGGACGGGATTGGAGCCAGAATTCCCGGATTTTGGGGATTTTTGGGAATGCTCCCCTCCCTGCTCACCCTTCGGGATCCCAGCTCCGTTTCCGGGGCGTTCCCGCGGCCGCTCCGGAGCTCCTGCAATTCCAGGATTTCCAGAGGTTGGGATGGAATTCCAGAGGGGAGAGAGGGGGAAAAAAAAAAAACCCAAACGGTTTGGAGGAGGGAGAAAATTGGGAAAAGAATGGGGGAAAAAATGGGAAGGAAGCACCGGGAACATCCGGGATGGAGATGCCAGGGATGGCCCATCCCAAAAATCCCACCCTAAACATGAGAGTTTTCCAGAAATCCCATCCCAAAATGCGGCCAGGAATTCCAGCCCTTCATTCCCAAAAATTCCCATCCCATTCCCAGGAATTCCAGCCCTTCACTTCCAAGAATCCCATCCCATTCCCAGGAATCCCATCCCATTCCCAGACATCCCATTCCTATTCCCAGGAATCCCATCCCATCCCATCCCACTCCCAGGAATCCCACCCCATTCCAAAGAATCCCACATTCCCAGAAATTCCCATTCCCAGGAATCCCATCCCATCCCATCCCACGAAACCCACCCCATTCCCAGGAATCCCACATTCCCAGAAATTCCCATTCCCATCCATCCAATTCCCAGGAATCCCATGTCATTCCCAGGAATCCCACCCCATTCCCAATAATCCCACATTCCCAGAAATTCCCATTCCCATTCATCCCATCCCCAGGAGCCCCATCCCATTCCCAGGAGCCCCATCCCATTCCCAGAAATTCCCATTCCCAGGAATCCCATCCCCTCCGAGCTCCCCCAGTTCCCTCAAAGCCGCTCCCTCAGAGTTCCTCGGAACCCCCCCAGAGCTCCCCTCAGAATTCCCCCTAAACCCCCTCCGAGCCCTTCAGATCCCCTCAAATCCCCCTCAAATCCCTCACGTCCCCTCAGATCCCCCTCGGATCCCCTCAGATCCCCCTCAGAGCCTCCTCGAGATTCCCCTCACAGCTCCCCCAGATCCCCCCACAGTTCCTTCAAAGCCGCTCCCTCAGAGCCCCTCAAAGCCCCCTCGGAACATCTCAGATCCCTCACAGTTCCCTCAGAGCTCCACGCAATTCCCTAAGAGCCCCTCAGAGCTCCTCACATCTCCCTCAGATCCCCCTCAAGATCCCCTCAGGACCCCCAATTCCCTCAGAGGCGCTCCCTTAGAGCCCTTCAGAACGCCCTCAGATCCTTCCAGACCTCCCCCAGAGCCCCCCAGAGCTGCCTCAAGATCCCCTCAGACTCCCCTGAGAGCTCCCTCAGAGCCCCTCGCATCCCCTCACATCCCCTCGCATCCCCTCAGATCCCCTCGGATCCCCTCACATCCCCTCAGGGCCCATCGCATCCCCTCAGAGCTCCTCACATCCCCTCAGAGCTCCTCGCATCCCCTCAGAGCTCCTCGCATCCCCTCAGATCCCCTCGCATCCCCTCAGATCCCCTCAGATCCCCTCGCATCCCCTCAGAGCACCTCGCATCCCCTCAGATCCCCTCGCATCCCCTCACATCCCCTCAGATCCCCTCGCATCCCCTCAGAGCTCCTCTCAAGATCCCCTCCCAGCTCCCCAGATCCCCCTCCGCACTCCTCACCGTTCCTTCAAAGGCGCTCCCTTAGGTCCCCTCAGAAGCCCCTCAAGATCCCCTCAGAGCCCCTCGCATCCCCTCAGATCCCCTCAGATCCCCTCGCATCCCCTCAGAGCCCCTCGCATCCCCTCAGATCCCCTCGCATCCCTCAGATTCCCCTCAGATCCCCTCGCATCCCCTCAGAGCTCCTCGCATCCCTCAGAGCTCCTCGCATCCCCTCAGGGCTCCTCACATCCCCTCAGATCCCCTCAGATCCCCTCGCATCCCCTCAGATCCCTCAGATCCCCTCGCATCCCCTCAGGGCTCCTCGCATCCCTCAGATCCCCTCGCATCCCCCAGATCCCCTCACATCCCCTCAGAGCCCCTCGCATCCCCTCACATCCCCTCAGATCCCTCACATCCCCTCAGATCCCCTCGCATCCCCTCAGAGCCCCTCGCATCCCCTCAGAGCCCCTCACATCCCCTCAGAGCCCCTCGCATCCCCTCAGATCCCCTCGCATCCCCTCAGATCCCCTCGGATCCCCTCACATCCCCTCGCATCCCCTCAGAGCTCCTCACATCCCCTCAGATCCCCTCACATCCCCTCAGAGCTCCTCGCATCCCCTCAGAGCTCCTCACATCCCCTCAGAGCCCCTCGGATCCCCTCAGATCCCCTCGCATCCCCTCAGAGCTCCTCGCATCCCCTCAGGGCTCCTCACATCCCCTCAGATCCCCTCAGATCCCCTCGCATCCCCTCAGAGCACCTCGCATCCCCTCAGATCCCCTCGCATCCCCTCAGAGCTCCTCGCATCCCCTCAGAGCTCCTCTCAAGATCCCCTCCCAGCTCCCCAGATCCCCCTCCGCACTCCTCACCGTTCCTTCAAAGGCGCTCCCTTAGGTCCCCTCAGAAGCCCCTCAAGATCCCCTCAGAGCCCCCTCACCTGAGCGCCGCCTCCGCCATGACCGCTTCCCGCCGTCAGCCGAGCCGCGCGCCTTCGAACCGCCCGCGCTGCTCTCCTATTGGCCGAACCTCACGTCAATCGACGAAACTCGCTCTCCATTGGTCCAACGGCGCGCGGCTACGCGTTGTTCCCGCCCCTTCGGCCTCGCAGCCAACCAGCGAGCGGCGCCTCGCCGCGCGGGCCCGCGGTTAGACTACAATTCCCGGCGTGCCTTGCGAGAACGGAGCGGCGCTTCGCAGCTTGGCTGGCGCGCGCGCGCGCGGGGGGGGATTATGGGAGTTGTAGTCTACTTCTTTATTATTTTACTTTATCATCACCTAAACAGCGTAAAAAGCCAACAGAAAAGAGCTTCGAGGAGAAATAAAATACATCGATTTAATCCACAGGACGGCACGCAGGCAAGTCAAAGGTTAAAATAATAATAATAATAATAAAAGTCTAAACTGGCAAAATACTTAAATTAATACATATAAGTGCACATGAACATGCATAAACCCGTATAATGCAAAAACTTTTAAGAATATTAGGATTAACGAACACCCCGGCGCTGGATATTGTCCCTTTTTTATCCCTTTTATAAACTGGAAAAGAGTGAACTTTGTTTTTTGAAAATAAAAGGGAAAAGGGGAAAGGAACGATAAGGAAAGGGGAAGGGAAAAGAGGAAAAGGGACAAAAAAGGGAAGGAAAGGTGAGGAAAAAAGAGAAAAGGGGAAAGAATAAGGGGGTGGGAAAGGGAAATCAGCGGCTTCGGAGTGGATTTTCCCCAAATTTTCTGGGTTTTCCCGCAGTTTTGGTAGGAAAAAAAGGGGGAAGAGGAAAGGGGTGGGGAAAAAGGAAAGGAAAAAGGGAATGAAGTGAGAGAAAGGAAGGGGGGAAAAGAGAAAGGAAATAGAGGAGAGAGGGAAAGGGAAGAGGGGGAGAGGAAAAGGAAAGAAAAAACGGGAGGCAGCAAAGGAAAGAAAAATCCAAGGGGAAAAGGGGGAAAAAAAAAAAGGAAATAAAAGGAAAAACAGGGTAAGACGGGAACAGCATTGCACATGCGCAGTTCGCTCTGCCGGATGGTGTCGTGGCCGCTCCGCGCATGCCGCAGTGATATTTGCCGTACCCCATCATGGCGGCCGCCTGATTGCGCACTTCTATCGCCCGTACATTCGCAGTTCCCTTCGCCGTACGGCATCATGGCCGCCCCTTACATGCGCGGTTCCCGTTCCCGCGCAGCTCTCCTGCTGCTCTGCGCTTGCGCGCTGTTCCGCGCGGGGGTTGTGACATCATCCCGCGCATGCGCGGTGCCCGCCGTTCCCCTGCCGGCCGGGCCTTCCCTGAGGAGGAGGCGGCGGAGCCCCGAGTCGGGCCCGGGAAAACCGGGATAAAACCGGGATAAAACCGGGATAAACCTGGGGAAAAAAAAAAAAAACGGGATAACCCGGGATCAGCGCACGGCCATCATGGTGTTTTACTTCACCTCCAACGGTGAGAGATCCTCGGGATTGCCGGGAGCGGGTCCTGAGGGGAGGGAAGGGCCCTCGCAGGGAATTCCCTGATCCCAGGACAGAGTGATTCCTGGGAATTCCTTCCCGAATTTCCGATTCCCTCCCTTTTCCCAAATTCCCCTCAGCCCCTCCACCCTCTGCAAAAGGCACCCGGGTCTCTCCCAAACTTCGAAACTCCCCAAATTCCCGGGATTTGGGATTCCCGCCGTCAAATCCTGGATATTTTTCCTCTGGAATTTTCCACCCGCTGGAATTTTTTTTTTGTTTTGTTTTGTTTTTGTTTTGTTTTCCTTCCCATTTTTTTTCCCCCCCTTCTGAGCTCCAGAGCCGGAATTCCTGAAGGAGGAGAATTCCCATGGATCCCCGACCGCGGGAAAAAATCAAAATTCCCGGGAAAAAACAAACGTCGGGAATTTTCCTTCCCTCGCCGCTTTTCCATAGGGGGGGAAATCCGGGAATTCCTGGATTCGGTCTGGAATCACCGGGAGAAAAAAAAAAAAAAAAAAAAAACAAAAAACCAAGGAATAACTCCTTAAATTTTGGGAATTTCGCCTTTAATCCTGAAGTTTGGGGGTTTTGCAGGAGATGGATTTTTCCCGGATTTTTCCTGGATTTTTCCTTCCAATCCCGGAATATTTTAAATTCCCGTCAATTTCAGCTTTTCCAAAAAATATTTTTTTTTTTTTTTTAATTTGGGTTTTTTTATTTTTTTGGGGGGGGGGATTTTGTTGCTGCCGGGGTTTGGGGGGGGGGGGGGGGGGGGGGGGAGTGATGAAAATATTCCCCCCCAAAAAAAATAAAAAATTAAAAAAAAAAGGGAAAAAAATTCCTGAATTTTGAAGAAGGAATTCCATGGATTCCGTTGAGGGTTCGGGGGGGGGGGGGGGTTATCCCGGATTTTTTCCATCCGTTTATTCCCGGTTTTTTCCCCAGCTGTTCCACTGTTTACACCATTTACATGGGCAAGGACAAGTACGAGAGTGAGTGCCGGGAATTTGGGGAATTTTGGGAATTTTGGGGTCGGGAATTCCACGTTTTCCTTGGGAATATTCCATCTTTTCCTCCTGCCCTTCCCGGTTTTTATGGGGGAAAAATCCAGTGGGGGAAAATCCTCTGGGAATTCCATTGGATGCTCCCATTTTTTGGGGAAAAAAAAAAAATGCCCTTCCCGGGGAGAATTCCCAGGTTTTTTTTTTGGGGGATTTTTTTTCCTGGAGTTTTCCTCTCTCCAGGGGGGTTTTCCTTCTCCATCCAGGGGTTGATTCCTGTTGGGAATGGGAATTCTGGGATTTGGGGTGGGAATCCTGGAATTTGGGATTGGAATTTTGGGATTTGGGATTGGAATTCTAGGATTTGGGGATTCTGGGTTTTGGGATGGGGATTTTGGGATCTGGGGTGATTCTGGGTTTTGGGATGGGGATTTTGGGATCTGGGTGGGAATTCTGGGATTTGGGGTTGGAATTCTGGGATTTGGACTGGGGTGGGAATCCCGGGATTTGGGGTTGGAGTTCTTGGATTTGGGGATGGTTTTGGGATGGGGATTTGGGATCTGGGTGGGAATTCTGGGATTTGGGGATTGGGAATCACGGGATTTGGGGTTGGAATTCTGGGATTTGGGGCTGGGTTTTGGATGGGAATTTTGGGATCTGGGGTGGGAATCCCGGGATTTGGGGTGGGAATTGTTGGATTTGGAGATTGGGAATCCCAGGATTTGGGGCTGGAAATTCTGGGATCTGGGCTGGCTTTGGGAATTCTGGGATTCGAGACAGGAATTCTGGGATTTGGAGCTGGGATTTGGGCTGGGAATTCCGGGATCTGGGACTGGGAATTCCGGGATCTGGGACTGGGAATTCCGGGATTTGGGACTGGAGTTCCAGGATTTTCTGAGCCCGTTCCCGTTCCACAGACGAGGATCTGATCAAGTACGGCTGGCCCGAGGACGTCTGGTGGGTGCTGGAATTCCCTGGATCCCATTCCCCGGATCCCAGTTCCCGTTCCCTGCATCCAGTTCCCAGTTCCTGGATCCCAGTTCCCGTTCCCTGCATCCCAGTTCCCATTCCCTGCATCCCAGTTCCCTGCATTCCAGTTCCCATTCCCTGCATCCCAGTTCCCAGTTCCCCGGGTCCCAGTTCCATTCCCTGCATCCAGTTCCCATTCCTGCATCCCAGTTCCCATTCCCTGCATCCCAGTTCCCGTTCCCCGGATCCCAGTTCCCGTTCCCCGGATCCCAGTTCCCGTTCCCCGGATCCCAGTTCCCAGTTCCCCGGATCCCAGTTCCCGTTCCCCGGATCCCAGTTCCCGTTCCCCGGATCCCAGTTCCCAGTTCCCCGGGTCCCAGTTCCCAGTTCCCCGGATCCCAGTTCCCAGTTCCCCGGATCCCAGTTCCCATTCCCCGGATCCCAGTTCCCATTCCCCGGATCCCAGTTCCCAGTTCCCGGGTCCCAGTTCCCGTTCCCCGGATCCCAGTTCCCAGTTCCCCAGATCCCAGTTCCCAGTTCCCCGGGTCCCAGTTCCCGTTCCCCGGATCCCAGTTCCCGTTCCCCGGATCCCAGTTCCCGTTCCCCAGATCCCAGTTCCCGTTCCCTGCATCCCAGTTCCCGTTCCCTGCATCCCAGTTCCCAGTTCCCCGGGTCCCAGTTCCCAGTTCCCCGGATCCCAGTTCCCGTTCCCCGGATCCCAGTTCCCATTCCCTGCATCCCATTTCCCCCCCAGTTTTTTTCCCCCAGTTTTTTTCCCCAGTTTTTTCCCCTTCTGATTGGTTTTCCCTTTCCCCCTTTTCCTAATTCCCGATTCTTTTCCTATTTTCCTCATTTTTTCCTTATTTCTTTTTTCTTTTCCCTGTTTTTCCTTTTCTCCCCCCTTTTCTCCCCCCTTTTCTCCCCCCTTTTCTCCCCCATTTTTTCCCCCATTTTTCCCCTTTTTTTTTCCCCCATTTTTTCCCTTTTTTTTCCCTTTTTTCCCCCTTTTTTCCCCTTTTTTCCCCCCTTTTTCCCCCTTTTTTCCCCCTTTTTTCCCCCTTTTTTTCCCCCCTTTTTCCCCCCCTTTTTCCCCCCCTTTTCCCCCCTTTTTCCCCCTTTTTTCCCCCTTTTTCCCCTTTTTTTCCCCCCTTTTTCCCCCTTTTTTCCCCCCTTTTTCCCCTTTTTTTCCCCTTTTTTTCCCCTTTTTTCCCCTTTTTTCCCCCTTTTTTTCCCCCTTTTTTCCCCCCTATTTTTTCCCCCTATTTTTTTCCCCCTATTTTTTTCCCCTATTTTTTTCCCCCTATTTTTTTCCCCTATTTTTTCCCCTTATTTTTTTCCCCTTATTTTTTTCCCCTTATTTTTTTCCCCTTTTTTTTTCCTTTTTTTTTCCTTTTTTTTCCTTTTTTTTTCCTTTTTTTTTCCTTTTTTTTTTCCTTTTTTTTTCCTTTTTTTTTCTTTTTTTTTTCCTTTTTTTTTTTCCTTTTTTTTTCCTTTTTTTTTTCCTTTTTTTTTCCTTTTTTTCCCTTTTTTTTTTTCCTTTTTTCCCCCTTTCCCCCCCCCCCCCCCCCCCTTTTTTTTTTCCCCAATTCCCTGGAATTCCCAGCCAATCCATCCCACTTTTCCATAGGTTCCACGTGGACAAACTCTCCTCTGCTCACGTCTACCTGCGGCTGCACAAGGTAAATCCTGGGAAAATTGGGATATTCCTTGGGATATTCGTTGGGAAAATTGGGATATTCCCTGGGAAACCTGGGGAAAATTGGGATATTCCTTGGAAAAATGAATATTCCATGGGATATTGGGATTTTTTTTTCCCCAGGAAAATTGGATTTTTTTTTTTTCCCCTGGAAAATTGGGATATTTCTCTGGGAAAATTGGGATTTATTTTTTTTTTTTCCCCCAGAAAAATTGGGATGTTTCATGGGAAAATTGAGGAGAACCTTGGGAAAATCAGAATATTCCATGGAAACTGGGATTTTTCCTGAGTAAATCAGGATATTCCGTGGGAAAATTGGGTTTTTTTTTTCCCCAGGAAAATTGAGATATTCCATAGGAAACCTTGGGAAAATTGGGATATTCCATGGGAAATCGGGATTTTTTTTTCCCCCAGGAAAATTGGGATATTCCATTGGAAAATTGGGATATTCCATGGGAAATCGGGATTTTTTTTTCCCCCAGGAAAATTGGGATATTCCATGGGAAACTTTGGGAAAATTGGGGAGAACCTTGAGGAAATTGGGGAAAACCTTGGAAAAATCAGGGATATTCCATGGGAAAATTGGAATTTTTCCTGAGTAAATTGGGATATTCCATGGGAAACATTGGGAAAATTGGGATATTCCATGGGATATTCCATGGGAAATTTGGGGAAAACTTTGGGAAAATTGGGATATTCCTTGGGAAATCGGGATTTTTTTTTTTCTCTAGGAAAATCAGGATTTTTTTTCCCCCAGGAAAATTGGATTTTTCCTAGGAAATTTGTGACATTCCAAGGGAAACTTTGGGAAAATCGGGATATTCCATGGAAAACCTTGGGAAAATTGGGAAAAACTTTGGAAAAATTGGGATATCCTCTGGGAAACCATGGGAAAATCGGGATATTCCGTGGGAAAACTGGGATTTTTTTTTTTTTTTCCGGGAAACTCGGGATATTTCCCCAGGAAAATTGGGAAAAAAAGCTTGGGAAAAGTGGGAATTCCCTCGAATTCCTTGGGAAAAGCTGGGAATTGCAGCTTGGGGCGATCCCAAAGCCCGGGAATTCCGTGGGCAGGGCCAGACCATGGATGACATTCCCAAGGAAGTGCTGAGCGACTGCGCCCACCTGGTGAAGGCCAACAGCATCCAAGGTATCCCTGAATCCCAAAAAAAATCCCTGGGAATTCCGGCAAGTCCTGGGAAAACCCGGGAAAATCCCCGGGAAAGGGTCGGGAAATTCCTGGGAAATCCTCGGGAAAGGGTCGGGAAATTCCTGGGAAAATCCTGGGAAAGGGTCGGGATCTGTCCCTGAATCCCAAAAAATCCCTGGGAATTCCAGCAAGTCCTGGGAAATCCCCGGGAAAATCCTGGGAAAGGTTCAGGAAAATCCTGGGAAATCCTCAGGAAAGGGTTGGGATCTGTCCTTGAATCCCAGGAAATTCCTTGGAAATTGTCAGAAATCCCTGGGAAATCCACAGGGAAATCCCTGGAAAAGGGTTGGGATCTGTCCCTGAATCCCAAGAAATCTCTGGAAATTCCGGCAAGTCCTGGGAAATTCCTGGGAAAATCCTGGGAAAGGGTTGGGATCTGTCCCCAAATCCCGAAAAAAATCCCTGGGAATTCCAGCAAGCCCTGGGAAAACCCTGGGAAAGGGTCGGGAAATTCCTGGGAAATCCTCGTGAAAGGGTTGGGATCTGTCCTTGAATCCCAAAAAAATTCCAGGAAATTCCTTGGAAATTCTCCAAAATCCCTGGGAAATCCACAGGGAAATCCCTGGAAAAGGGTCGGGATCTGTCCCTGAATCCCAAGAAATTTCTGGGAAGTTACTGAGAAATCCTTGGAAATCCCTGGAAAACCCCAGGAAATGCCTGGACAGGGTTGGGATCTGTCCCTGGATCCCAAAAAAAAAAATCCCTGGAAATTCTGGGAAAGGGATTTCCAATTTTTTCCCATTTTTCCCGTTTGCTTTTTCCCGTTTGTTTTTTTCCCGTTTTTCTTCCCCATTTTTCCTACTTTTCTCTCCCGTTTTTTCCCGTTTGTTTTCCCCCTTGGTTTTTCCCATTTTTTCCTGTTTGTTCTTCCTGGTTTTCCCATTTTTCCCATTGGTTTTCCCCGTTTTTCCAATTTCTTTTCCCATTTTTCCCTTTTGCTTTTCCTGTTTGTTTTTCCCATTTGTTTTCCCATTTTTCCCGTTTGTTTTTTCCCGTTTGTTTTCCTTTCCCGTTTTCCTTTCCCGTTTTCCTTTCCCGTTTTCCTTTCCCGTTTTCCTTTCCCGTTTTCCTTTCCCATTTTTCCCCACTGTTTTTCCCCATTTGTTTTCCCATTTTTCCCGTTTGTTTTTTCCCATTTGTTTTTACTGTTTTTCCTGGTTTTTTCCCCATTTTTTCCCATATTTCCCCATTTGTTTTTCTGGTTTGTTTTTCCCATTTTTCCTGGTTTTTTTTTTCCCCCGGTTTGTTTTTTCCCCTTTTTCTTTCCCATTTTTCCTACTTTTCTTTCCCGTTTTCCCCTTTTGTTTTCCCCATTTGTTTTCCCTGTTGGTTTTTTCCCATTTGTTTTCCCCCTTTTTTTCCCTTTCCCATTGGTTTTCCTTTCCCCGTTTTTTCCTTTCCCCGTTTTTTCCTTTCCCCGTTTTTTCCTTTCCCCGTTTTTTTCCTTTCCCCGTTTTTTTCCTTTCCCCGTTTTTTCCCTTTCCCCGTTTTTTCCTTTCCCCGTTTTTTTCCTTTCCCCGTTTTTTCCTTTCCCCGTTTTTTCCTTTCCCCGTTTTTTCCTTTCCCCGTTTTTTCCTTTCCCCGTTTTTTTCCTTTCCCCGTTTTTTTCCTTTCCCCGTTTTTTTCCTTTCCCCGTTTTTTTCCTTTCCCCGTTTTTTTCCTTTCCCCGTTTTTTCCCTTTCCCCGTTTTTTCCCTTTCCCCGTTTTTTCCTTTCCCCGTTTTTTCCCTTTCCCCGTTTTTTCCCTTTCCCCGTTTTTTCCTTTCCCCGTTTTTTTCCTTTCCCCGTTTTTTTCCTTTCCCCGTTTTTTTCCTTTCCCCGTTTTTTTCCTTTCCCCGTTTTTTTCCTTTCCCCGTTTTTTTCCTTTCCCCATTTTTCCTTTCCCCCTTTTTCCCCATTGGTTTTCCTTTTCCCGTTTTTTCCTTTTCCCGTTTTTCCCGTTGTTTTTCCCGTTGTTTTTCCCGTTGTTTTTCCCGTTGTTTTTCCCGTTTGTTTTTCCCGTTGTTTTTCCTTCCCGTTTGTTTTTCCCCAGGCTGCAAGCTGAGCTCCGTGACCGTGGTTTACACCCCCTGGAGCAACCTCCGGAAAACTCCGGACATGGACGTGGGACAGATCGGATTCCATCGGCAGAAGGACGTGAGTGACGGGGAGACGCTCCGGGGGGGGAGGGGAAAGAAAAAAAAAAAAAACAAAAAAAACCGGGAATGTGGGAATGAGAGACACCGGGAAAAACGAGGGAGCAAAGCGCGGAAAAAACGGGAATGGGGGGAAAAGAGACCAGGGAATGGGAACAGCAGGAAAAACTGGGGGAAATGGGAATGAGAGACACCGGGAAAAACAGGGAACAACAGTGGGGGAAAGCGGGAATGGGGGGAAAAACGGGAATGGGGGGAAAAACGGGAATGGGGGGAAGAACGGGAATGGGGGGAAGAACGGGAATGGGGGAAAAACGGGAATGGGGGAATAAGAGACCCGGGAATGGGAGCAGCAGGAAAAACTGGGAAAATGGGAATGGGAGACACCTGGAATGGGAACAACAGGAATGGGGGGGCAACGGGAATGGGGGAATGAGGGACTGGGGAATGGGAACAGCAGGGAAAAATGGGAAAAATGGGAATGAGAGATACTGGGAAAAACAGGGAACAACAGCGGGGAAAAATGGGAATGGGGGAAAAACAGGAATGGGCGAACAAGAGACCCGGGAATGGGAGCAGCAGGGAAAACTGGGGAAAATGGGAATGGGAGACACCGGGAGAAACGGGAATGTGGGAATGAGGGACACCGGGAAAAACCAGGGAGCAACAGCGGGAAAAAAACGGAATGGGGGTAAAGCGGGAATGTTGGAGAAACGGGAATGGGGGAACAAGAGACCCGGGAATGGGAGCAGCAGGGAAAAATGGGGGAAATGGGAATGGGAGACACCGGGAGAAACAGGGAACAACAGTGGGAGAAACTGGAATGAGAGACACCGGGAAAAAGCGGGAATGTGGGATTGAGGAACACCAGGAAAAACAGGGAACAGCGGGAAGAACGGGAATGGGGGAACAAGAGACCTGGGAATGTTAACAGCAGGGAAAAACGGGGGAAATGGGAATGAGAGACTTGGGAATGGGAACAGCAGGAATGGGGGGAAAAACGGGAATGGGGGAATAAGAGACCCGGGAATGGGAGCAGCAGGAAAAACTGGGAAAGGGAGACACCGGGTAAAAACAGGGAACAGCGGGGGAAAAGGGAATGGGGGACACCGGGAAAAAGAGGGAAGGAACAACAGCGGGAACAAACGGGAACGTTGGAAAAACGGGAATGGGAACAGCAGGGAAGACCGGGAAAAATGGGAATGAGAGACTTGGGAATGGGAACAACGGGAATGGGGGAAAAATGGGAATGTGAGAACGAGAGACTCGGGAATGGAACAACAGTGGGAATACGGGGAAAACGGGAAAAACGGGAACGAGCGACTTGGGAATGGGGGAAAACCGGGAACAGCAGGAAAAATGGGAGTGAGAGACTCTGGAGTGGGAAAAACGGGAATGGAGGAAGAACAGCAATATGGGAATGAGATACCCAGGAATGGGAACAGCGGGAAAAACGGGAATGAGAGACTTGGGAATGGGAACAGCAACGGGAATGGGGGGAAAACTGGGAATGGGGGGAAAACGGGAATCTGGGAATGGAGAACGGGAATCCGGGAATGAGAGACTTGGGAATGGGGAGCAGCGGGAGTGGAAATCTGGGAATAGGAACCTCGGGAATCTGGGAATGGGAATCTGGAAAGGAGAGCCTTGGGAATCTGGGAGTGGGGAATGGGAATCTGGGAATGAGAACCTCAGGAATGGGGAACAGGGATCTGGGAATGGGGATTTAGCAACGGGAGCCTCGGGAATCTGGGAATGAGAACCTCGGAAATTTGGGGAACAGGAATCTGAGAAAGGGAATGGGATTCCAGGAATGGGAGCAACAGGAATTCCGGGAATGGGAACCTCGGGATTCTGGGAATGGGAGCAACAGGAATTCCGGGAATGGGAACCTCGGGATTCTGGGAATGGGAGCAACAGGAATTCCGGGAATGGGAACCTCGGGATTCTGGGAATGGGAGCAACAGGAATTCCGGGAATGGGAACCTCAGGATTCTGGGAATGGGAACCTCGGGATTCTGGGAATGGGAGCAATGGGAATCCGGGAATGGGAACTTCGGGATTCCGGGAATGGGAACCTCGGGAATCCGGGAATGGGAACCTCGGGAATCCGGGAACGGCTCCTGGGATCTGGGAATTGTCCCCCTAAAACCAACCCAAATCCCTGGGATCCAGGAATGCCCGGAGCGTGGGAAAACCTCCCACATTCCCAAATTTCCCGGCACAGAGCGGGATCAGGGATGAAAGCTCCCAATTCCCGGTTTTCCCAAGATTCCCAACACTCCCAGTTTGGAGCACAGCGCTGGGGATGGTTTCCCCCCCCCCCCCCCCCATGGGAGAAGCGCGGAATTCCAAGTTTTCCCTGCAATTCCCAACATTCCCAGCAGGGAGCAGCACTGGCACATTTTTTTTTCCGGTCGGGAACACCCGCCATTCCCAGTTTTCCCCAAGATTCCCGATGTTCCCAATGCAAACCAGGACTGGGTTATTTCTCCCACTGGGAAAGCTCCACATTCCCAGTTTTCCCAGAATTCCCGACATTCCCAGCACAGAGCAGGACCGGAGCCTTTTCCCAATTTTCAAGGCCTCCCGTTCCCATTTTTTTTCCTCCCGGAATTCCCGTTTTTCCCAAGGCGCACACGCTGATGGCGGAGAACACCCTCGATTCCAGTTTTAATTCCCGTTTTTTTTCCCCTGGAATTCCCGTTTTTTTTCCGGGTGCAGACGCTGCCGGTGGAGCAGAACACCCCAATTCCCATTAGAATTCCCATCTTAATTCCCACTTTTTTTTCCCATTTTTTCCTGGAATTCCAGGTTCACGCGCTGATGGTGGAGCAGCGCACACCCCCCCCCCTCCCCCCACTTCCCATTTTAATTCCCGTTATGGTTCCCTTTTTTTTTCCCCATTTTTCTGGGAATCCCAGGTGCGGATGCTGACAGTGGAGTGGAACACCAAGTCCCGTTGGAATTCCCACTCTTAATTCCCATTTTTTTTTCTGGGAATTCCCTGGAATCCCAGGTGCTCAAACTGACGGTGGAGCGGTACTCCCCCAGTTCCCGCTGTCATTCCCATTTTTCCTGGATTTCCCTGGAATCCCAGGTGCACGCGCTGACAGTGAAGCAGTACGCCCCAAACCCCGCTGTAATTCCCGTTATTCCCGGGGTTTTTTTGGGAATTCCAGGTGCGGACGCCGACGGTGGAGCGGCGCGCGCTCCCGATCCCCGCTGTCATTCCCGGATTTTTTTTTTTTTTTTTTTTTTTAATTTTTCCCGGGAAATTCCAGGTGCGGACGCTGACGGTGGAGCGGCGGCCGTCGGAGCAGCTGCGGCGCCTGGAGCGGACGCGCGTGGAGCGATTCCCGGACCTGGCGGCCGAGCGGGAATGTCGGGATCGGGAGGAGCGCGGGAGGCGCCGGCAGCAGCTCCAGGAGCTCCGCAGGGCCGAGAAGGAGGAGCTGAGGAAAAAGAGGGAGATGGAGGAGCTCAGGTGGGAATTCCGGGAATTCCGGGAATTCCGGGGGATCCGAGACCGCTGCGGGTTTTCCCTGGATAACCCTGGGAACGGGCACGGGGAGTCCTGGAGTGGGGGGAGGGAGAGAGACTGGGATTGCCTCCGGAACTGTGTCGGGAATTCCTTTTGGAATTGCCTCCGGAATTGTCTCCTTCTGGAATTCCTTTTGGAATTATCTCTGAATTCTCTCTGGAACTGCCTCTGGAATTGTCTCGGGAATTCCTTTTGGAATTGCCTCCGGAATTGCCTCTGGAATTGCCTCCAGAATTGTCTCGGGAATTCCTTTTGGAATTGCCTCTGGCATTATCTCTGGAATTGCCTCCTTTTCAAATTATCTCGGAATTCCCTCCGAAATTCCTTCCGTGATTCCCTCTGGAATCGCCTCTGGAATTCCTTTTGTAATTCACTTCGGAATTGCCTCTGGAATTGCCTCCTTTTGCAAATCCTTTTATAATTCCCTCTGGAATTGCCCTTAAATTCCCTGTGGAATTCCCTTTGGAATTGCCTCGGAAATTCCTTTTGGAATTGTCTCTGGAATTCCCTCTGGAATGGCCTCTGGAATTCCTTTTGGAATTATCCCTGAATTCTCTCTGGAACTCCTTTTGGAATTCCCTGTAGAATTCACTTCAGAATTTCTCTGAGCTTCCCTCTGGAATTCCCTTTGGAATTGCCTCTGGAATTGCCTCCTTCTGGAATTCCCTGTAGAATTTCTTCTGGAATTCCTTTTTGGAATTATCTCTGAATTCTCTCTGGAGCTGCCTCTGGGATTCCCTCTGGAATTATCTCTGGAATTGCCTCTGGAATTATCTCTGGAATTGTCTCCTTCTGGAATTATCTTGGAATTCCCTCTGGAATTCGTTTTACAATTCCCTTTGGAATTGCTCTTAAAATTTCTTCTGGAATTGCTCTGGAATTCCCTCTGAGATTCCTTTTAGAATTCCCTGCGGAATTCCCTCTGGAGTTGCCCTGAAATTGTCCCTGGAATTCACTTTGGAATTGCCTCTGGAATTCCTTTTGGAATTGTCTCTGAATTCCCTTGGGAATTCCTCTTGGAATTGCCTCTGGCGTTATCTCTGGAATTGGCTCCTTTTGGAATTCCCTCTGGAGTTGCCTCGGGAATTGTCTCTGGATTTGCCTCCTTTTGGAATTATCTCAAAATTCCCTCTGGAATTCCTTTTCAAATTCCCTGTGGAATGCCCTCTGGAATTCCCTTTGGAACTGCTCTGGCATTGCCTCTGGAATTCCTGTCGGAATTTTCCCTGATGATTCTCTCTGGAATTCCTTTTATAATTCCCTCTGGAATTCACTTTGGAATTCTCTCTGGAGTTTCCCCTGGAATTGTCTCCGGGACTTCTCTCTGGAATTGCTTCCTGAATTCCCTTTGGAATTCCCTCTGAAATTGATCCTGGAATTGTGTCTGGAATTGATCCTGGATTCCCCTGGAATTCCCGGAGCTTCCCCAGGAGTTCTGCTGCTCCTCCTGCTCCTCGCGGAATTCCCGATCCCAGAGAACCGGGATTGAGGGGCTGGGATGTTCCAGGAATTCATCCCCAGGGGTTTGGGATTCCCAGGATTCCCTCGGGAGCTTCCCCGAGCTCCAGCTCTCCCTGGACGCCACAAAAAAACGGGATTTCAGGAATTCTGGGATTTTTCCCCGGGGATCCATCCAGGCTGGGAAAACGGGGATTGGGATTCCCAAGTCCGGGATTTTTTCAGCTGGGAGATCCCAGAGAAAACCTCGGGGGAAAAAAGGAATTCCGGGATAATCACTGAGGGGAGCAAGGGCTGATCCAGCCAGGCCGAATTCCAGAGGGAAAATCCTTTGGAATTCCGGGATCTGGTCCTGGCTTTCAGTCGGAATTCCTGCCGAAATCCGGGATAATCCTCTGGAATTCTCCCTGCAGGAGCTACTCGTCCCTGATGAAGGCGGAGAACATGTCCTCCAACCAGGTGAGAATTCCCGGGAATTCCTGGGGAACTGGACGGAATTCCGGGAATTCCGACCTCCTCGAGGGGGGCCTTTCCTGGAGGGAGGAGCTGGGAATAATGGGAGTGGGAATAATGGGAGTGGAATGGGAATAATGGGAGTGGGAATAATGGAAATGGGATGGGAATAATGGGAGTGGGAATAATGGGAGGAAGGGGTTTGGGATGGGAAGAATGGGAATTATGGGAATAGGGATAGTGGGAACAAGGATGGGAAGGGAGCAATAGGAATGGGAATAATGGGAACAGGAATAATGGGAATAACAGGTTTGGGGATGGGAATGGGAGTAATGGGATTGGGAATGGGAATTACGGGAATGGGAATAATGGGAATGGTTTGGAATGGGAATGATGGGAAGAATGGGAATGGGGATAATGGGAATAATGGGAATGGGATTGGGAATAATGGGAATGGGGATAATGGGAATAATGGGAGTGGGATGGGATTGGGAATGGGAATGAGATGGGAATAATGGGAATGGGAATAATGGGAATAACAGGTTTGGGGATGGGAATGGGAGTAATGGGATTGGGAATGGGAATGGGAATAATGGGAGGAAGGGGAATTGGAAGGATGGGAATAATGGGAATTGAATTGGGAATGGGAGGAATGGAAAGAATGGGAATGGGGTTGGGAATGGGAATAATTGCGGTAATGGGAATGGGATGGGAATGGAGAGAATGGGAATAATGGGAAGACTGGGAATAATGGGATCGGGATGGAAATAATGGGAATTGGAATGGGAATAATGGGAATGGTGTGGGAATGGGAGTAATGGGAATAATGGGATTGGGGATGGGAAGAATGGGAATAATGGGACAGGAATGGGAATTCCCAGAGCTCCAAGGGTGGCTCCAGACCGCGAGGTGTCCAGGGAAAGCTTGGAGACCACGGGAATGCCGGGAAACGTTGGGATCGGAATGGGATCATCCCAAAAAATCCCTGCCCCCCCCCCCCCCCCCACTACCAAAGCATCCCGGGATTCCCGATCCCTCCGCTCCGATTTCCGGGGAACGATGGGCTGCAATTCCCAGAAATTCCAAAATCCCACATTCCTGCTTTTCCTGCAGGACGGGAACGACTCCGACGATTTCATGTGAGGATCCCGCCCTGGGAACGTTCCCGACGCCGGGAAAAAAAAAAAAAAAAAGGAAGAAAAAAATTCCCTGGAAAACGAACTCTGGCTCCATGGAAAACCTCGGAGCCGGGGGCGCTCCCGGCCCCGCTTTTCCAAGGACAACGGGAGGGAATTCCCGGGAATGGGGGAGCCAACAAAGCCTTGGATCTGCCTCTGGAATTCTTCCCGCTGGGAATTGTCGGGAAAACTCCGCCCGGGAGGGAATTCGGGAAAAAGATCCGGCTCGGGAAGGAAGGTGGGGGGGGGGGGGGGAGTTTGGGATTTCTGGGATCGTTTCCCTTTGGAACTGTGCTGAATTCCCAGGGTTTTGTGGGAAGCTGCTCTGGAAGGGGGTGAGAGAATCCCTGGAGTGGGAGAGATCTGGGAAAAAGCGGGAAGAGTTTCTGGGCTCGGAGGAAATCTGGGAATATCCCAGGGAAAAGATGGGATCCCAGTGATCCCAGCCTGGATTCCTGATGTTCCCACATCCCAGGGGTCAGGAGCTGGGTCGGGAATGGGATTGGGAATGGGATCCAGGACCTCTCCTGGATCCATGGGAATCCTGAAATTCCCACTGTTCCTGCATCCCAGGGTTCGGGAATAGGATTTGGATTGGGATTGGGATTGGGATTAGGAATGGGATCGGGAATAGGATCCAGGAGCTTTCCCAGATCTATGGGAACTCCGGAATTCCTGCTCTTCCCACATCCCAGGGGTCAGGAGCTGGGTCGGGAATGGGATTGGGAATGGGATCCAGGACCTCTCCTGGATCCATGGGAATCCTGAAATTCCCACTGTTCCGGAATAGGATTTGGATTGGGATTGGGATTGGGATTAGGAATGGGATTGGGAATAGGATCCAGGAGCTTTCCCAGATCTATGGGAATTCTGGAATTCCTGCTCTTCCCACATCCCAGGGCTCAGGAATGGGATCGGGAACGGGATCCAGGAGCTCTCCCGGATCCATGAGAAGCAGAGCCTGGGATGGCTCCGATTTTTGGGATGTGGGAAAGGGGGAGCGGCGGGAAAACCGGAGCTGTTCCCGGTGGGAATGGGGGAATGGTGGGAATGGGGGTTGTGGGAATATTTGGGCATTTTGGGAATGTGAGCAGGAGCCGCTCCTGGTGTTCCGATACCAGCTCCATTCCAGAGCCTTTCCCAGATCTGGGAATGTTTTCGGGTGTCCCCGGCTGGCCCCGTTCCCAAACTCGGGAATGTTTTGGGGTCCTCACCGAGGCCCAGTGGGGATTTCGGGATCGCCCCAATCCCTCCCCCCCCCCCCCCCCCCCAGATTTTCCCAAAATCCCATCAGGATGATCCCGGATGCTTCCCTGCAAAGATTTCCCGGTCTGAGCCTCCCCAGAATCCCGTGGGGATGATCCCATGATCCCAAACCACCCCTGCAGTGAATTCCCAGTCTCAGCGCCCCCCCCCCCACCAAATTCCCAAAATTCCCCCGCGCCGCCCCCGCGCTGTTTTTCCAGCGGCCGCTCCCAGCACACGGCCGAAATTTGGGATCAAAACAGGAAACGGCGCTGCCAACACCAATAAAGGGCCGGGCACGGAATTCCCGGGATGGGGCCGGGAAGGGGGGCACGGGCCCCCCCAGAGCCGGGATTTGGGATCCGAGTGCGGCTCCTTCCCATCGGAATTCCCGGATTTGGGAATCACGGCCCAGGATGAGGAAAGAGGGGATGGGATCACCCCAGATCTGGGATTTGGGATCCGAGTTCAGTTCCTTCCCATCAGAATTCCTGGATTTGGGAATCACGGCCAGGGATAAGAGAGCGGTGGACAGGACCCCCCCCGACCCCCCCCCCCCCCCCCCCCCAGATCTGGGATTTGGGATCCGAGTTTGGCTCCTTCCCCCTGGAATTCCGGGATTTGGGAATCACAGCCCAGGATAAGGGAAGGGGACAATGCGCTCATCCCAAATCCAGGATTTGAGATCCAAGTTTGGCTCCTTTCCATCGGAATTCTGGAATTTGGGATCCGAGTTCGGCACCTTCACATCAGAATTCCCAGATTTGGGAAGCCGGGGCTCAGGGCATTCAGGGCATTCCCAGTTCCCGTGGAGCTTTCCCGGTATTCCCCGTATTCCCAGTCCAGGAGGCACCAGGATCCTTTATTGGGCAGCGACCCCCCCCCGGGGTCACTTTAGGGTCACCCAAATTCCCAAATAATTCCCAAATTAATTCCCAAGGAATTCCCGGGAGCGGGGACCGGCCCCTGGCCCCAACTGGGAGGGACTGGGGGAGCTGGGGTGGCACTGGGGACACTCCGGTCCCTGTCCCCAGTCCCAAATCCCTGTCCCAGTCTGTGTCCCTTGTCCCCATCCCAAATCCCCGTTCTCGATCCCAAATTCCTGTCCCCAGTCCCTGTCCATGTTCCTGTCCCAATCCCTGTCCCCTGCCCGTGTCCCCTCTCCCTGTCCCCAATCCCAAATCCCCGTCACTGTCCCCTGTCCCAAATCCCCGTCCCCTCTCCTTGATCCCTGTCCCTGTCCCCATTCCTGTCCCAAATCCCTGTCCCTAATCCCAAATCCCTGTCCCAAATCCCCATCACTATCCCCTGTCCCAAATCTCTGTCCCCTCTCCTTCTCCCCTGTCCCTTTCCCCATTCCTGTCCCAAATCCCTGTCCCTAATCCCCTCTCCCTGTCCCCAATCCCAAATCCCCAATCCCAAATCCCTGTCCCAAATCCCTGTCACTGTCCCCTGTCCCAAATCCCCGTCCCCTCTCCTTCTCCCCTGTCCCCATTCCTGTCCCAAATCCCCGTCCCCTCTCCTTGATCCCTGTCGCTGTCCCCATTCCTGTCCCAAATCCCTGTCCCTAATCCCAAATCCCTGTCCCTAATCCCAAATCCCTGTCCCCTGTCGCTGTCCCCAATCCCTGTCCCCAGTCCCAATCCCCAATCCCAATCTCAAATCCACGTCACTGTCCCCTGTCCCCTCTCCTTGTCCCCTGTCCCTTTCTCCATTCCTGTCCCAAATCCCTGTCCCCAATCCCCAATCCCCTCTCCCTGTCCCTAATCCCAAATCCCTGTCCCAAATCCCCATCACTATCCCCTGTCCCAAATCTCTGTCCCCTCTCCTTGTCCCCTGTCCCCTATCGCTGTCCCAAATCCCAATCCCAAATCCCCAGTCCCCAATCCCCAATCCCCTCTCCTTGTCCCCAATCCCAAATCCCAATCCCCGTCACTGTCCCCTGTCCCAAATCCCTGTCCCCTCTCCCTGTCCCCTGTCCATGTCCATGTTCCCATTCCTGTCCCCTGTCCCTGTCCCCAATCCCAAATCCCTGTCCCCGTCACTGTCCCGCCATTCCCGGGGGTCCCCTGGGTCCCGGCTCCCCCTGTGTCCCCTGTGTCCCCTCCTTCCCGAGATTCCCGGGATTCCCGGCCATTCCCGGATCCCCGCGCTCTCCGGGCGGTCCGGCCGGGCCCGGTTGTCCCGCGGCTCCGGGAATTCCTGGAATTCCGGGAATTCCGGGATCACCCTTGGAGCCACGCGGTCCCGGAATTCCCGAGCTGCCCTTGGATCCCTTGGAGCCGGGAAAACCGCGGGATCCGGGCGGGCCCCGCTCCCCCCTCGGCCCCTCCGCTCCCGGCGATCCCGGAGATCCCGGCGATCCCGGAGATCCCAAATTCCCGAGGTCGCCCTTCTGGCCTGGATCTCCCGGCGCTCCCCCGGATCCGACGTCGCCCTTGAGGCCGCGGGGTCCCGGGAGCCCCGGAACGCCTGGAATGACAGAGGGGGGATGCAGGGAATGTGGGAATTCCGTCCCAGGAAAAGCAGGAATTCCGTCCAGGGAAAACTGGGAATTCCGTCCACGGGGAACTGGGGAATGATCCCATCCCGGGAATTCCATCCAGAGAATTCAGGAATGCTCCGATTCTAGGAATTCCATCCGGGGAATGCAGGAATTATCCCATCCTGGGAATTTCATCCCGGAAATACAGGGATGCTCCAATCCCGGGAAAACTGGGAATTCCATCCAGGGGGAACTGGGGAATGCTCCCATCCAGGGAAAACTGGGAATTCCATCCCGGGAACGGGGAATGCTCCCATCTCGGGAATTCCATCCCTGGAATGCAGGGATGCTCCGATCCCGGGAAAACTGGGAATTCCATCCCAGGAATGCGGGAATGGTTCCATCCCGGGAATTCCACCCAGGGAGTATGGGAATGATCTAATCCTGGGGTCCTGGGGCAGGGAACGTGGGAATGCTCCAGTCCCGGCAATTCCCTCCCGGGAAAAGCGGGAATGATCCCATCCAGGGAAAACAGGGAATTCCGTGCCGGGAATGGGGAATGCTCTGATCCTGGGAATCCCGGGCTAGGAGGGAATTCCATCCCGGGGGATCGGGAGGAGTCAGTGGCACCGTGCGGGGGGGGACACTGCAGGGAGCTCGGGACATTCCCGAATCCCAAAATCCCGCTGTCCAGAGGGGTCACTGCCCCGGTGTCCTCGGGATCCGCATCCACGGGATGATCCCGGATCTCAGAGTGGGGATTTGGATCCTCCTACAGCTGTCTCGGGATCAGGATTCCCAAGAAATCCCACTCCTCATCCAGGGAAGGGTCACGTTCCCTGGGATCCACATCCACGGGATGATCCCGGTGCCGTTCCAGACATCAGAGTGAGGGTTTGGATCTTCCTTCTCGGGATCAGGACTCCCAAAATTCCGCCCTATCCCGGGGAAAGCCCCGCTCCATCCATCCATCCATCCATCCATCCATCCATCCATCCATCCATCATCCATCCATCCATCATCCATCCATCCATCCATCCATCCATCCATCCATCCATCCATCATCCATCCATCATCCATCCATCATCCATCCATCCATCCATCCATCATCCATCATCCATCATCCATCCATCATCCATCCATCATCCATCCATCCATCCATCCATCATCCATCATCCATCATCCATCCATCATCCATCCATCATCCATCCATCCATCATCCATCATCCATCCATCATCCATCATCCATCCATCATCCATCATCCATCCATCCATCCATCCATCCATCATCCATCATCCATCCATCATCCATCATCCATCCATCATCCATCATCCATCATCCATCCATCCATCATCCATCCATCCATCATCCATCCATCCATCATCCATCCATCCATCCATCCATCATCCATCATCCATCCATCATCCATCCATGATCCATCATCCATCATCCATCATCCATCCATCATCCATCCATCCATCATCCATCCATCCATCCATCATCCATCATCCATCATCCATCCATCATCCATCCATCCATCCATCCATCCATCCATCCATCATCCATCATCCATCCATCATCCATCCATCATCCATCCATCATCCATCCATCATCCATCCATCCATCATCCATCCATCCATCCATCCATCATCCATCATCCATCATCCATCCATCATCCATCCATCCATCCATCCATCCATCCATCCATCATCCATCATCCATCCATCATCCATCCATCCATCCATCCGTCATCCATCCATCCATCCATCCATCCATCATCCATCCATCCATCCATCCATCATCCATCCATCCATCCATCCATTCATCCCTCTGTCCGTCCGTCCATCCCTCCATCCCTCTGTCCATCCATCCATCCCTCTGTCCTTCTGTCCATCCCTCTGTCCGTCCATCTGTCCATCCCTCCGTCCCTCTGTCCCTTCGTTGATCCCTCTGTCTGTTCGTCCGTCCATCCCTCCGTCCATCTGTCCATCCCTCTGTCTGCCCCTCCGTCCCTCCCTCCATCCCTCCCTCCATCTCTCCATCCATCCCTCTGTCCATCTGTCCATCCCCTCTGTCCCTCCCTCCGTCCGTCCCTCCGTCCCTCTGTCTATCCCCCTGTCCCTCTGTCCGTCCGTCCCGCTCACCCCGGAGCGCGGAGCCGTCCCGCAGCATCTCCCCGTGCCGCTCGTCCACCGCCCTCATCTCCTCCACCGCCACCGACAGATTCCTCACGCCGAATTCCAGCCGCGCCCCGAGCACCCCGGAGCGCTCCCGCAGCTCCTCCGTCACCTCCTGGAGCATCCCGAGGGATCTCCTGAGCTCCCGCAGCTCCTCGGCCTGGCCGCGGAATTCCCGGGAGCAGGAGAAGCGCACGGCGTCCAGGAACCGCAGCATTCCCTGCACGTGCCCGTCCGTGGCCCCCACGTTGGCCAGGATGGTTCGGATTTCCAGCTGGAGAGATTCCAGCCGGGATTCGAGCTCCCGGAACCTCTCCTGGGTTCGGTTCCGCCCGTGCCCGCGGCGGTGCCGCAGATCCTGCGCGTTCTCCTGCTGCTCCTCCAGCTGCGAGGAAATGTTATCCAGCTCCAGCTGCAGCCCCAGCAGCTCCAGCGCCAGCTCCTGCGTCCCGTCGGAATTCCGCGACGCTTCCCGAACCGCCGAGCCCAGCCCGGCCTGCAAACCCCGGAGCAGTTCGGAATTCCGCGATGAGGCCGCGCGGAGCATCCCAAAAATCCGCGTCACGTTCTGCCACTCGGTCGCCGCCCTGCTCAGCGCCAGCGTCTCCTGCTCCGCCCGCCTCTGGAGAGCGCGGAGCCGCTGGGAATTCTGCTCCAGGCTGGAATTCAGCCGCTCCGCCGCCTCTCCGGCCTCCGAGCGCTGCCGGGTCAAATCCCGCAGGGAATTCTGCAGGCGGGCGGTGACCCCCTGGCACCCCCGCGCCTGCTCCCGCAGCTGCTCCAGGCTCCGGCTGACATTCCCGATGGATGCGGAGCAGCTCCGCAGCCCGCCCGAGATGGAGGAGCCGGCGGAGGAGAGGCGGGCGTGGCTCTGGGAAGTTCGCTCCAGGAGGATTTCCTGCGCCTGGAGCATCCTCTGGATCTGCTCCAGCTCCAGCTGCAGCTCCGAGAGTTCCCGGCCCAGCGCCGCCGTGTCCCGGCACACGGAGGAGCCGTTCCCGGAGCTCCTCTCACCTGGGAGGGAGAATCCCGAGTTATCCCAGCCGGGAGCTGCTCCGGGGAAAAAATCCTGGGGTATCCCATCCTGCAGCTGCTCTGGGAGAGGATCCCGAATTATCCCATCCCATCCCATCCCGTCCCGTCCCGTCCCGTCCCGTCCCGTCCCATCCCGTCCCGTCCCGTCCCGTCCCGTCCCGTCCCATCCCATCCCGTCCCGTCCCGTCCCGTCCCATCCCATCCCATCCCATCCCATCCCATCCCATCCCATCCCATCCCATCCCATCCCATCCCATCCCATCCCATCCCATCCCATCCCATCCCTGTATCCCATCCCTGTATCCCATCCCATCCCATTATCCCATCCCAGCTCCAGGGAGCTGCTCCATGGTCGGATCCCGGCTCCAGGCCAGGCCAGACGGGAACCGGAGCAGCCCGGGCTTGGGGAACGGCTCCTGGGATGCAGCCAGGGACTGGAGGGTGCTTCCCACACAAATCTTTTGGAATTCCAGGACTTTATGAGCCTGGAGATGAACACTGGGACAGCCCTGATCCCACCCTCCCTTCCCACCCAAATCCTTTGGAATTCCAGGATTCCATGATTCTGTAGTCAGGCTTCTCCAAAGCCCCATCCCACCAACCCCACCCCTGGGATCTGCCGGACATCCTTGCCCAAAATCCTGGGGGGAAAAAAATATCGGGGATTTGGCTCCAGGGGTGCGGAGCCGGAGGAGCTGGAAAAGGGAGGAATCCCTGGAAAATCCCGATCCCGGCACTGCTCACCCAATGCCTGGAGATCCTCCTGCAGGGAGAGGAGTTTCTGCTCGTACAAGGTCTGGGATGTGCTGATCTCCTCGGAGATGGAATCCACCTTCCGGAACACTGCCCGGGAATTTGGGAATTCGGGAAGTCAGGGAGTTGGGAATGCCGGCCCCGCACCAGGGCGGGGTTTGGGATTTGCCAGAGCTCCTCCAGGATTCTGTCCCTTGGGAATGTGAGACCCTTGGGAATCACCTGGGAGGGGCTGGGATCCAACCTCCTCCAGGATGAATCCCTTGGGAATTGGCATCCCTGGGAATCGCTGGGATCCAGGATCCTCGGGAATTCCATCCCTTGGGAATTCCATCCCTGGGATCCCCCCGGGAATCGCTGGGATCCAGGATCCTCGGGAATTCCATCCCTTAGGAATTCCATCCCTGGGATCCCCCCGGGAATCGCTGGGATCCAGGATCCTCGGGAATTCCATCCCTTGGGAATTCCATCCCTGGGATCCTCCTGGGAATCGCTGGGATCCAGGATCCTCGGGAATTCCATCCCTTGGGAGTTCCATCCCTGGGATCCCCCTGGGAATCGCTGGGATCCAGGATCCTCGGGAATTCCATCCCTTGGGAATTCCATCCCTGGGATCCCCCTGGAAATCGCTGGGATCCAGGATCCTCGGGAATTCCATCCCTTGGGAATTCCATCCCTGGGATCCCCCTTGGCAATCGCTGGGATCCAGGCTCCAGGTGATTCCCGTGGTGCTCATGGATCAATCCCACACTCCTGGGATAATTCCCAAGGTCTCCCAGGTGCCTCTGGAGTCTCCCCTGATCCCAATCCCAACTCCAATCCCCATTCTGATCCCGGTCTTGATCCTAATCTCAATCCGGATCTCGATCCTGACCCCAGTCCCGATCCTGACATCGATCCCGATCCTGACCCCATTCCTGTTCCCTACCCCAAGCCCCTTCTCATTCCCGTTCCCGTTCCCATTCCCATTCCCATCCCCAATCCCGTCCCTGACCCCGATTCTGATCCCAATCCCGTCCCCAGTCCCAGTCCCAACCCCGTCCCCGATCCCAATCCTGTTCCTGGCCCCATCCCCATTCCTGTCCCTGATCCCATCCCCAATCCCAATCCCAATCTTGTCCCCGTTCCCCAGTCAGGTTCCCGATCCCAATCTGTGTTGCCATTCCCGACCCCAATCCCATTCCCAATCCCATCTCTGTTCCTGTTCCCAATCCCGATCCCATCCCCATCCCTGATCTCATTCCCATTCCCATTCCCATCCCTGATCCCGATCCTGTCCCTGTTCCCCATTCCCCGCTCCCTATCCCAATCCCATTCCCGATCCTGATCCCGATCCCGATCCTGTCCCTGTTCCCTATTCCCCGCTCCCTATCCCAATCCCATTCCCGATCCCGCTGTCTGACCCAGCGTTCCCAGCAGTCCCACGGCGAGCAGCAGGATCCCGGATATCCCGAACAGGCCCCGCACGGCCGCTCCCAGTGACGCTTCCCGGCCACAGCTCCCACGGCACCTCCGGGATCGCCCTGGAACCGCCGGGATTTGGGATGGGGCCGATCCCTTCCCATCCCCCATCCCAAAATTCCCCCGATCCCACAATTCCTGCTCCTCACCGCCCGCCCCGGAGCTGAAGGGCGGCATCTGCTCCTCCTCCTCCTCCTCCTCGGCTGCCTCGGGAGCTGGAAGGCAAAAGAGCGGGATTGAAGCCACCGGATCCCATCCCGAGGATCCCTGAGAGCCTGGATCCTGTCCCCAGGATCCCTGAGATCCCAAATATCACCCTGAGGATTCCTGAGATCCCAAATTCCATCCAGAGGACCCCTGAGATCCCAAATCCCATCCTGAGGATCCCTGAGAGCCCAGATCCTGTCCTGAGGATTCCTGAGATCCCAAATTCCATCCCATGGATCCCAGAGAGCCAGGATCCCATTCTGAGGATTCCTGAGATCCCAAATCCCATCCTGAGGGTTTCTGAGAGCCTGGATCCCATCCCAGGAGATCCCTGGAATCCCAAACCAAATCCCAAATCCCATCCTGAGGATTCCTGAGACCCCAAATCCCATCCCAAGGATCCCAGAGAGCCAGGATCCCATCCCAAGGATTCCTGAGTTCCCAAATCCCATCCCAAGGATCCCAGAGAGCCAGGATCCTGTTCAGAGGACCCCTGAGACCCCAGATCCCAATCCAGGGGTTCCCTGAAATCCCAAATCCCATCCCAAAGATCTCTGAGATCCCCAATCCCATTCTGAGGATACCTGCGATCCCAAATCCCATCCCGAGGATCCCTGAGAACTGGGATCCCATTCCAGGGCATCCCTGAGATCCCAAATCCCATCCCAAGGATCCCTGGGGAACCCCCAAGCCCAGCATTCCCAAGGAAAAACTGGGAATCCACCCGGGATCCACCACTGGCAAATCCCATGGGAACACATCTGGGTCCCTCCAGGATCCAGTGGGAATCCTGGCGCCCCAGAGGCCAGAATTTGGGGAATTTTGGGATTTGGGGGAAAAAAAAAAAAAGTGGGAGATGGAGGCAAGGAGCAGCTTCTGGGATTCCCAACCATAAAAACCATGGGAACAAAGGAAAAAAATCCCAGTGCCCCTTCCTGGTTCAGGGTGGGAAATTTGGGATGTCCAGGGATGACTCCCAGGGAATTCCTAAACTCCCAAACATTGGGAAAAAAAAAAATCCTGGTGCCTTTCCTAGGTCAGGGTAAAAAATTTGGGATGTCCAGGGGTGGCTCCCTGATCCCAGAGAATTCCTAAATTCCCAAACATAAAATAAAAACTAAAAAAAAAAAAAAATTAAAAAAAAAAATTCCAGATTCCCCTTCCTGGTTCAGGGTGGAAAATTTGGGATGTCCAGGGATGACTCCCAGGGAATTCCTAAATTCCCAAACATTGAAAAAAAAAAAAACCCAAAAAATTCCCAGTGCCCCTTTCCTTGTTCAGGGTGGGAAATTTGGGATTTCCCCCTGTGGGTTTTTAGGATTCCCCAGGTGGGATTTTGGATCCTCCCGGGAGGGTTTCTGGGATTCCCGAGTAGGATTTTGGGATTCTCCCCTGAAGGTGCGGATTTTTGGGATTCTCCCGAGTGGGATTTTGGGATTCTCCCCGGGTGGGTTTTTGGGATCCCCTCCAAATGGGGTTTTGAGATTCCCGAGTGGGATTTTGGGATTCTCCCCGGGTGGATTTTTGGGATCCTCCCGAGTGGGATTTCGGGATTCCTTCCCCTCACCCCCGCCCCGGATCCCCGAATCCCCCGGGATTGTCCCGCTCACCTCTCATCGCTCCAATCCCGGGCCTCAGCGCCCCAATTCCCGCATCCACCCTGGAATTCCTCTTCCCGCACGAGCTCCGGGAGCGGCTCCCCCGCGCCGGCCCCGCGCCCCCAAAACTTCCCGGGGACCGCTCGGAATTCCCGGCTGGATCATGCGGGGAAAAGCAGGAAGGGCGCGGGGCTGGACAGCGGCCACCAAAAACCGGGATTTGGGATCGCGGCTGAGCCCGAGCCCGCCCCTAAGGAGGGGAAAGGGGCGGGAGCGGGAATGGGGTCCGGGAATGGGGTGTGGGAATGGGGACTGGGTATGGGATCCGGGAATGGGGTCTGGGAATGGGGACTGGGAATGGGGTGTGGGAATGGGGTGTGGGAATGGGGACTGGGTATGGGATCCAGGAATGGGGTCTGGGAATGGGGACTGGGAATGGGGACTGGGAATGGGGACTGGGAAGGGGCTCCGGGAATGGGGACTGGGAATGGGATCCGGGAATGGGGTCTTGGAATGGGTTCTGGGAATGGGATCCGGGATTGGGGTCTGGGAATGGGGTGTGGGAATGGGGTGTGGGAATGGGGTGTGGGAATGGGATCCGGGATTGGGGTCTGGGAATGGGGTGTGGGAATGGGGTGTGGGAATGGGGTGTGGGAATGGGGTCTGGGAATGGGGACTGGGAATGGAGAATGGGGACTGGAAATGGGGTCTGGGAATGGGGAATGGGATCCAGGAATGGGGTGTGGGAATGAGGTCTGGGAATGGCAAAAGGGGTCTGGGAATGGGATCTGGGAATGGGGTCCAAGAATGGGGAATGGGAATGGGGTCTAGGAATGGGGAATTGTGTCTGGGAATGGGGAATGGGAATGGGGGAATGGGAAAGGGGAATGGGGTCTGGGAATGGGGTGTGGCAATGGGGTCTGAGAATAGGCTCCAGGAATGGGGTCTGGGAATGGGGCCTGGGAATGAGGAATGGGATCCAGGAATGGGTTGTGGGAATGGGGTCTGGGACTGGGGTGGGGTCCCGGACTAGGAGAGGGGAACGGTTCCAGGGAAACGGGATCTGGGGTCTGGGATTGGGATGGAGGGGTCAGGATGTGGATTTGGGGTGGGAATAGGGAGTGGTTTTGGGATCTGATCCCTGGATTTGGGACAGGGAAATGGGATTTGGAATGTGATCCCTGGATTTGGGATGGGAATAGAGAATGAGTTTGGGATCTGATCCCTGGATTTGTGGCAGGGGTTGGATAATTGGTCTGGGGACGCTGTGAATGGCCCCTGGATTTGGGATTTGGATCTGGGGATCCCATATGGAGAAATGGGGTCTGGGCTGTGATTCCTGGACCTGGGGCAGGGATCTGGGGATTGGATCCAGAATCCTGGGAATGGTCCTGGGATGAGGGGCCGGGATCAGGGTCCGGGGTCCCTCCTGGATCCCTGGGATGGTTCCGTTCCCGGTTTCCGGCTGGAGCGGTGACCCCGGATCAGGAACGGGATTCCCACGGGATCAGGAACATTCCCTCAGGGAATTCAAAAATCCCGGGAATTTGAAGGAGCAGAGCCCCCCTTGGGCTGTGCCCTCAACTCATCCCATGGCATTCCTGGATTTCAGGCCATCCCGGGATGTTCCTCCCCATCTCCACCCCTGAGAATTCCCAGCCCCTGGAGCTGATCCCAACATGTCCAAGGCTCAGGCTGATCCCAAATTCCTGGACTGATCCCTCAAGGCTCTTTTCCCACCTCGGTTATTTCAGAATTCCAGGTTTTTAACGTCAGAGGGGCCTGGAGAGCCTTCACTGGGGGAAAAACGGGAAAGGAGGAGCCAGAACCTTGGGAAGGAGCCTCGGGAAGAGCCCAAATCAGGATTCAGCCCCCAAAAATTCCCTGGGCCTGGGGGAGGATTCCCTGGAATGTGAGGAGGTGGAAGGAACCTTGGAGCTGTGGAGATATCCCAGAGAATTCCCGGTTATCTCCCTGTTCCCAGCCCGGAGAATTCCTGGTTATCTCCCTGTTCCCAGCCCGCAGGAGCTCCAAGGATTTAACCCCATCCTGACCACAGGAAAAACTCAGGCCTGCAGTTTAAACTCAGTTTAATGAAGAGAACCAGGAGTAGAAAACGAGGGGAAACAACATTCCCGAGAAAACATTCCCCGGGGAAAAATTCAGGAGAAAACATCCCAGAGAAAGCATTCCCAAGAAAACGTCCCCAAGGAAACATTCCAGGATGTCGGGAAGCGCTCCCGGGCTCTGGGATTGGGAATGGCGGCCCCATCCCAGTGCTCCCAGTGCTCCCAGGGAAAAGGCCAGCCCAGTTCAAACCAGTTGGAGCTGGGAGATTTCCCTGCCTGGGCCCAGCCAGCGGAGCAGGAGCTTGAGCCAGGCTTAGTCCAGCCTGAAAGCTCTCCCGGGCCTAAGCGAGCCCCAGTCCTGACTTAAAGCTCAATCAGTTCTAAAAAGTCCTAAATCCAACATAAAACTTGTCCTAGTCCCGCCTCAAACCTCCCCCAGTCCCGCCTAAAGCCCCTCAGCTCAGCCTAAAAGCTTCACCAGTTCTAAAAGCTCCTCAGTCCAGCCTAAGAGCCCTCTCAGTCCTAAAACCTTGCTCAGTGTCACCTAAAAGCTCTCCCAGGACTAGAAGTCTCTCAGTCCTGACTTAAACCATCACCAGATCAAAAAAGTCCCAGGTTCTGCCTAAAATCCACCCCCCGCCCAGTCGTGCTCAAAAGAACCCCAGTCCAGCCTAAAAGCTTCACCTAAAACCCCTCCCAGCCCAGTTTAAAACCTCTCCCAGACCAGATTAAAACCCCTCCCAGCCCAGTTTAAAACCCCTCCCAGTCCAGTTTAAAACCCCTCCCAGACCAGTTTAAAACCTCTCCCATTCCAGTTTAAAACCTCTCCCAGCCCAGTTTAAAACCCCTCCCAGCCCAGTTTAAAACCCCTCCCATTCCAGTTTAAAACCTCTCCCAGTCCAGTTTAAAACCTCTCCCAGTCCCACCTAAGCCTCTCCCAGCCTAAACCCACCCCACGTCCCACCTAAATCCCCCAGTCCAGCCCAGCATCCTCACAGTGAGATCTGCACCCATCAAATCCCGATCCCAAATCCCTGATATCCCAATCCCGGATCTGTCACATCCCGATCCCGGATCCCTGGTATCCCAATCCCGGATCCATCAGATCCCGATCCTGGATCCCTAATATCCCGATCCCAGATCCAGAGGGCCCTGCTTGCGGATCTGGCGAATTCTGATCCCGGATCCGGCACATCCCGATCTCGCATCCGGCACACTCCAATCCTGGATCCAGCGGATGGTGCTCGGGAGTCTGGCGTATTCCGAGCCTGGATCCGGCACAGCCCAATCCCGGTACCAGCGTATCCCAATCTCGGATTCCTCTTTTGGATCCCAGTAGAGCGCAGCCTCCACCTGATCCCGGAATCCCGGACGGAGCCGCATCCCGCGCAGCCGGGACAGCTCGTTATTCCCATTTCTGTAATTCCCGTCGTTGTTATTCCCGTGGGGAGGCTCCAGGCCGGGCCATTCCCAGCACACTTCCAGGGGAAGGTCGGGAACGCAGAGCAGCGGGCTCAGCTCCCCTTCCCTGATCCACTGGGATCTGGTTCCTGCCAGGATCAGCGGCAGCGCCGCGGCCCAGCCCTTCCCGACCTCCTGCGCCGCCCTGAACACGCACGCGGCCGCCGCCTGCGGCTCCGAGCGCTCCAGGCGGCTCCAGAAACCCCGGAGCGGCAGATCCTGCATGGAATTCCACATCCAGGCGGGAGCCGGAGCCAGCAGAACGGTCTCGACCTTCCCGAAACGCCCAAAAACTTCCTGGAGCAGCGCGTCGGTCACGTCCGGCTCGGAGCGCTGGCGCAGCGGGAAGGCGTCGAGCCAGCCCGAGAGCGCGTCCTGAGCCACCAGCAGCGCCTGGAATCCCTCGGGAGTGCCGGGAAGAGCCTTGGAGAGGCTGATCCGCAGGCAGGACCAGGGGCCCTGCGCCCGCTGAGGGGCGTCGGGATCGGGATCGGGATGGAAGTTGTTCTCTCTGCACGTGGGGCAGTTCTGCACCCAGCGGGTCACGTCCTCCTGGTACTTTCCGAAGAATTCCACTTTTCCCACCCTGGCCGTGGTGTCCTTTGTGTCCTCGTGCCAGCGGTGGCACTGGGCCACCACTTCCTGCTTCTCGTACCGGGATGGTTCCCAGATTATCCAGCTGCTGGTGGTGACCTCGGGCAGGATCCTGGCCGAGCCGCTCACATCCTTGATCCACTCCTTCTCCAACGGATCCGCGTCCGTTCCCACCTCGCGGATCCTGAGCGTTCCCGGGAACGCTCGGAGCCAGCGCAGCACCACGGGCCAGGCGTCCCCATCAGAATTCCAGCCCCGCTCCCGCTCCCGCCGTTCCAGCCGCTCCGCCAGGCCCGGGCAGTTGCAGTAGAGGAGCAGCGGGGAGCGGCTCCCGTGCTGCTCCAGGAGTTCCCGCAGCGCTTCCAGCTCCACTTTGGGAACCGAGCTTCTCCCGGACACTCCCGTCATCCGCCGTCTCTCCAGGCTGGAGAGGGCGAAGCCGACGGACGTTTCCCGGAACGTTCCCTTCTCCACGGCCAGGAACCACACGTTGGCTCTGGGGAAGTCGGGAGGCAGCTCCCTGAGCGGTGGTGCCAGCGGGATCGTGATCCTTTGGGATTGCTGCGGCTCCGGGCCTTTGGGGGCCACGAGCAGCGTCCACTCCTCCGGATGCCGGCGGCCACCGGTGTCCAAAACCTGACCCCGGAGCAGGTAATTCCCATTGGGATCCTGGATCACCATGGGAGCCGACCCTGCCAGGGTCTGGAATTCCTGGACGGCCTGGATGGTCGCCACGCGCCAGGCGTCCAGCGGGGACAAATTCCGGCCCTTCAGCTTGTGGGAGCTGTACCACACCGGGAGCAGAATTCCCGAGTTTTCCTGTAGCAGCTCCGCTCCCACTGTCTCCGCGTGCATGGAGATCCGGATCAGGAAAGGCCGGGATTTCACCGGGAAGCGCAGGACGGGAGCGTGCTCCAGAGCCTCCCTCAGCCGCTGCAGCTGCTCCCTCTGCTCCTGCCCCCATTCCCATTCCCGTTCCGCTTCCCGGTTCCCCGGCCCCGCCAGACGCTGCAGCGGCAGGGCCAGCTCGTAGTGGTCGGGAATGAAATTCCTGAAGGAGCTGAACTTCCCGAGGATGGAGCGAAGCCTGGCGGGATTCCACGGGCCGGGAGCGTCGAGGTCCCCGCAGATCTCCCGCACCTTTTCCTCGGGAATGCTGCACCCCGCGGCTCCGATGGTGATTCCCAGGTAATTCACCTGGCGCCGCACCAGCTGCGCCTTATCCCGGTTGGCTTTGAAGCCGGCGCTCTGAATCAGCCGCAGGACCTGCCGGGTGCGGCGTTCCGCCTGCCAGCGGCTCTTCCCGGTGATCAGGATGTCGTCGCAGTAATGGAAAACGCCGGGAGCGGCTCCGGGATCCAGCTGGGCCAGCATGGCGGCCACGCGGCGGTGCAGGATGGAAGTGGTGCCGTGGAATTTGGGCGGCAGCCGAGTGAACAGGTACTGCCGGCCCCGGAAGGTGAAGGCGAAGCGCTCCCAGCAGCTCCGGGCCAAGGGGATGGCGAGGCAGGCGTTGCATAAATCCAGCACGGAAAAGAAGCGGCTCCGGTGGCTGATGGAGGCCAGGATCGCCTCCTTGTCCAGCTGCTCCTGAGGCCCCACGGGAGTGGCGTCGTTGAGGGCCGAGCACTGCAGGGAGAGGCGCCAGCCGCGCCCGTTGGATTTCGGGATGAGGATCCAGGGATTGTTGGAGCTGGACGTGCCCTCCACCACGATTCTGTGCTCCAGGTATTCCCGCAGCAGCTCCTCCATCTGCCTCTCCACGTGCGGGGGCTGTGGGCGTTCCTGCCGGAAAGGCACCGGATCCCCGTCCAGCAGCTCCTCCTCGCTCAGCCGCCCGCAATCCATCCGGGATCGCGCCCACACCTTTGGGAATTCCTCTTCCAGCCCCTCGGAGCGCGGGCTCTGCCTCAGGTACGCGACTGAAATGGGAAATGCCGAGTCCGAGTCCCGGCTCTCGGTATTCCCGCCGGCCCTCAGCATTCCCGGGAGTCTCCCGTAAATCCCTATGGGAATGCCGGTGTCCTGGCTGGCTCCGGAGCTCGGTTCCCGATGGATTCCCGGCTCCGCGGGGTAGCTGCACGTGGGCGTTCCCACGATGCGCTGTGCCAGTCCGGCCGCCAGCTCCGCCGTGGATTTCCCTTCCCACTTTTCCACGTCCTCTCCCAGCCCGCGCAGCTTTTCCCGGAGCCACTCCCTGGGCTTCGTTCCTGGGTTCTGGCCGTGCCCGTCCCCTCCGGCACCGTCCCTGTCCCTCTCCCAGCTCCAACTCTGGGATGAGCCGCTGGATTCTCCCTCCTCATCCTGGCTGTCCCCAGCCTGGAGCGGGAGGCTGGGACCCTTCCCTTGAGGCCGATCCATCCCTTCCCTCGGCACGTTCCCATTCCGGGACGGCTCATCCCTAAAGTTCTCCCCGAGGGGTTGGATCCCGCTGGGGTTCAGCTTTCCTGCCTGGGCTCCGGAATTCCGGCGGCTCCCCGGTTGTTCTCCGTCCACCTGGGTGCATCCGTGCCCGTCTCCCGTCTCTCCTGGCTCTTTCCCGGTGTTTTTCCCGCTCTCCCCAGCCCCTCGGACCCCGTCGTGGGTCCATGGCCTGGCCCAGCCCTTCCCAGAACGCTGGTACTGGCACAGCATGGAAAACTCTGGATCCGCCTGCCAGGGCCTGGAGGCTCCCGATGATTCCTGCGGGGAAATCCCGCGATCCATGGATTCGGGGGAATCCGCCCTGCGCCCCTTCCTCCTGGACGGGAAACAGAACATGGATCCGGAAAGTGGGAAGGGAACGAGGATCCGCCTCACCTGGCCCGGGGATGGTTGTCCTGGGAATTCCCAAATCAGTCCCGAGAGTGTCCCAAAAAAATTCCGCGAGTCCCAAAAGTGTCCCAGAAATTCAGTCAGTCCCCAGAAAATTCCGTGAGTCCCAAAGGTGTCCCTGGCGTGACCCGGGGGAGTCCCAGGATTTCTGTGGGTCCCAGGGGTGTTCCAGGAGTTTCGTCGGTCCCAAAGAGTGTCCCGGGAATTCTGTGGCTCCCAGGAATTCTGTGGATCCCAGGAGTGCCCCACAAGCGCGGGTTCTGTGCCCAGGGGAGGAAGAGGAAGACGGGGCGGAGGAGGAGGAGGAAGGAGGAAGGCCCGGGCTCTTTCCGGGGGCACCAAGGTCACGGCCCCGACCCCGATCCTGACCCCTCTCCGGTGATTCCCGGCAGGAATTCCAGGGAATGTCCGTGGGTCTGTCCTGGGAGCAGAGACGAGAGTGAACCCAGGACCAGCCCCTCCCCTATCCCAGCCCTGCTTCCCAAAATATCCCCTCCCCCCGTGGGGTTCAGACCCCCCCCATCCATCCATCCATCCATCCATCCATCCATCCATCCATCCTCCGGGATCCATCCATGGATCCATCCATCCTCCGGGATCCTGGAGGGAAAAGGAACTCCCGCAAAACGCTGGGAAAACCTGTCCCGACATGTCCCGACATGGCCCCCACGGAGCGCGACCCGGGAGCGCCCGCCCTGCCCCGATCCCGGGATTCCCCCCAGCATTTCCGGGATTCCCCCCTGCATTCCCGGGATTCCCCCCAGCATTCCCGAATGTCCCGCACAAATTCCCGGGATCTCCCTCCCCGCATTCCCTGGATCCTCCCGCATATTTCTCCCCTCCCCCCCCCCCCCCCCCCACCTCCGTCATTCCCGGGATCCCGCAGCCCCCCGAGTGTTCTGAACGAATTCCCGGGGTCCTCCCAGCATTCCTGGGTCTGCCTCCCCCCCTCCCCCCTCATTCCCAAGATCCCTCCTCACATTCCCGGGATCCCGCAACCCCCGGGTGTCCCCCCAGCATTCCTGGGATCCCCCTCCCCATATTCCCGGGGTCCCGAAGCCCTCCCGGGTGTCCCGTACCCGCTCCAGGGTCCGCAGCCGGGCCGGGGATCCCCGATCCTGGATCCCGATCCCGAATCCCGATCCCGATCCCGATCCCGGATCTGTTCCCCCTTTCCTCGGGCCGGGGGCGGACCCGGAGCTGCCCCGCCCCCCCCCCCACCCC